>NC_133775.1:66445205-66563567 GCF_003597395.2 Chelonoidis abingdonii | reverse complement strand
GAAATCGTTTAAAAATGTCCTCGCAAAACGGAGTGAGAAAGAAGACCTCACCTTGAACATCACCCCACCAGGGCTTGGTGGGGCTGAACGGATGGTGGGGGATAGGTTAACCCCTCCTTGTTTAAAGATCCAAGAGGTTGGATCTTGTTGGGAAACCTTCCCCCAAGACAACCGCTTCCCCCATGACTTCCCTCCCTGGGTGTCTTGGAAGGTTCTCACAACGACCAACTCTTGGATCTAAACAACAAAGAGAGTAACCTCCCCCACTCCGTCACCCCACAATCCTGGTGAGTCAGACCCAATCCCTTGAATTTAAAACAAGGAAAAATCAATCAGTCTTAAAAGAGAAACTTCTTTCTTAATTTAAAAACTAAAAATTATCTCTGTAAATCAGATGGAAATGCTTATAGGACAAATTCAATATAACTAAGGGACCTCCCCACCAGCCTAGATTCAAAGTTACAGCAAACAGAGGTAAAACTTCCAGCAAAAGGAAAAGCATTCACAATGAAAGAAAACAAACATAAGACTAACCGCCTTGCTGGCATACACAATTTGAAACATGAAAGACTGAAACAGAAAGATGAGAAAACCTGGTGTACATTGTCCCTTCTAGCCCCAAGACGAACAGCGAACAAAACAAACAGCACAAACAAAGACTTCCCTCCACCAAGATTTGAAAGTACCTTGTCCCCCTATTGGTCCTCTGGTCAGGTGTCAGCCAGGTTCACTGAGCTTCTTAACCCTTTACAGGTAAAAGAGACCTTAACTCTTAACCATCTATTTATGACAACCCCCCTCATCCATCTTAATGCAGAGTAAGGTTACAAATATCAACTCGTCGTCTGTAGGAAATTCTACGGTAATAATTCTGAGCGTGCCATTCGCTTGTCCACATGCGCCAAGGGCCTACATTGTGAAACCTGAGAGCACTTCTTGTGCACCCAGATCAGGGTTTGCATGTGCGTATTGTGGGGTTGGGGAGAGGAAAGTGTGCAGCTCTTGGCTTGTGCACATTCACGGAGCATTCTGTGCACATGTACTACCACTGCCTGGCCAGCAGTCATGGGAAAGGTGAACCCTGGAGCCCTCCCCCACAGCGGTGACATCAGGTGACCAGAGGCAAGCCCCATTGCCGGGCTGAGCCATCTCCCTTGCACAGAATCAGAAAGGTGGAGGGACAGCAGGGGTGGAGCTCTGTCCATTGTATGTTAGCTGTATTTAACAGTCAAACTAGTACTCAGGACTATTGTGTGCACTACCAATGGGAGGGATAGCTCAGTGGTTTGAGCAATGGCCTGCTAAACCCAGGGTTGTGAGTTCAGTTCTTGATAGGGCCACTTAGGGATCCTGGGCAAAAATCAGTACTTGGTCCTGCTAGTGAAGGCAGGGGCTGGACTCAATGACCTTTCAGCATCCCTTACAGTTCTAGGAGATAGGTGTATCGCCATATATTAATATTTCCACAAGAATCTTACCCTCAGAATATGCCTGCATTCTGTGCATTGAAATTAGTCAGTTTTAAATATCACTGGAGTTTTGCATTGAATTTTTGTTTTTAACAGGATTAAAAAGCCAAGCTCCCAGCTATCTCCTCACAGCATTTGCCTCCCTTCTTTCCTCCAGCTCCTGTCCTCTATCCTCATCCCCTCTGTCCTTCCAGGCCTCCTCCCATATTGCTGCACTCCGCAGCCCCCATGCCATAGGCGAGTTTTCACCATCCCAGTCAAAGGTTTGGTAGCATTGCTGAAGAGTTACTCAGTAAAGGCTAGGTAAGGGAAAGCAGGGGGCTGTGAAGGCAGTGCTGTAGCATTGACTGTTGTGTATGCTACCACAAAGCCCACAGTAAAGTGCCTGGTTAGGGTTGGAAAGGAAAGCTCCTGATCTCTGTTTCAGCAACAAGTGATTGGTAAATCTGTCCGTATGTTGCCAGAGCAAGGAGTTGGGGCCAGGGTTTGTGCCAGTAGGCAACTGAGACCCAACTCTTGGTCACCTCTGCTTCTCTCCTCTTGCTGTGCTTTCCTGCTGTGACAGGTGGCTGCTGAGAAGATGGTGCAGGCTCTGGCAGAAAAGAGCGATGAAGTACAATTCCTGCGCCAGCGGCTGGTGGGGAACGAGCCGGGGAAGAGCCCAGCGGCTGATGGCAGGGTTCTCCAGAAAGACAAGCAGCCCTTTCAAGTAGGAATTGTGCACTGGATTGTTCTGTCCTTTGCATGCTGCCTCAGGACGGGGGAGAGAAGTGATTGCTGTAGCAGCAGAGAGGGGGGAGAGGGAGAGAGAGAGGGGCCTGTGAGAAGAAAGCAGATGCAGAGAGATAACAGAAAGGGGGTGATGAGACATACTGCAGGGGAGGAGTGATTGAGCACTGAGTGTATCACATGGAGGCCCTTGGCAGCTGTTAATCTTTACTATTTGTATTGCTATAGTGCCTAGGAGCCCACTCACAGATCTGGACACTGTTGTGCCAGGCACAAACCAAAAAGGACCCTCCCTGCTAATGGGAGTCCAGATGAGATCAGAACATCCTGATCTGAACCCCACAGCTTTTTCTCAGTCACTCTGCAGCTCCTTCCTCACAGATCAGCTGAGAGCAGAAGCTGCTTGTGTGGGCAATGTGGAGTATTCATCCTCAATTGTCAAGTGTTTTTAAATCGGCTTTACTAGGAACCCCTTTGTGATGGATTCTCTCACAGAGACCCCCTTGGGACTGTCACTTGACGTGCTGAAGTTACCTCTGAGCCCATTTTCCCTGCCAGCTTGGGATTCCAGAACCCTGCCTTGTTGAGCCAGACATGCTAGCCTGCTGCAACACAGACCTAGGTCTGATCCATACCGCCAAAGCTGCAGGCTTTAACCAAAAACTGCTCAGCAGATCACCTGCCTCCAGCACTCCAGACCCACCGCAGTGGGATCCAAACCCCAAATAAATCAGTTTTACTCTGTATAAAGCTTATACAGGGTAAACTCCTAAATCATTCGCCCTCTATAACACTGATAGAGAGAGATGCACAGCTGTTTGCTCCCCCAGGTATTAATTGCTTACTCTCAGTTAATAAAATCACTTTTGTTTTATTAAGTATTAAAAGAAGGATTAAAGTGGTTTCAAGTTATAACAGACAGAACAAAGTAAGTCACCAAACAAAATAAAGCAAAAACACGTAAGTCTAAGACTAATACATTAAGAAACTGTTTACAGGTAAAATCTTGCCCTCAGATAAGCTTCTTTCACAGACTAGATACCTGCCTAGTCTGGGCCCAATCCTTTCCCCTGGTACAGTCCTTGTTAGTTCCAGCTCAGGTGGTAACTGGGGGGTTTTCATTACTGGCCGCCTGCTTTGTTCTCTTCCACTCCCTTTTATAGCTGTGGCACAAGGCGGGAATCTTTTGTCTGTCTGAATCCCCATTCCTCCTTCTAAATGGAAAAGTATCAGGTTTAAGATGGATTCTACCATTCTTCCTGGACTGGTTTATACGAAGGAACGCTTGCACATAAACAAACCCATTCACAGGTCATTGATTCTGAAGCACCCTTAAAGGCTTCCACTAAATGTGTTTACATTAGTAATACAAGTTTAGAGTTAGGAGAATAAGATATAGACAAAGAAATAATACATGCAAACAAATAGGATGAACACACTCAGTAGATTATAAACTTTGTAATGATGCCTTACAAGAAACCTTTTTACAGAAAGCATATTCCAGTTACATCATATTTACACTTATAAGCATATTTCCATAAAACATTATGGAGTGCAACGTCACACCGTTTGTCACTAATCATAACCCAGGCTGCTTTTGTTGGAACCATTTCAATGGTATGTTGGTGAACAAATGTCTAATTTTTGTTTAAAGTTGTAAAACATGTCATAGGGTTTAGAATGGTGGAGTTTAGGCTGGAAGGAGTTAATAGGCCATTGGTGGTTTGTCTCCGCTCCCCAGTATCTCAGGCTGAAGAGACTTTCCTTAACCTTTCCAAAATCGTGCATTTGGGCTGAACTCCACTGTTAACCTCTGAATTCTCGATACTGAGTTGCACAGAGAAATATCTCTGCTATGTAGCTAGCTGGTGTGGCTCAGCCTAGAAAAGTTCTTCAGAGGGCTCTGGGGGAGTGTAAACAGGGCTGACTTGAGAGTGGCTTTGTAACCTTTACTGTTGTGCTCATTGCCAGCACCCCCAGGGTGTCCAATTTAGCAGGTGTCTGGAAGAAGGCAAGGCTCTGATAGAAGACTGGTACCCATCATGGAAAATCCCCTGGCCTGTCGCTGTCGCCCGTACATACAGCCTGTGGGCATATTTGATTCTTCTGTGTGCCTCCTGCATCCAGACCATTGCTAAATCCTGCTGCTTTTTCAGGACAGCAGCTTTGGTTCATCCTTTCCTCTTCATTCTAGCTATTAAAGCCCTAGACCATTCTCTGATCATCTCTTGCACTGTTGCTGCAGCCTCTTCTCTGGTGTCCCTGCTACTTAGTCCCACTTGGTGCAACCCAAACACAGTGTCCAAGAACCTCTTTTTCCTGCTCCGGGCACCTCTCTCTAGAGTCCCTTTCCTGACTTCTGAAGCTTGTTTCTCACACCAGATTTAAGCTCTCAGCCCATTTGCGCTCATCTCCCTCCATTCCTTTGGATCCTGAGATCCCCCAAAAACTTGCAGTCCTCTGGTCAGCTCCCCCATAACTGAAAACCCCATTTGGCCAATGGTCTATGTGACACCAGTACAGGAGCATGTATCGTGTTTGGTCTCTGTGCTGGGCAGTGAGGCCTGGAGGTGTGCAGAGGGATCTAAACTGTGCAGGGTGCACAGGGTGATCTTTAAGGGGGAAAAACCAGCGATCACTTTGTTTTCAGGAATTACTGCCAGGAGGTTGTGAGAATGCTACAACCACCGGAATCTCCAAGGGACAGGACAGCAAATACAGGATGGAGAGAGGTCAGTACAGCAACAGCTTCTCTCCAGTTGGTACGAAGGTAACCCAAGGCTTTTGTCATGGGGAGAACTGTCTCATGTGACAAACAGCCTGCAAAGAACTTTAACCAGGAGTATTGACTGGAGTCATCCTTCCCCAAGGTTGTGAGGCTGGGGATAAAACTTGGGGCTCTAAATGACTGTGGCTTGGATTTGGGTTGGGAGACTGGTGCTTGGGAATCACTGGCAGGTTTTGGACTCCAGTGCTGAGTGGAGGAAGTTGATGTGAGAGGGGGAGCTGGTGTTTGCTGATCACTGTGACTGGGCTAATCAGAGTGTCCTGTCCTTCTTGATTGGGAGGAGTGCGGTTAATCTGGGAGGGCAGGCGGGGATACTTGGAACTCTTCTCAGGGCTGGGGCCACTGGATTCTGGAGGGGAGGACATTGGGAATGGGAATGGGAATGGACTCTAGCTGGGACGGCTGGTAGTTGAGGATCACTATGGGAGCAGGAGCATTAGAAAAGGCCTTGAAAATTCATCTCTATGGTAGGGGTGCAAATGCCATCAACTTGTTGAAGATTTGAGCTCTAATTTGGAAAAGATTCTGTTTCTGATGCTTGCAGTTAAAAAATCAGGGTGTGTGTGGTTGATGATTCAAGCCCTGCGTTAGTGTAACTCTTTGGGCTGTGGTTTCCTCTCCAGGCCTGTTGGAGACAGCTGCTGAGCTGGAGAAGGAGCTTATTAATGCCAGAGAGGAACTGGAGCTAATGGCAAGAAAGGAAAGAGAAAGCAGGGTGAGTTTTTTGTGGAGAGACCCTGAGCGTCTGCAGTCTGAGGCTTGTTTCACTCGAGACCAAATCCTGCCTGGCCTGCCTTCAATCAGCCATGCTGTGTTCATACTCCCACCCTGTGGGGAATGGGATGTCTCTTGCTCGGTGTTTGTATAGTGCCCAGCACGATGGAGCTTGGAAGCACTGAGTGTTAATTATTATTTGGTTTCTGGTAAGGACCCTGCATGGGAATGGAAGGTGCTAGCCCTGGTGTCTTGTCAGATTTTCAGCTCTAGCGATTACATTCAGCCTCTTTGTATCCAACAAAAAATGCAAGAGGAATAGTTTTTTTCACATCGTATCACGAGCAATGCACTGTTAAATTGCTGCTGTGTTCCACCCCAGAGTAGCTTATTTCCTAAATGGAAACCATCTAGATCATTACAGTTGTGAGTAGCTGGCCTATACTTTATCCCGGGGATGCTCTGGTTTCTGGTATAGTGACCTTTGTGCTCACTACTGACTAGGGCAGCGATTCTCAACCTGCAGGCCGCTGGGCCACATGGGGTTCAGGTTCCTGGCTGCCTGGCCACCCAGCACTGTGGGGTCTGGATGGTCCAGCCAGCCTGGTGGGGCCCGGGGGTGCCGGCTGGCCCGGGAAGGGCTGGGGTTGGTGTTGAAGCTACTGACTAGCCCCACAGGGTTGGGGTCCGGGCTGCCGCCCTACAACCCGGCCTTGCACGCCTGAGTCCAGAGTCGGACAGCTCCCCGATCCTGCACAGTGGAGTCTGGGGTCACTGCCATCCTGCCCAAGGCTCCACTTCTGGCCCCACTCTGTGAAGGGGTCTCTGGGCAGGAGGCACTGGGCATAGAGATCTGTGTGGGGAGGTTTAAGGAGGAGGCACGATGTGAATCTCAACCTGCAGCCCAGCACAGCCCACAATGATAAATAGGTTGAGGACCACTGGACTAGGGATTGTCCCCACGTGGTGTCATAGTCATGCAGCTGACAGATTGATGTGGGTCCTTCAACTCGATGGCAATGGGACCATCAACTCCACAGGCACCTCTCTTGATGGAGGGGTGAACAAAGGGTCTGGTTATGGGGTTGCAGTGCTGACTTGATGAGAATAAAGGAAAGTTTCCTTCCTGGGCCCAGTTTGGCCCTCCTCCCCCTTTCTCAGAAATGTTGTCTTTAGCTTCAGATAGGCATCGTACAGTGTGTAGTAGTGTTCCACTGAGTGAAGGAGGCTACTCACGACTCTAGCCAGCACCACAGCTTAGGGGCATGGGGGTGGAATGATTGAGGCAGTGGCATGGAGGGTTAATGGCATGTGTCTGGGTTGTGGAGTTTTCACTGACCCCGTGGTGTCTGCTCTGTAGTTGGAGCTCTCTTCTCTTCAGTCTTTGGTGACGGCACAGGAGGAGGAGCTGCAGGTGCAGGCCTCAGATATTGAGTCCCTGACCAGGAACATCCAGAGCAAGGAGGATCTTATAAAGGTGGGACCTCTACAGTTCTCCTGACATACTGTCTGATCATCTCTGCCCAGGGATGCTAGTGAAGAACCTCCAGTTCCCCCCACCTCACGACCTCTAGCTGGCTTCCAGCATACTCTAAAATTCAGAACCAGGAAGCCAGGTTTCCATTGAGATTAGCAACGAGGTGGATGCATGAGGAGACTCCTGAACTGTGTTGGAGGTCTCATGCATGGATCTTGTAACATCTTGGGCGTGGCATCCTGGGCCTCACTCCATGGTTCTTGTAAAACATGAAGAATTGGGAACCCAGGGCTCCATCTGACATCTCATTATGTAGGAGTCTCCCATCATTCTGCTCAGATGCTCATTTGGGGATCTCGTTATTCCTGGATTGCCTTTGCTGTGCATCCTGGACCTTGTTTAGGAGTTCTGGAACGTGCAGGGTGCCTTGCATCCTGTCTGGAGTCTTGAGCCAGGCTCCTGTTAGCACAAAGCAACAGTAAGACTTGCTCTGGGATGTTGGTGCTGCACACCCTCAAGTGTGGTTTTCTTCTGAATTCTCTGGCTCGCCCTTGGAAGGGATAGGAGTTCCCCTTGTTAGTGACCCTAATCTGCAATGTCTCTAGGGACCTTTGTCATTCCAGCTCGCATTGATTTGTATGAAGTTCAAGGGGTGTCTCCTGTTGCTGATCTCCAGCCAACTCTGCTCTCCTTGGCTTTCAGGACCTGCAGATGCAGCTGGTTGACCCCGAAGAAATCCCAGCTGTGGAACGACTGACCCAAGAAGTCCTGGTGCTTCGGGAGAAAGTAGCCAAAGCAGAGTCACGAGGACAGGAGGCTACAGGGAACAGACAGCAACAGGTAGTGCATGCTCTGATGAAATCTCCTGCAGAGGGGATATCTCATGGTGTGCAGGCTCAGGCCCATTTCCAGTTCCTGCAGTTAGTTAGTTCTCTATTGCAAGTTCTGCACTGTAATGCTATTGCCTGGGAGGGAGTGTGCCAGTGTAGGTGCAGGTGTAAGAGGGGCTCAGACCCTCTTTATGGCACGGAGAGGTGGTTTGGATCCCCCTCACAAGCGGAAGTCAGCCCCTTGTCTCCATGTCTCTGACATGACCAATCCAGTCTCTTGGCTGGACTCTGCCTCTCATGTGTATCTAGGTGGGGGTGAAGGCCTTGCTCAGCTCCTACCTCTACCTGTAGCTTTTTGTCTCCGCTCTTCCCAGCTGTTGCTGACGCTGGAAGGGCTGGTGGTGGAGAAGAGTTGCCTGAATGAAGCTCTGCAAGCAGAAAGGCAGCTGTACAGCAGTCTGGTGAAGTTCCATGCTCACCCAGACAGGTAGGGGGCCCTTGTGCTGTTGCTGCCATGTGGTCCTGTGAGGTGGAGGAGCTGCACTCCCTCTGGGGGACTTGTTCAAAGGGAAAAGTTGAAGCACTAGCATGTCCGTGAACCTGTGTGAGCAGGGAATTGTTCAGTGGGCTGCTGCTGGGGCATGGCTGATTAAAGGCAGCATCCTTCCCATGGCAGAGGAGATCACATGAGTCGGGTGAGACAGCAGGAGTTAATCACACCCCAGAGCTCTAATGCTCCTTTTCAGATTCTCTCTCCTCTCCCCTTGATTTCTCCCTGCCCCTTTGGCTTCCCCTTGCTTGCCTCCTGACATCTCAGAGAGGCTGCATGTCCCTTTGTTACATCACTGATTTGAAAATTGCTTGGGGCTTCTAGTGGTTTGTCCAGATCGTTCCCCTCCACGACAGCGTGACTGATGTTGCTACCCTCTGCCATGCGAACCCTGGTAGTGATGGGGAGCTGAGCAGTCTGCGGGGCTGAAGGAGCCACACACACATGGAGTTTCTCTTGGTACTTGGTTCAGTGGTGATAACTAGCGACAGCCAGGAAGCCACTGTCCTTGCCTTGACTTCCCAGGGGATTGGGGGTGAGTCTGGGGGAACTGCTCTGTGGGTGTACGAGTCTGTGCCTGACCCATGTGGGGGGTGGGTGCTGGGGCCCGGTGCCTGCAGCTGGTTCTGGTCAAAGTTAGAAGAAGTGGAAGGGGCCGATGCTGGATCTACCTTTGGAGCACTGATGAGCAGTGCTCTGAGTAAGTGGTGGTTAGACGTGAGCCGGCACCACTCTGTGTCCTTACTAGTGTGGACATTCCGTGAAGCCTGTCTAACCCTCTTCCCTTTCTGTATGACGTGTCTAACTAGCCCTGAGAGAGGCCAGACTCTGCAGGTGGAGCTGGAGGGGGTCCAGGCGCTGCGTGGACGACTGGAAGAGTCTCTTGGCAGAAGCATGGAGCATTTGCGCAGGCTGGAGACCCTGGGCACCTTTGGAGGTGGGGAACAGCAGAGTGTGAGAGTCCTACCCCAGCATGCCTTCTGAGCTCTGGCCTTCACCCTGCTCTGGATGGAAACTGGTCACTAACTGAGCAAGCCTGGCTAACTGACTCTGGGAGGGTTGACTTGTTACTAATGATATGATAGGAGTGGTGCATTTAGAGCTGCCCTGGAAATGGCGATCCGTGCAACCCATGTGTGTTTCATATATGTACCTGTCTCTGACCTTCAGAGGAGGTTATGAAATGTATTTGCACATTTGAGTCATTCCATTTTAGTTGATCCACCTCCATCTTTCTCCTACTCCTCCCTTCGTTCTTCTCCCAATGGGCCAAATAAAGATTCCCTCCCTGTGAAAGCGATTTTAAATGTTCTGTGCCATCTCACAAATGCATGGGTGTGTATTTTTATTTTCCTCCAAATCTTTCCCAATCAGTTAAGGGCTGCTCCTAGGACAATGGCTGCCTCTGCAACCACATGACAGAGTAAAGAGAGAGCAAAATGTCTGGGGAGAAGCAGGTTCTCACTTTGACAAAGACAATGGCAGCCAGAGAGGAGGGCCTCTTTTGGTAGTCGCTGTATCACTGTTGTTGATTCTTGGCCTAACAAAGAAACGACCCATTTTAGGTTACAGCCAGCTCCAGCTCCTGTGGAAGCCTTGACTGGAATCTCTTCCGTTTCTGTGGTTGAGGCAGTCTCTCTGCCAGTCTTGGAACATGACTCATTCCTCCTGGGCTAAACTTTGTCCTGATGGGTTGTAATCATCAGCAAGCTCCTCTGTGCAGCAAAAGGAAAGAGTTTCCAGCCTCTCAGGACAAAAGGCTGAGGCTAAGAGTGGTTGGGGGTGACAAAGCCCAGTCTGACCTGGCAGGGCGTGTTCCTCTCAGGGTGGCATGGGCCATGATGAGTCTGTTTCGTGTTCTCAGCTTGTGCATGCCCCTCCAGTCCGTGACCAGTAGACCCTCGTTCCTTGTGCTGCTTTGAACACTTGAGGTCAGGCTGCAGGACCCCTCTGGGCATATGTGGCTCTATGCTGTTTTGCAAGTGGGCATTTCCATTCATGAGTGCAATGGCTATTCCAGGCCCTCCGTTTCTCTTTCATAATGGTATTCCTACTGCCGTAAAGCAGGTGAGCCAACCTAGCAGGGATTTCCCGCACCAGCTTTTCAGTGGCCGTCCTTTGAGTGGCAGAGGGGAAGTCTACCACTTCTTACTTCTCTGTGAGCATGGGTGGGAATAGATCCAGTACATCGCCTAGCCACCCACTCCGTCTCTTACATGTGCTTATGTGGACCATCCTCTCAACAGCGGGCAATAACATGAGGACTCAAGCTGGGATGGCAGAACAACCTGGGCTGAGGAGCTGCAGTTCCCTTTGGTGTCCTTGTTCCCTGCACACTGCCATGTAGAAGGGACAGAGCAGCTCTCACGCTTCTGTCAGGAGGAGACCAAACCATTCATGTGTTTTAACCGTCTTCCCACCTGTGTGCTTTCCACCCTTGAGTCCTAGGCAGGGATGGAATAGCCCTGGCTAGATGTGTCCAGGCCATCTCCCCCGGCTGATTCAGGACTTTTCCAATGCGTGTTTGCTACTGTTTGAATGTGCTGACTGATAGCCATTCCACTACTACTCTGGGGGCTGCTTTCGCAGCCTAATACATTTCATTGCAAGGAAGTTTCTCTTAATATTTAATCTAGATTTCCCCTTTCTTAATTTCATCCCACCACTCCTAGCTACATCTGTGTATCACACACGCTCTCTGTGCTGCTTACACCCTGCGGATATTAATGTTGTGTTCCCCCTTAGCTATCCCAGGCAGATTTAGCTTTTAATCTTTCCTCATCAGTCCATTACCCTGCTAACTCTGTCACCCCTCTCTGAACTGACTTTCTCGCCGGTTCATCAATATCTGGTAATGTGCCCAGAACAGAATGAAGTCATTATTGGCATGGCCTAATGGACACGTGATGAGAAGACGCTTTTACATATGCAGCCCTGAGCCGTCACTGCATTTTCTTTTTCCAGTTTTGTCATGCTGCAGTTTTGTGTCTGATTTGCTCCTTTCAGCATCCTGGCCTCCCAGCACACCCTGGAGCTGGGGTTTGGACTTGTTCCTGAGATGTTAGCTTAGTTCTTTCCAAGTTCTATGTAAAAGATTTTTTACAAACCCTTTTAGCAGTTGTCCTCATAACTCCCTGGCAGGTCGGGCAGTGCTATTAGCCCTATTCTGCAGCTGGGGAACTGACAGAGATTAAGTGACTTGCCCAAGGTCATGCAGGAAGTCTGTTGCAGAGCAAGGGACTGGACTAGGGTTTTCTCAGTCCTGGGCTAATCCCATGGCCACTAGGTCATCAATCCTCTGAACCTTGTATTTTCTGCCTGGAGCACATCTCCCTCTTGATCCTCCCCCATTTTAGTTTCATCTGAATTTCATTCCTGTGCTCCCATTCCCAGCTTCAATAAAGAGAGGCTGTAGCTAAGACTAGTCCCTGCAGCACCCCATTGCACTCTCCGTCCTGCACTGCTATTATGTGGATTAGCATAATCCTGTGGTGTTAGCCTTTCTGGCTGCCCCTTCTGAGTGCTTTCTGTCCACATACTAGTATTTATATCAAAGCTGACTTCAGTTCTAAGAGTATGGTGATGTGAGAGCATTGCATGCTTTTAAAAGTCCAGATATAATGCATCTGCTGCATCCCCTTCAGCCACTGAGCCAAGTGAAAAAAGCACTCAGCTTTGTGTAGCAAAATCTTAGTTCCTGCTTGTTCATGATTCTGATAGCAGTGAGATGTGTAATGGTTTCCCCCATGCTCCATTGTTTTACTGTCAGGGTACAGAAGGAGAATGGCTAGATCCCTTTTCTTTCCTTGGGGGCACATGGTGGAGTGTTTGCTTCTCTCCAGTCTTCTGATCCCTCCCCATTTTTTGGATCAAAAATTGAATTGCCGGCCACCCAACAGTGGCCTCCTGAGGGCAGCGGGGGGGCAGAGTATGCAGGCCTGTAGCTGTGCTGAGGGGCAATGCTTGTGCCAGGCCTGGTTCCCAGGTTATCCCAAAAGCCATTGCAAAGATAGATGGTGGAGTCTAAACAATCCTTTGCAGCTGCAAATAAATGGCCAGTCCATTGACTAGCTGACCCACAGGCAGAGAGAGGTCTCTCCTTGTTAAAAGAGAGTCTGAGTGCGTTACCTGTAGCCACCCCTAGCAGTACAGACTGCTCTTAGTCTCTTGTGCCAGCCAAAGTGGGGGTACTACGCTTCCCACTCAGAATAGCAGGATTTACACTTGCTACACTGGTGCAAGGCAGAGGGAATTAGGCCCAGATATGGAGAAATTCATAGATTCCAAGGCCAGAAGGGTCCAAATAATGTGATCTAACAGTTACCTGGCAGGTTATTTTTAGCCCATCCACTTCTACCTTCTCTCTGGAGTTCTTCCCTGTGATGTAGCATCTGTGCTTTGGCCAGGCCAGTGTAAATCCCAACAGCTGCTGTCCCAGTAAGTCTATTCCATGGTCTAAGGACAGATTGCCCTGGCAGGCCTGTTTTCCCGACTGTTTCAATTTTCCCTTTTTAAAAACTGTTGCTCCTTCCCCTCCCCTGGCATGGATAATTCCCCTCTCTGCAGGGTGTTTACACCTTTCGGGTGTTGGTAGACTCCTGCCAAGTTCCCTCTTTTTTGTCACCTAAAGAGAAGCGGTGCATATTGGGCTCTTCTGCTACAAAGAATCCTGTATGGCAGGCTCAGGCCCAGTTATGCTGGGCATTAGGCAGTCCCAGCTGCAGTGACATCCCAGCACCCTGCTCAACTGCATTCCTTTTCTCCTTGCTCCACTTCTCAGTAGCTCTGTCCGATGATTGCCTGTTAATGACTCTCCACTTTCTGTCAAACACAATAGGCTAGTTTCACACACACCACGGTCCCATACCTCCCTGCTCTGCACATGCAGCTCCCAATCCCATTGGGTTTTCCTTTGCAGCCCCATCCCATTGCACTCTCATCCTGTCTCAGCCTTGTGTTCCTACTGGATACTTTTCTCCCTTCCAGCTGTCTTTGTTTTTTATTTTTCAAAGCTGACTCTCCTTGTGTTACTGCCTGACCATGTTTCTAACCTTGGAAGGGAGCTTTTGAGTGATTTCTGTTTCCTCTGGAGGGTAGGCCACATCCCTGCTAGTTGCTGTCAGGTGGAGGGCGGGCCTATCACAGCTCTGTTTGCTCTTCCCTCATCTTTCATAGATGAGCTAAATAAGAGCAGAGTCCCAATCAAGCAGCACTCCCTGGAGTATGTGTGGGTCTCAGTGCGTGTGTCAGAGAGTGTGAATCTGAAGGATGTTCTGAGACAAGCATTGGTGTCCTCAGCCATCCCCTCCCCCAAAAGCAGGGTTGCAACTCAATGGGGCTCAGACTAAGGCAGTGGCAATATTCAGTAGGAAGTGTCTTTATGCGAATGCTGGAAGCTTAAAACTTCAACTGAGCCAGCTGAAATACTTGGCTTGGTAAGAGGAGGTCAGTGTTGTGAGCATCTCATGCCGTTGGGTGACCCTGTCTCCTAGCTGTGTGAGAGAGCTAGGTTAGGCTGCTGGAGAGGACAAGCTGTGCTGTATAAAAAGGAGCCGTACATGGTATGGAAAGATCACTTCATACTGGAGATGACCAAGGGCTGGGGTCTATTGCTTTAAAAATCCCAGGGGCCAGAACATAAGAACAGCCATATTGTATCAGACCAAAGGTCCATCTAGCCCAGCATTCTGTCTTCTACCAGTGGCCAATGCCAGGTGCCCCAGAGGGAATGAATAGAACGGGTAATCATCAAGTGATCCATCCCCTGTGCCCATTCCCAGCTTCTGGCAAACAGGCTAAAGACACCATCCCTGCACATCCTGGCTAATTGCCATTGATAGACCTACCCTCCATTAACTTATCTAGTTCTTTTTTGAACCCTGTTATAGTCTTGGCCTTCACAGCATCTTCTGGCAAAGGTCCACAGGTTGACTGTGTGTTGTGTGGGGAAAAAATACTTCCTTTTGTTTGTTTTAAACCTGCTGCCTATTTATTTCAGAAGGACACAACTGGTGCACTGCAGGCTTCCCAGGTGCGGTAGCAACGAGGGGCGAGCTTGGCTGGTGTGCCCCATGCAGCCCTATTGCTCTCAGGGGAGCTGCGTTGCTGTGCACCAGCTGAAACTGCTCCAAGGGTCTGAATATGTTAAGAGATGAGGGAAATCACAAAACTGGGCCTGCTCCTGCTGCCTTTGACGCTGATAGGAGCAGAACAGGCCTTTTGCTGCTATCGCTCTAAGTCCTCTTCTGTTAGGTGCTACAAGTGTAGTCTCAGCGGGGCAAGGTTTTGCAAAGCAATTTGATACCCTGTCTGCCTGCTTTTTAGACCCCCATATTGGTGCCTGCCAGACAGGTGGTGAGCTTTGCAGGGAGGCTAGCTAAGACATTGTAGCAGAGGTGCAGGAGTTTGCGGAAACACAGGAAAGCCAGTGAAAGGGATGGGCCTGACTTGGTGCTATGTGCTGATAAAGCTGGTTTAGTTGTCTACCTGGGCATTCCCTTCTGTGCAGGAGGAAAACCGAATGTGCAGAGAACCCATGTAGCAGCTCAGCCAGGTGCCCTCTTGCAGCCACCCTCCCGTGTGACATGCTAAAGGGGACGTGACCAAAGCAGTGCATTCATAGAATCTCAGGGTTGGAAGGGACCTCAGGAGGTCATCTAGTCCAATCCCCTGCTCAAAGCAGGACCAATCCCCAGACAGAGTTTTGCCCCAGGTCCCTAAATGGCCTCCTCAAGGATTGAGCTCACAACCCTGGGTTTAGCAGGCCAGTGCTCAAACCACTGAGCTATCCCTTCCCTCCAGCTATTCCTGGCTACTGAGTGGCCCTGGGAAGATGTGGACAGTGGGGAGCAGCTTAGGAGAGCCTTGAGGTTGCTCTAAGAGTGTGGTCAAACTAGCACCTCGCTAACGCAAGCAGCAGGATACTGCCCCTTTGCTCTTCTCCAGAAACAGCTGTCCTAGTAGTAGGAAGCCAGCAGGCTGCCTAGGTGCGGGATCCCATGTTCCCAAGGGCTGTGGAAATGGGGGAAGCATCGCAGTTAGATGGATTTATTGGCATGACTCTTCAGACAATGATGGTGAAAATCATCCCAGTGCGGCCTTGCCAAAGACTGAAGCCTCTAAAGAGGAGTTTCTGGAGTAGCCAAGGGAGGCTTTGGTGCAGTAGATCATCAGGGCTGGCTGGTATTGGCTGAGGGGCAGAAGGGAATGATGTGTGAAGATATGAATATTCACAGTGAGGCTTGATCCTGAAATGTGAGGTGGGGAGAGCTTTCACCTTTTCCTAAGGTCCAGGAGCCAGGGAGAATACACCGAGGGCCTTGTATGCTCCCCACTTGCTGCGGGGGGGTCCCAAAGCAAATTATTGAGGAGACTCTGATAATGCAGCTGCCTCAGAGCCATTCACCTAGGGACTGGGAGCTGACAACAGGGCTCCCAGTGGATCATCTGGGATCTGCCAAGGTGGGAGACATACCCAGCTGGCTCATCCCACAGAGGGAGCCCCGCCACCTGATGGAGCAGTGGGAGAGGAACGTGAGAGGCTCTTTGTCACAGGTTTGGCTGGAGGAGGGCTCTGGGGAGGATCAGGCTTCCTGAGTGCAGCCAGGCAGGGGAGCAAACATGGGGAAAATGCAGCATCCAGCAAGCCTAGCACAATGGCAGGAGTCGTAACTTACCTGTGCTGAAGGGGAACCTGGCAGAGCTCACACCGAGTGCAAACGATGCTCTACCCAGTGCAGGAGAGTGCAAGGAACACGACCTGCCGCCACAGCTTTTCAAAGGGCTGCTCCAGGATGTGAAGTTCAGAGACTCTGGGTGGGGCTTGTTCACGGCTTGCAGAGGGACAGAGCAATGCCAGGCTAGCTAAAAGAGGGCTTTGCTAATACACTAGTGGGGCAAATAAATTAGAGTAAGTTGAGAAGGGGTAGGAAAATGTTGGAGCGAGGAAACTGCTTTTTAAAATCTCACTGTGTAAACTTGTTTGGCCCGTTAGGTGGTAAAGGAAACCCTTCTGATAATTAGTGATCGCTGCAGAGCAGAGGGGGAATGCTTTGCAGAATATGCCAGCAAGTCCAAGTCACCTGCATCCTAGACTAATAGGCAAATTAACAGGTTTACTGAATCATGGCTAACTCTTTGAACAAGCATGGGGAAAAAGCAGTATGGGTCCAATCTTCAAGTCAGGAAAGGAGAGCAGCCCTGCCAGTTACCAGCTGGTAAGTTCAACTTCTTTCCTTAGCAAAATGTTGGACCAAATATTAAGAGGAAAAAGATATGTAAAGATGGAAGGGATATTGGAACCAAGAGCAATAAGCAGCAGGGGGCATTTCAAGCAATTGAATCCTCAGAATGCCGGTATAGCGCTTTGTTTTGAGATGTCCAATGTCCCAGGTAGACTGCCGCAGGCTGTACTTGTATGGGTATGAGAGGGGGAGAGAGAGTTCTCATTGCTCAAAGAAACGGCAGCAGAGTCCTGCTGGTAACAACCATGTCAAAACTGGAGTAGCTGGCATAAGTTGGACCTAACACTGAGAAAACCAAAAGGTAGCAGCAGCTGGGGCTGGGAGGTGGTTCCTAGTAGGGTGCTGCAGGGATAAGCGTTAAGGCTGGTTTTATGAATGAGCTGAACTAGCAGGAAATGACCCTGAAATTTGCAGTGGTACTTTACTGGCAGGCCATGTGCAAATCAGCTGCTCTTAGAGCTGTTAGAATGGCACACAGACCATTTTAAACAAAGACTTGATGTGGAGAATGCAGCTCTAATGCATCTTGGGCAAACTAACCGGAGACCTGCCTACTTCATGGGAGTGAGCTATGGGGAAAGTGTAATGCCAGAAAAGAGAGGGGGACTCGAGTGGGCAGACAGACAGGTTTGAATCTGAAATGGCTGGAAAGCACCAGTGAGAATAGGCACTACCTATATGACTGTGATGGAACAGAATGGAGCCATGAGGGACCATCTCTTCTTAGACAGCAGCAGGAATCCTGGGACGTGGTGCAGGGCCCTGGCTGCTACAGCTTCTGTGTGCCACTCCAGTGGGACATGGGGGTCTGAAGATGGGGGGAGGAAGCCCCCAGGGCCAGCGTATGGACCTTTGCTGTCCCCTTTCATCCCCCAGCCTAGGGGTATGCGAGGAGCTAGAGGGGGTATGGTGGTTAGAATGCTCTGAACTCAGGCAAGTTTGATCTGTACAGCAGCCCACAGCCAGCTGAGAGAGACTGCATAAGTCAGAGCTAGGGGGAGACAGCTTAAACTCACTGGCACCCACATGCCCCTTCCTGTGTGTCTGTCCTGCTGTGTATGGGCCCTTCCAAACAAGAAGTATACAGGCTGGTTAGTGCAGAGGGCAGCAGGCCTGAGTCAAGCACCTTAGCATGGAAGAATAAAAATAGCATTGAGTATTTTGTAATAAAGCCTCTCTACCATTTCTAAATTAGGCTGTCTGTGAAATATTTGGCCTATCCAGAATACATGGCAAGTCCATCCTCAACTGGACAGTGCTCAGCACTGGCTGTTGAAGCGCTGCTTCAAACAAGAGCCATCCGAATTTTCCCTAAATAATCCCTAAACCTGCCTACCAGAAACTGGGACTGGGTGAGTGGGCATGGATCACTTGATAAATTGCCCTGTTCTGTTCACTCCCTCAGTAGCATCTGGCACTGGGCAGCATTGGAAGACAGGATACTGGGCTAGATGGATCTGTGGTCTGAGCTGCTACGGCTGTTCTTATGTTTGCCTTGAAGTCCAAAAAGTGTATTTTACTTACACTCATATATGGAAAAACTCCCTAACGGGTTCTGCCCACATTAAAAAATGAGGGAGAGGCTAGCCCAGTGCCAAGACCAATGGTGCAGTGCAATCATGATGTTGTTGAAGTAAGTTTTGAGTTCAGCGGAGGCAGGATTTCTCCGTCAGCATGGAGAATGGCTGCTGCAGAAAGTTCTGGGCATGTGAAAACAGGGAGATCTGTGGAAACTTTAGCAGGAGCAAAGGAGTGCAAGCAGTTGAAATAGACTGATTGGAGAAGGCAGCAGAGCGGTTAAGTTCAGGGAGTTCGCTAATGACACTAGAAGGCAGAAGGGAAGTGCCTGGCAAGGCACATTAGCAACAATAGACTGGATTTTTCAGCTCTGTTGATGGTCTCTGGATTGGTGGGATCCTCTGAGGATAGCGATGGAGAAGCTGTTGGAGGTGGTTCCAGATAGCACCTGGCCAGTGTATAGTTAGCTAGGATGCATGAGTACCTTGAAAGAGAGACAGACAGAACTGAGCTCAGCTTTGATAGACTTGTAAGAAAAAATTAACTGAAATGGTGCCAGTCCCAAGACGGGCTGCAAAGAAGGTTCGGTGGGGAGAAAAGGGAGGCTTGGAGGAGACTCAATTGAGATACTGAACCTCGTGAAGGGAAGTTTAGAAGCTCGAGTGGTCCCTCTGCTCATTCTGCCTCACATTGCAAGAACCAGGGAGTTTTCCTGCTTAAGTGGCGTTAAATTCAGAGCAAAGAAAAGCTCTGTTCACACAATTTCTGAATTCACTGCCTGTAGGTCAGAGTCTAGAATCTGAGTTTATGGACAAAGAGCTAAAATAAATGTAATCAAATCTCATGCTTCAAGGCATCAGTTTTTCTGCCGAGGCCAGGCAGCAGCTCTTACCATGTGTGGCACCGACAGTTAGCCAGGTACTGCGTGAGAGGCGTTGCCTTCCCCTGAATCCCTGGTATTGCTTTAATGGCTTGACTGCCCACTGGCCATCTCTGATCCTGTGGAAGTGGGAAGGGCTGGAGAGCGCTTGGCATGCTGTGGTCAGCAGAGGTAACTGCGTCCCATCCTGCTCCAGCAACTGGGGGTGTCTCTGCCCTGCTGCTCAACAGGCCACTCCCCATAGCTGCAGTGATTCATGAGCAGAGGACAGGGCAGTCAACCTTCGCCCAGGCCACAGGGTCTCCTTTCCCATTAACATATCTTCCAACTAGGTTCAGAAAAAGCCCTGGTCCCCCCACTTGTAGGACAGACCAGGGGTTTTCCCCCAGCACCCTCTCTGGTGCGGGGCTGAGCGCTGCCCCATGTCTGACCTCCCGGTTCTGGAGCTGGAAGTGGCTGTTGCCGTCTCCTCACAATCCATAGGAGAATCTGGGGCCACCTCCCTGCACCCATGCCGAGAGCAGGGGGGTCAGAGCCTGGAGACTACCCTGTGTGTTCGGCCCCTGGACAGCTCGTGTGTGACCCCCTGAAAAGCCGGGGACTCTGCTGGGTGGGCAGGAGGGGCTAAGAAGGGCAGGTGAGTGAGGGGCATAACCGTCTCCAGCCAGCCTTGGAGCAGCTGCACCCTCCTCTCCAAAAGCAAGGACCCCTGGAACAGCTGGGAGTGAGCCCTGCTGAGTGAGAGTCTGATATAAGAAACTGGGGCTCCCCACTTTGTAACTTGAGAAACAGTCAGGGACTGGGGGAGACTGAGAATCCTGCCCCGCTGGCAGTGATACCCCATGAGAAGCTGGGGCTGCTGTGACCCTGGGATAGGCCAGAGGCAGCCTGGCTCTGGCTGAGCCAACAGGGCTAAAGCAGAGCAACCATACCATGCTCTGCTGCCAGCACTTTGCTCTGCCAGCCTGTGGAGGGAGGAGAGACCTGCACCGCATGTCAAGGACAGCCCTCCCCTCCAGCGCTCTGCCCTCAGCACTGTTGGCGCTAAACATGGATGATCCAGCCTGGGGGCGACGGACAGCGTGCAGTGCTGATGCTCAGATGGTTGGGTATCTGCTGGGGTCGCTAGCCAGCCATGGCCAGTGTTTGAGGATGGCTTCCTGTGAGGTTCACTCTGTCCTGTAACCTC
The DNA here is from genome assembly GCF_003597395.2 of Chelonoidis abingdonii. Taxonomy (NCBI): domain Eukaryota; kingdom Metazoa; phylum Chordata; order Testudines; family Testudinidae; genus Chelonoidis; species Chelonoidis abingdonii. The sequence goes on along the minus strand of NC_133775.1, from coordinate 66,543,180 downwards.
CCTCTTTGCTGCTGATATTGGAGCGGGCGGAGCCAGGTCCACGGCACATGGGAGTCGGTGTTGATCTGTCAAAGGCAGTGGAGTCATGCTGATCTGCATGGTTAAGGATCAGGCCCAGCGCTGCTGTTTCCTGTGGCTGACTCCAAACCTCCCTAAGACGTTCACTCCTTGCAGCCCTGGAATCAGCCGGTGACCTGTCAGTTCCTGGCTTTTCCCTTCCTGTCCTGATGGATCTTGCCAAGCTCTAGGCAGCCGGTGTCAGGAACCACAATTGACAGGCAGAGCAGCGTCTGCTGGAGCCTTGGTGGTTGTGAGGCTTGGCGCTGTTGGGCAGAAGAGTGCCCAGAGGCTGAGAGAAGCCCTTGGCTGTGCGGTGAGCTGTTAGGGGTGAGGGCATCAGGGAGCGAGAGCTTGTAACACAATTATTATAATCCATCAGTACTGCAGTAGCACCTGACAGTTCCAGTCCTGACCCAGAGGGTTATTGCAAAAGTCGTTTGGTTGGGTTCTCATTGGGTCCCCTATTCATCACTTCCCTTCTCCCTTTTGGACCAGACCCCTCTTGGCTGATTGGTGGAACCTGCAGTTTTATTCTGCTTGTCGTTGCACAGTAACGAAGCCATGCAGTGTCCCTGGGTCTGCAGCATGTGCTACACTGGAGTCCTTGCCTGTCTAGCACTCTCCCCAGGGCCTTGGGAGCAGGGTTCCCTCTAATTTTTCACACCCATGTGTAGAACGAATTTTGTTATGTGCACCAATATGGAGGTGATGTGCGACTCCATAACAGAATTCATGTGGTGGGGGTGAGGCCGAGGGATTCGGAGTGTGGGAGGGGCTCAGGGCTGAGGCAGAGGGTTGGGTGCAGTGGTGTGAGGGCTCCAGCTGGGGGTATGGGCTCTGGAGTGGTGCTGGGAATGAGGAGTTTGAGGTGCAGGAGGGTGCTCTGGGGCTACAGCAGGGAGAGAGGACTCCCCCTAGCCCTGTCTCCCCACAACAGCACCTGGGCTGGGGAGAGGAGGGGGAGGGGAGGCACCTCTCCCCGCCGCAGCAGCTTTGGGACTGGGGCTGCAGAATAGGCGCCCCTCCCCCAATCCCTGCAGGTTTGGCCGGGGCTAGGTTCAGGGAGGGGTGCCCTGCGACAGGTCTGCACTGGGCCATCGCGGCTGGATCTGGGCATGGCCACCTAGGTTCATACTGCGCTGTCCCAGCTGCAGTGGGGTCCAGGCTGCAACACACTGCCCCAGTCGTGGATGGATCTGGGCCATGCTGCCCCAGCTGCGTTTGGGCCAGGGTAGGAGGCCATCGGCTGCAGCAGGTCCAGGCTGTGGCATAGTTGGGGCTGGAGAGCTGCCCCGGCCATGGCAGGTTGGGGGTCGGGCTAAGTTGGGGCCAGGGGAAGGGCGCTCCTCCCCCAGCCAGGTTCCCCGAGTGCCTGCCTGACGCAAAATAGGCTACTGCGTGGTGTCATGGCCACACAGCTTACAGGCTTCCTGCAGCAAGGAGAGGCCATCCAGGCATGGGGGGAACTGCAGGGAGCTGGGCAGAAATGGGCCTCGTATATGGCATTGTGTGTGGGCGGGGCAGGGGGGTGCTTGCAGCTTTTGCTTGCTGGGAAAAGGCAGGAATGTGCACAGGGCATCTTCTGCAGAAAGGCCCATGGCCCTGAGTCTCTCGGAAGCCAGGAATTGGGCCTAGCTTGCCGGTGACTGGCTGTTTCAGAGGGCACCATGGGGCGTAGATTGCTGGGGAGTGCAGGTAGACTTCCCTGCAGCGTGTGCAGCCCCGGCTGGGAGAGCTTTCCCAGTGGCCTCCAGAGCCGTATGGGAGTGTCTGGCGCAGGGAGGGAGTGGGGCCATGTCACAGGGCAGGAGCAGCTAGCCTGGCTCAGTCCTCTGTTTCTAGCCACTGTGGGGCCTTGGCAGCATTCTCCACACTGGGTGCCTGCAGAGTGGCTGGGCTAGTGGGAACTCTGATGAGGCTGGAAGTGCCTGGGTTGTTCTCGCTCTGAATGCTTCATGGCCTGGTGTCTCTGCTAGGTCAGCCTGGACGGGATGATGCCGAGGACGGCAGCGCTGACAGCATTGAGGGGGAGGCGCCGCCCCGCCCCGCGAACCAGCAGGTGAGTCCAAGAGCTGCACTGCTCTGCTAAGGTGCTGCCGGGGCTCGGCCAGAGTGGGCAGCCAGGGAAGCTCCTGGAAGGACCCAGGGCAGATTGCCTTGGAGCTGTGCAGCTGACCTGAGACTTGCTGGTTGCTAAACAGCTGGGAGTCAGGTTGGCTGCTTTGACCAGCTGAGAACCGGGGCCTGGTGAAGAAATCCAGCAGGAACCAAAGGCCTTTGAGTGCAGCTTGCAGGGTTGGTGCTTTAAAGGCCTCCCTGGGCACCATCCAGCCCTGCCCCAGGCAGCTCAGTGACCACTGCATTAGCCCTTTGCAGTAACCTCTCCTATGGCACCACACTTCCCCCTCCAGACCAGCCAAGGGCTCCCTGCGAACAGTCCAGAGGCCAAGGCAGCACAGCCTGATCTCCTCACTCTGGCTCCCTTGGAGAGGGACAGCAGCCTGCAGGCAGAACTGCTCCACGTCAGAGCCAAGAACCAGCAGCTCCTGGAGCAGAAGGCGAAGGTGGAAGGGGAGCTGTGGGAACTGAAGACTCTGATGGAGGAAGCTGGCTTCTCGTCTCTCTCTTCCATCAGGTAGGACAGGCCGACGCAATTCGGGCATGAGAGCCTGGGGTCATGAGTGTGTGTGAGGGCATCAGGCTGCAGGGTAAGGAGGGAGCACAGACTCTTTTAGGGCCCTTCACCATTACCCTTCCGTGGGCTCAAGGCATAACTCGGTTAATGTAGGCACCCCCACCCTTACCCAGTTCTTACGGGTCCGGGTGAAAGGCATCTGCCTATAACCAGTTCCTAGGACTCAGGGCCTAATCTTCTGTGGGTTTGTGGGGCCTTTTGCCAGTGAAAGAGTCTTACACAGTAATAGCCTTAACCTCTGTTTATTAACAGTCACCAAACAGAATGGACAAGCTAAGCATACAGTGCTCACCACTCCTAACAAGGCAGACTCCTGGTGGCCAGTCAGGATCAGGTCATTCGGGGACTCCAGTTTCTGCACGATGTGATTGGCAGGATTGGAGTCTGGCAGCTCTGATCTTGGGCTGTGTCCTGGGGTTAGGTTCCAGGGCACTTCTGTTTGGACCCCAGTTTATATAGTTACATTTGAGTCCTGCTTAGCTCTACCTTAACCAAAGTCCTACAAAACAGTGTTTTTCACCCTTCCTAGCCCATCACAACACAATTCTTTACCCAGTCAGACCCCACCACCTTAGTTGATTTATATCTTGCAAAATTAGTTCTGCAACGGACAGAAACAATCCAAGAACCAGGCAGAGACTGTACAGATAAATGATAGAGAAGTGGGGACTGTGAAGGCAAACAATAAAGAAATAGAGATTTCACAATCACAGCTGTTGATACGTGACTCCTTGCCAGACAGAATGTGTCAAAGAAAGTTTTCTTAAGATCTGTTTCTTTATCTGGTGATGGTTGGTAGGACAGGAGCCTCCTTAACGGCCCTTTACATTGTTTTTATGTAATTTAGATAGAATGTAAGGATGTGACTCTCTGCTGCTTAGCTTATGGCTGCTGCTCTCCTAACGTGACTGCTGCTGCTTACTGTAGAAAAAGGCCTCTGACCTTACAATCCTCTTCTTAATGACACTTTTACCAAAGCCATCATTACTGTTACAGGAGTCCAATACTCAGACCTGCTGAGCTTGGACTTGCCTCCTGGGTATAATTAACAAGGTCCTTATTTGACTTTGTATGCCAGCTTCCTGTATTCTCTGAACAGTTCTCTGCATGCAGCAAGCCAAAGCTACTATGCTCACTATTAGAGCCACTTGGATTCCAGTGATCACCACAAGGGGGTGAACCATTACATTTAGCATACCAGTTGCAGAAGGCGACCACCCTAATGATGTTTCCCACCAAGAGTGATCTCCTGCATTTGCAATAGTTTTCAGCCCTTGAATGATTTTTGTATTATCATGTGGTACTTCAATGTATTTGCTTTCCTGTCTGCGCAACATATTGTAAATGTGCATATAACATAAGATGGGCCAACGATTTCCTTATCATGGTCTTATTCATGCCTAAGGTTACAGGTGTTGCACTGTGATACAACTGTGGTTTAAACTTTAAGTAGTTTACAGTCCATAAGGGAACACAGTATTCAAAATTGCAATTTATAATTTTTGTAATATTGCAAAAACATCTATTAACTAAATACATCATAAAATACAGTTCCTTATAGTATACTGCCACCATTGGACAGTGATTCCGAACACAAAGACATCCCCTTCCTGCATATATATAATAGCTGACTTTTGTTCAGTGAATATATCAAACATACATCTTTGGGTTCCTTAGGTCTGAGAATAAAAACATTTATCTCTTTTTTTGTAAATTTTGATCCACATGCAAACACGCACACCTCAAATTTTCGTGGGCCACACACTGAAACATGCCAGTGGTTTTCCATTGTTGATGTTCTTTATATGCCCAGGAACGATGATCACCGGAATACATAACCAAATTTTTTTGTTAGCTGGATTCCCAGAGGTACCTCTGGATATGTATCAATAGTTAGACCAGGGTGTTCTTTTACTGCATGTGCTTGTAGAACCATTTCTTCTTTATTCAGTGTAAAGTTTACCAATACGCACCGAGCCATTAATTGTCTCTCCCATCCTGTAACATTTTTCCAACAACTTTTTTATTTCCAAAAGCAAATTTCCTTGCATGCCTTCCCAAATCATTTGGACAACCAATTGCTGACCTATTTCTTGGGCCTGTGTACAGGCTAATGCTAATGACATATTTTCTTGAATTGTTCCTGTCAAAGCTGATTCCCCACTCTGGCACTTCGAGTGCAGAAGTTGGGGGCCTGCAAGGATTTGAAAAATTAATACTGGTCACTCTAGGCTTGTATTAAACTCCCAAGGTTACAGCTTTTCTCTGACCTTGGATTGGTAGATGCTGCCACCACCCAAGTGCAAAACCCTTTTGAGAACCCAGGAAGGCGCACTTAGGAATTCCTTCCTGTGGGGTACCTTCAAGCCCTTTCACTCCCCTCCCCCCTCTTTCTGGGGAAGATCTGAGAAAGAAAACAAAGGAAATCAGCTGTTGCCACCAGCTAATTAAACAACATTTGCACAAACCTCTTAGGGACACAAAAATCCAATCCTATTCTTAAAAAAGGTAAATTTTATTAAAAACAAAAGAAAGAAAATACATCTGTAACTTAGGCTTTTTGCTATGTTTTAAAAAAAACAATTACAAGGATTAAGCATCAAGATAGCTTCTTGAGGTCCAGTTTAAGGGTTACAAGCAAAACAAAAGCACCTGGGGTTAGCACAGAGATCCACAAGCCATAAAACCTAATCATGTCTTCCTAGACATTTCCGGATCTACTTACATATCTGGGGCTTTAGATGAATAGTTTCTAGGTATGATACTGATGATTTTTCATACCTAGCCCAAGTTTCTCACAGCATAACTGCTCTGTCTGCTTCTCTTCGAGAACAACAACAGACAAACAAAAGGAGAGTCTTGTTTCAATTTTAAAAAGTCCTGGCCTTCCCATTGGCTCTTTTGGCCAGGTGCCCACTCATTTCCTTTTACCCATGCATAGTAGTGAGATTTTTTTAACCCTTTATAGGTAGAGCAATTAGAGAACAGCTACTAAGAGGGATTTTATAGCTACTGACTGGCTTGGTGTCCATAAAAGAGGCATGTTCCTGAATACCCTGTTGAGTCACAAGGTGTATCTGTCTTCTCTCAATGGGTTAGTTGTATAGCTGACGGTCCTTAATGGGCCATCAAGCAGGTTAGGCAGAGCTGACACCAACTTGTCTGGGGTGTCACTCAGGCCAGGTCTACACTGCGACTTTAAATCGGGTTAATGGCCGATATACCGATTTAACGCTGTATCCGTTCACACGACGTCGTCATTAATATCGAGTTAAACGGCTCCTTAAATCGATTTCGGAACTCCTCCCAAACGAGAGGAGTAGCGCTAAATTCGATAGTGATAACTCGGATTAGGGTTCATGTGGACGGAAATCGACGTTATTGGCCTCCGGGCGGCATCCCAGAGTGCAGCACTGACCGCTCTGGACAGCAATCTGAACTCGGATGCAGCGGGCAGGTAAACAGGAAAAGCCCCGCGAACTTTTGAATTACATTTCCTGCTTGCCCAGCGTGGAGCTCTGATCAGCACGGCTGGCGATGCAGTCTGAAATCGAAAAAGAGCTCCAGCATAGACCGTACGGGAGATACTAGGTCTGATCGCTGTATGGGGAGACAAATCTGTTGTATCCAGCTCCGTTACAGAACACGAAATGTCAAAGCGTTTGAATAAAAAACTCCAGGATACACAGCGCTGTGTGACAAGCGTAACGGGAAGCCAGAGACTCAAATGGACGCTCATGAAGGGAGGGAGGGGGTACTGAGGACTCCAGCTATCCCACAGTCCACAGCAGTCTCTGAAAATTATTTGCATTCTTGGCTGAGCTCCCAATGTCTGTAGGTTCAAACACAGTGTCTGGCGTGGTTCAGGGAACAGCTCCTCAGTTTATTTCCCCCCACCACCACGTGAAAAAAAAAAGGGAAAGATTGCTGTGCTATGGCGTTTGCTCAATGCACTCCGCGAAAAAGGCGCCAAAGGGTTGTCTGCTGCCTTCACAAAGGGAGGGGTGAGGCTGTACCCAGCACCACCCGGGGCAGTGTTTTCTGCCCCATCAGGCACTGTGCTCTCAACACGGAAGTGGGAACTATGGGATAGCTGAGGAACAGCTACCCACAGTGCACCGCTCCTGAAATCGATGGTAGCTTTGGACCATGGACGCAAACAATCGATTTCGGGATCCCACTGTGGACGCGCTAAACCGATTTTATTAGATCTGTTTTGTAATATCAGTTTAAGCTAATTCAAAATAATCGTGCAGTGTAGACGTACCCTCAGAAGCATAGCACAAGTTTGAAATACAGACAGTATAGAGCCAATATGTATAACTTTAAATACAAAAATGATAGCATAATTATAACCAGCCAACCATAACCTTGTCTTAGACACTTTATTTGATCCCCTTTCTACAAGATTTGGTGCCATTACAGGACCTTGGTTGCAACAATGAACTGTATCTTTCCAGTTCATATTAATAATGTCACACCACCCCTCCTGGCTGCCAAGAAAATCCAATAACCTTCAGTAGTTCACACTGAGATACTGTTAGGGCAGCTATACTTTCACTGGGCCTTTACTGTACTGCCCCTTGTAGTAATCAGGGAAGATGTTGTAATTCCCTCTTCTTGTCCAGCATGGCCGCAGTTATCCCGTGCTCACACAGTGAAATAAGCTGAACAGCCTCTTATCCTTGGATAACTGTGCCCCTGTTAGAGGGGTTTCACTGCTTTAACTAGAGCAGCAGTTCTCAAACTGGGGGTCAGGACCCATCAGAGGGTTGCAAGCTGTCAGCTTCCACCCCAAACCCTGCTTGGCCTCCAGCATTTATAATGGTGTTACATTAAAAACACTTTTTTTATATATTTATAAGGGAGGGGGTCACACTCAGAGGCTTGCTGTATGATAGGGGTCACCAGTACAAAAGTCTGAGAAACCCTGAACTAGGGGATGTCTACACTGCAATTAAACACCCCAGGCTGGCCCATGCCAGCTGATGCAGGCAAAGGGGCTGTTTAAGTGCAGTATAGACATTCGGGCTTGGGCTGGAGCCTGGACTCTAGGACCCAGAGAGGTGGGATGGTCTAGGAGCTCGGGCTGCAGCCTGAGCGTCTACACTGCAATTAAACTGCCCCTTAGCCTGAGTCAGTGGGCATGGGCCAGTCGTGAGTTGTCTGACTGCAGTGTATAGACTTCCCCTATGTCAGCGAAACCTCCCCTGACTTAGCTATGGGATAAACTTTTCCAAACATGGCGTGGCCTGCATCACAGAACCCCTGGGGGCCTGGGAGAGGGCGTCCTGTGTCACAACTTACCCCACTCCTGGGGGCCTGGCAGAGGGCGTCCTGGATCACAGAACCCCTGGCGGCCTGGCAGAGGGTGTCCTGGGTCACAATCTCTCCCCTCCCACACCCTGGAGGGCCTGACAGAGGGTGTCCTGGGTCACAGAACCCCCGAGGGCCTGGCAGAGGGTGTCCTGGGTCACAGAACCCCCCAGGGGCCTGGCAATGTCCAGCTGATAGCTGTAGAGCCCTGGCCAGTTGGGGAGGGAGGTGGGGATGAATCACAATTAAATGGGAGGGCCTGGGGGCCGTGGAGACACAGGGTGTGGGCAGGGCAATATGGGCTACTGCCCAGGGCAGTGGCTGCAGAGAAGAGGGTGATGTGGATGTCTGCACACTGCATCTCTATTGCCTGCGGGCCTGGGCCATAGGTTGCATTACAGCCTCCTGATCCTGGAGAAGTTTCCAGATGGTGCTAGCCTCTGTCCTGGCTCCAGCCTGGTTGTGCTCCACCCTGGGCTGCTAGTGGGGAAGGGAGATGGTTCCATGCACTGTGCCACCCCTCTGCATGGCAGCCTCACTCTCCTGCCTAGCACATCCCCATGGCAAATGGCACGTGGGGGCAGAGGGTGGGCTGGCTGGGGGAGAGGCCGGTCTGCATCCAGGAGCCAGCTGTGCTGCTTGGAGGAGGGTGGGCCTCAGTGGAGTGCAGGGGGGCCAGAGTCTGTGGCTGGGGGGCATCCAGGGGACGGATTCCAGCTGCTCCCTGTCGGGCACCACATGGTGCCCCACGTTACTATCTGTATTGTGCTAGCATTTGGGAGCTCAGTGGTGGCCCAGGCCCCCGAGGCGCTAGGCACTGTCCAGACACAGACAGATCAGTGCCCGCCCCTAGGAGTGGCCAAGCTACATATCACACAGGAGACAAGAACTGGACACAGATTGGGGAGAACCAGGAGCCAGCGAGACAAAACTGGGCAGTGGACTACGCTCATCACTGACCTGGCTGGTCGGCTCTTCGCAGGGGTCACAGCACTGCGGAGCCTGAAGGCAGGGTTTGAAAGAGGCTGGGGAGGACTTTGCAGATGGTCAGGCGGGGAGCATCTCCCAGGCAAGGGGCTGCACGTCCCAGGCACAGCAGAGCTGAGAGGCAACTGTTCCCTGCTGACTGGGATGATGGGGTGGCTGCGAAAGGGAGGACCATGGTTTGTGTGTGATGGAGACGGCGGAGCCAACGGAGAGATGCGAAGAGAGAGAGGGTGACCAGACAACAAATGTGAAAAATCAGGACAGGGTGGGGGGTAATAGGAGCCTATATAAGAAAAAGACCCAAAAATCATGATTGTCCCTATAAAATCGGGACATCTGGTCACCCTAAAGAGAGAGGGGATGTGGTCAGGTGCCAGGCCAGGCAACGATCATTGCGGGACATTGAGAATGGCTGCTTGGCCTGGCATGCAGCTGCCCAGGGCCCCTCCCAAGGCATCATGGAGGGCGATCGATGGCCTAGGGAGAACAGGGCAAGAGGAATTCTTCAGCCCTCTCTGGGCTGGGGGAATCTGTGGGGATGGGGACTAGAGGTGGGGAGCTGTTCTGGGGTTGGGTTGTTTCAGGCTCCCCACACTGATGGTAGCCAGGACCGGCACCAGGGTTTCTGGTGCCCTAGGTGCCGGGCCATTTTGCCACCCCGTGCGTGGCTCTCGCGGCTCCGGTGGACCTGCCGCAGGCCTGTCTGCGGCAGGTCCACCGGAGCCACGGGACCGGCAGACCGTCCGCAGAAATGCCTGCGGCAGCTCCACCAGAGCTGCGGGACTGGCGGACCGTCCGCAGAAATGCCTGAGGCAGCTCCCTAAGAGCCGCCTGCCGCCCCCTCCCAATGCTGGCGCCCTAGGTGACTGCCTAAGTCGCCTAAATGAAAGCGCCGGCCCTGACGGTAGCCCTCGTGTCCCCTGCAGGAAAGTCCTGCTGAGTCTGTGCCTGGAGACTGCCGAGCTGAAGGAGCGGCTGGGGGGATCCCCGTTGTCAGAGGGTTGGGAGGATAAGGCAGAGGCTGGGGGTGCCCTGCGCACCCAGAGCAGGAAGCTGCAGAGCTCGGAGACGGTCGTCACCCTCCTCAAGGAGCAGCTGGTGCTGAACTGCCCGGAGGGCAAAAGCAAGTTCCTGCCCCAGCTCGTCACCGGCATGGCCACGGAGATCGACCGGCTCCGGGCAGAGATGGGGGTGGCATCTGGCAAGCGCCCGGCCCTGGAGGGACAGCTCCAGGAGGACCCAGCAAAGCGGCCCTGCCCTGGGTCCCAGGCAGTGGAGTTGGGACCAGCCCAAGCCCCCAGGGGCACAAGCCAGGTAACTCCCTTGGCTTAGGAGACTGGGAGAGGTTCAGCCCTCAGCTAGGAGCCCGCTCTGGCCAGCAGGGGGCAGCCTTCCCTGGTTGCCTGTTAGCTTACCATGCCAGGAGAGGAATGGAGCCAGCCCCGGGTGCCCCTGAACTAGAAGCTATTGCAGCAGATGGGAACCTGATGCCACCTTCCCTGGCCAGCCGAGCTGGGGGAAAGGGAGGGCAATACGGGCACTTAGGGCAGCCCGGGCTCCTTCCCAGTGATCAGAATGATGCAGCAGAGCTGCCTACACTCCCCCTGGCTCGCAGAGCTCAGACTTGCCACAGTGCCTGCTCTCCATTTGCATCTACCAGGGCAGCCGGCTTTTCAGGAGGCGCTGCCCCCGTGGGCCACCTCTGTGCCCTTCCCTGTCCTGTCTCTCTGTCCGTCTGCTGCCTCTGTGCCCCATCCCCTGTCTGCGTGTCTGTCTGTTGCCTTGGTGCCCCTTCTCCTGTCTGTCTGCCACTACTGTGCCCCTTCCCTGTCTGTGTGTGAGTCTGCCACTTCTATGGCCTGTCTCCTGTCTACCGCCTCTGTGCCATGTCCCGTCTGTGTGCTGCCTATGTGCCCCGTCTCCTGTCTGTCTGCCACCTCTGTGCCCTGTCCCCTGTCCATGTGTCTGTGTGCTTCCTTTGTGCCCCTTCCCCTGTCCTTTTATCTGTCTGCCGCCTCTGTGCCCTATCCCCTGTCCATGTGTCTGTGTGCTTCTTCTGTGCCCCTTCCCCTGTCCTTGTGTCTGTCTGCCGCTTCGGTGCCCCGTCTCCTGTCTGTCTGCTGCCTCTCTGCCCCTTCCCCTGTCCATGTGTCTATCTGCTGCCTCTGTACCCTATCCCCTGTCTGTGTGCTTCCTCTGTGCTCCTTCCCCTGTCCGTGTGTCTGTGTGCTTCCTCTGTGCCCCTTCCCCTGTCCGTGTGTCTGTCTGCCGCCTCTGTACTCCGTCTCCAGTCTGTCTGTGCACACTGTTCCTCTGTCATTGTCAGTGATTCTGCCTCCAGCTTTGGTTCTGGACCCCAAGCTCACCCTGCCCCTGACATTTCTCCCCCTTGCTGTTGATGCCGGTGCCCTGTGGCTGGCAAAGAGCCACCCTCCCGGGCAGGTGAGGGAAGGCAATGGGCCTAGGTGCCTGTACTGTGTTTGGGGCTGCCCCCCACCCCATTGCAGCCTGAGGGAGAGGGTGGGGCAGGCAGGCGAAGGAGGGAAAGGCCGGGGGTTAGTTAGGTGACTCACACACTCATTGTTCCAGCTTCATCAGCTGAGGGGACTGGCTAGTGGCTGAGTCACTGCTTCCTTGCTTCCTTCCTTCCCAGCAGATGGAGGCCTGCCCTGCGGGCAGCTGGCAGCAGTTGGTGGAGCCCAGGGTAGGGCCCTCAGGGCAGCTGGTTCAGTGTCAGCAGCGCAATCAAGAGCTCCAGGACAAGCTGGCCGTGTCAGAGGCCACAGTTCGGGCTCAGGCGGAGCAGCTGGAGCAGTACAGGACCCTGCTCAGTGAGTCGGCCTCGTGCCTGGTGCTGGTGGGGGTGGGGGGAGAGCTGCACTGAGGTTCCCTCTCCCTCTGCACTGGGAAACGGAGACAGCCAGGGTCCTGTCCCTCCTGCGTCCCAGGAAGCTGGGCTGATGCCAGGCGGGTGAGAGAATCCAGAATCACAGACACAGTCTGGAATGGAGCCGTTCTGTGCGGAGCTGCAGTCACCTGTCTGGGGCCAAGGGAGAACAAGTGGGGCCCTTGGTCTGTGGGACTCCGCTATAGTTATCTGTCCCTGTGCTGGAGCTCCGGCGCACCAAACAGATGCAGCCCCTGCCCCAGGTAGGAGGCAGCATATTCCCAGCAGACAGCAGAGCCCCTCTGGGGTCCCAGGCTCATGGGACCCACACGCCAGAATCCCAGGCTGCCATGTTGGCTCTTTGCCCTGGCAGGTGAGCCCTTGGTGCAACAGGACAACAAACAGGTGCAAGTGGACCTCCAGGATCTGGGCTACGAGACGTGCGGGAGGAGTGAAAATGAGGCCGACCGGGAGGAGACCCCCAGCCCTGGTAAGGAGCAAGTGGGGAGGGGGCAGGGCTGGTGGAAGATGGCAAATCCCTCCTGCCCATCTTCCCATGCGGCTTAGACCCCCAGCAGCAGGGGCTGGGCACCCCAAGACCTCAGGCCTTCCTTTCCCTCTCCAGAGTGCGAGGAGCCAGATGTGTTCAGTAAGGCCGGCCTGATGGAGGAGCTGAGCCGGCCGGGGCCATGGGGAGGCCTGTGCTGGGGCCAGTCAGAAGACGTTGCTGTTCTGCAACAGCATGTGCGGGAGCTCCAGTTGCAGCTGCAGAACTCGAACAAGGCTCTCCAGAGGCTGCAGCACCGCACCCGCTCCTTCTCCAGCACCAGTGACTACACCTCAGGCGCCGAGTGGCTCCATAAGCCGGTGCCCAGCGCCACCGACGAGGACGAGGGCTGGCAGTCTGATGGTGTTGGGGCCTTCTGTCCCCCTGCGCTCCAGGCCAGCAGAGACCTCGAGTGGCTCGTCCACAGGGTGTCCCTGCTGGAGGCCCAGCTGCCTGGGCCCTGGGCAGGAGGGGTGCTGCCTGAGGAACTGCGCTCTGCTGTTTGGCCAGGGTAAGGAGCAGGTAGGCTCCAGAGCAGGTGGAGCAGGACAGGTCTGCTGGGCCAGACCCTCAGCTGGAGGGAGCTGGCCGCAGCTTCCAGGCAGCGATGCTGAGTTACAGCAGCTGAGTCTCTGACCCTGTGGGCCATGCACCCAAGGCACGTGCCAGTTAACTCTGGCATCCTCTCCTCCAGCAGGCAGCAGGTGAAAGGCCCAGAAAGTGGAGGCACAACCCGGCACAGACTTGGCATAGCTAGAACCATTGGAGTGGTGAGAGCATCTCCAGGCAATGGGTTCTGCTCTCCAGAGCCACACAGGCCCCAATGCTCAGAGCAAGCGCCCTCTGGCAGCTGCTGAGGGATCCTTCAGAACCTCCCCACCCCCGTCCTCCTGGGCCTCTGTCTCAGGGTTGGGGACCTCAGGGCCTGGGCCTTTTCCAGCGGAGGCCAAGGGTCTGGGCAGGCAGGCCACTGGGCTTGGCCTCGCTTTGCCTGCCTTCACTGCATGGGCCAGAGGCTGCGGAGGCTCCAGCTGTCTGGAGGTGAAGCTGGTGCCTCTTCTGGCAGCTAACTCGCCCTGGGGAGGGATGGTCTGAGAGCAGCCAGGCTGGGGTGCCGTCCCTCCTCCCACCCTCCTTGCCCAGCTAACTTGCCTCTCTGGCTGGCTAACCCTCCTGCCCTCTGCCCTGGCAGGAAATATGACTCGCTGATCCAGGCCCAAGCACGAGAGCTCTCTCACCTGCGCCAGAAGATGCGGGAAGGGCGCAGCGTGTGCCACCTGCTCACCCAGCACCTTAGGGACACTGTCAAATCCTTCGAGGAGCTTCTCCGGGGCACCGACATCGACTACTACATGGGGCAGAGCTTTCGGGAGCACCTGGCCCAGGGTGGCCAGCTGGCGGAGAGGCTGAGCAGCAAGCTGAGCAGCAGTGCGTGGCTGAGTAACATGCCGATCTGGGGGCACCAGTGGCTGACGGAGCTCACCACCACTAGATCTGATTGAGGCCAGGGGCTTAGGAGGATTCCCCAAAGGATGAATGTTTATGTGGAGAGAGAACAGTTGCAGTTACAGGGCTAATCTTAATACTACATGAGAGGGGACATAGGCTTGCGTACCTTGGGGAATGACCGTGGTTGGAAGGAAAGTCTCTCAAGGGCCGGTTATCCCATAATTGCCCACTGCAGCAGCTAGTGTGTCCCATGGTCAGAGACTGCGCTAGCCCCATCTGCCATCCTTTGGCAATTGCTGTCTTCGCTGGTTGGCTGGCAACAGTATTTCCCTGCACATGCTAGGGACAGTCCCTTTGTATCTCTCCAGCGCCCCACGCGTATCAGGGTGTTGCTGGGCAGAGCTGGAGGGTGAGGCCCTGAGACGGTTCCACCTTGCACTGAGAGCTGGCTGGGGGCCAGGGTCCCACGGGGAGAGGGGTTACCCCTAGGCATGGCGAGTGCTGCTCTGGCCTAGCGTAGCTGCATGGCTACTCCTCTCAGGATGGCTGCCCCCTCCGGAGTAGGTGGAAACAGCTTGGGGCTGGAGCAGGGGCAATTTAGTCTAGGGGTACTGTGCAGGGGAGGGGACCCAGGGTCTGTCAGTGGTCTCTCGGTGACAGGGGACCTGTGCTCTCAGTGGTCTCTTGGGGACAGGAGAGGGGGCATGGTCTCTTGGTGACAGGGGGTTGGGGGCCCTGTGGTCTCTTGGTGACAGGGGAAGGTTGTTTCTTGACAAGGGGGGCGATGGGCGAGGGGGGCGTGGACTCGGTGTCACAGAAGGGAGGGTGCTGTGCTCTGACATGGGGGCCCAAGGGGAGCTGGTGCTGTGCTGCCCTGCATCCCTGACAAGACCCCTCTGGCTTTGCTTTCAGGGGATCGCTCTGACGTGGAGGATAAACCCGGACACGAATTTGTGGCGCTCAGGTAACCACACGGGTGATTCCAGGGAGTCCCAGAATGTCTGCTCTGGCAGGGTGCCTGCCATACTGCACGGGGCTCAGGCTGCCTTGCAGAGCAAAGGGCACTGGGCTCTCCTTCGCTTACCAGCTGCTGGCAAAGGGGAGTCCAAGGGCCTTATGGGGCTTTCCAGCTGCGCTAGGCTGCCCCTCCTCTACTAGCCCCATAAGACTGAGCAAAGAGGCCAGTGGAGCCTGTTCCTAGCCCAAGGGAGACATTGGCTAGTGGCACGTAGGCTAATACCTGTAAAGCTGTCTCCTTTGTGCCCCTGCATGTGGAGGCCTGGCCATGCCCAGGAGCCTGGAACAGGGCATCTGAAGAATTTCATATCAGTGTGCGGGGGTCTCTGTAGTGAGGAACACCCTCATGAGAGCAGGATGGCCTGGATACTTGAAAGTGAGTGGGAAGCTGGGTGTGCCGAAGACAAGGCCATCAGACCCTGTAGAGAGGGGGCAGGGAAATGCATGGATCAGTGCACCATGTGAGGCCATCAGGGAGGGGGGCAGGGGAACGCATGGTCTCAGTGCACCATGTGAGGCTACCCCTACCGTAGGACATGTGCACGTGTAGATGTGGGGCTGACACATGCTCCCTCCCAGACTGAGTAAGGAGCTCCGGGAGAAGGAGAGGATGATCGAGACCCTTCAGGCCAAGCTCCAGGAGTGCTGCGAGACCCCATCCAGCAGCCGTGCGCTCTCCGAGTCACCCCGCTCCAACAGCAGCGCCTCCTTCCTGTCTGATGGGCCGGAGGCCTGCTCCGACGGGGATGCCTCCAGTGAGTACAGCCAGCTCCAGGGGGATCGCAGTGAGCAGCCGTCCCGGTGCCTCACAGGTAAAGCTGGGCACTTCTGTGTCCCATGGACTGTGCCCAAGCAGGGGCTGGCAGAATGGGGAGGCACCTTGAGCCCTCTGTGTGCTCTCAGGGCTGACCAGGGCACGCAACAGGAACTGGTCTCTAGTGTCCCAAGCCTGCCCCCTTCCCCACAGTGTCTCAGGGCTCACCTCCAGCCCACAGGAGATGAGTCTTCGACTCTGGCAGACCCATGATACTTCCATCCCAGCCAGTCCGTCTGCCACTGACCTCTGCAAAATAACACTCAGCAGCACAATTAGCCCTTCCTCCCCATGGCCAGTGAGTCCCAAAGGATTCAGGCATGTGCAGGGCCACTAAGAGCAATGGGGGTACCTGGAGGACCCCACAGCTGCCTCCTAATTGGCTGGGCCTCTTGGATAATGTCACAGCCACGCCCTATTGGACACAGCTAAGCCCTCTTCACTCCTCCCTGCCCGCCCAAAAGGGACTGATCCTGGGGAAGGAACTCGATCCCTTCCTGAGGCTGTATGTATGTAGCAAGAGTGCACGGGCATTGTCTTGCTGCCAGCCTAAGGGAGCCACGTGCATGGCCCTTGAGTGCTGATGACACTTACTGGGGGTTTTCCCTCACTCTGCCCCCATCCCTGCACGTTGTTCTCTGTTACTTACGCTCTCAGGTGTTCCCTCTAGGGGGTTTCTGTGCTTCTGGGCAGGGCTGATGCTTGGCTCAGGCCAGGTCTACACTACAGATGCTGTTGGTATAAATACATGGATTCTTTCATGCCTCTGAGCAATGTTGTTATACTGACTGTAGCTTCCCATGTAGACAGCACAGTATCTCCTGCTGACACAGCTACTGCCTCTCGGGGAGGTGGATTAGCTACGCCAATGGGAGAGCGCTCTCTCACGTAAGCACCACAGCTGCACCGATGCAGTGTGTGAAGTGTAGATCTGCCTTCTGAATCAGGGGGGCACCCGCCTCACTCATAATGATCCTTCCAGCTCCTCCCACTGAAGTACCTTAAGGTGCTGTCAGACATCTGTGAATTCTCGGGACGCTGCCGGCTTGGAATCGAGACTGTGTGAAGCTGTTCCCTGGCGGCCTCCTGCCCCAGAGTCCCCTGTCCCCTCAAGCATGTTATCTTATAAAATAATAATATTTTTCTCCCCTGGGTGGTTGTGTGAAGAGCCCACAAACACCAGGGAAGCGGAGTGGGAGGTGGCACTTGTCTTCAGTGGCTTCTGGACCTGGCAATGATTAATTGACTGCCAATTAACCTGAGGTACTTAACACCTTGAGGAAGCCACCAAACTTTGCAGGCTGGCTAGAGCTGTAGGAGGAACCCCAGTAGTCTTTACAACTGTGCTAAATATCTTTAGTGAACTGATTGCCGGTGCGCTCCTGCTCTGAGAGCCCAGCCTGGCCTCCATCATGCGGCAGGACACAGAGTGGACAGAGAGCGGGACGCAGAAAGGCTGGAGAGCTGGCTCTCTCCCTGCTAGTTTTGTCTGGGTCTCAGAATTTCAGGGGTTACTTTTATCGCTAGGAGAGGGAGCACACTGGACAGGGTGCGCTGTCAGCGGTTTGCAAAGCCAGCACGGGGGATGGAGGGGTTCTTGGGGCTTGTCTACGTGGTATGGCAAAGCAGCCCAGAGGGGTGTGACTTTTAAAAGGTGTTTAGCTCTCTGACTGCCCTGCCTAGACCCTGCTGGTGTGCTCCAAAAGGTGCCTAGTGCACACAGCCAGAGATCCTTTAAACTCTCAGTAGGCACCTTTTGGAGTGCACCAGCAGGGGCTATGCAGGACAGCTAGAGGGCTTCACAAGCCACACCCTGCTGGCACACTGGACTGGTAGCCCCTAGACAGGCCAATCCCCTGGCAGGAGCTGCTGGGACACTGATTACCCACAGCTGCCTCCCAGTTGCCTGGGCCTCTTGGATGATGTCACAGCCACACCCCATTGGGCACAGATGAGCCCTCTTCATTCCTTCCCCCCCACCTCCCCGAAAGGGACTGATCCTGCACTGCCCATGCAGGCTATTACAGCAGTGTCTTAGGGCCCCCGTGGGCTTTGCTCTGTGTATTAGTGAGGATGTCCAGGCTGCAGACGCATGCAGCTGGCCCATGGGGCTCAGGCTGTGGGGCTGTATCAAAACCCTGCAAGTGGGGAGGGGCCTGGGGCCCACCCTACCCACACTCAGACATCTACACCGCAGTGCTAGAGCTAGGGTGACTAGACAGCAAGTGTGAAAAAATTGGGATAAGAGGTGGGGAGTAATAGGCGCCTATATAAGAAAAAGACCCAAAAATCAGAACTGTCCCTATAAAATTGAGACATCTGGTCACCCTAGTAAGAGCCCCGGAGCCTGAGTCGATTGATGGGGGCCAGCTGTGGGGGTTTCATAGCTGAAACATCGGCCCCTGTCCCATAGCCAGGCTCGGCCCCTGTCCCATAGCTAGGGAAGCCCCAGAGATCAAAGATACACGCTACAGAGAGGTGTACTGCTGTATAGCTTCCTTTTTGCATATTATGAAACTGAGGCACGGTGGGCCTGATTTGGATTCTGGTGTGACTCCGGAGTGGCTCTGCTGGAGCTAGGGGGATTGCTGTAGGTTTACTCTAGGGTAACTGGGATCAGGATCCAGCCCAGAGATTCCAAGGAGCTTGCCCAGTGTCACCAGGAAGCCGCTGCAGGGTTCCACGCAGAACCTCTTTCTGTGTGGTGCCCAGGCTTCCCAATGTGACCAGCAAGTGGGTATCTGTGAGGCAGGCTCTGGCCATGCATGTGCATCTCCCGTCTGTGCTGGGGTGTTGTAGGAATTTGGGGAAACACCCCACTTCTCCAGCCCGTTCAGATTCAGGTCAGCAAGGGGCTGTTCTATGGAGAATGCCAAGACGCCGGTCTCCTCTCTCTGCATCTGCTTTAGAGAGCCAGGGATGCAGCTGGGTGCTGGTGCGTGAGCCCGCACTGTCTTCGGCTCTCTGACGTAACCCTCTCTCTCTCGCCTGTGGGTCTCTAGACATCACTCACGCTGCTCCTCTGGCATCCAACCCATCCCCCGCCGCTGCACCCCACCAGGCTCCGGCAGAGTCCATCAGAGGCTACCTCACTGGGCCATCTTCACAGCACCCTCCCATGGACAGCGGCCAGACACGCACAGGTACAGGCCGCCTCCAGGCTGCAGCAGAGACAATGGCTTTGCAGGCAGGGCTAGCAGAGCTCAGAGGCCAGTCTTGGAGGGGCTGTGCCCAGGGGTGGAAGCTGCTCCACAGCTGCCCCCCTCCAACCCTCCCTCATTTGCAGAGGGGTGGAAGCTGGCTCCACTGTGGCTGGCTCCTTGGCTTCCTTCGAGCAGGGCTTGGCTCGCCATGCATGGAGAATTTTACCTTGTTGGCATCTTGCTGGGGGTTCTCCCACTGCCGTGTCCTTCCCAGGGCTGGGGTGTAACAGCGCTGGAAGACATGGGGGCGTGTGTGGGGAGAAGCCAGGATGTGGGAGTGTTGGGGTGGGGTTGGGGGGGAGAACGATGGTTGGGGGCATGGACAGCGTGGATGGGGGCTGGTCACCCTGAGGGGGTGATCATGCCTCTATCCCAGTCTGGCTCTAACGGGTGCCTTGGCAGGGCTCTTCCTGGAGCCTGGCGCAGGTGGCGCTTGGTGGTCTGTTCGCTAGCAGGCTGCTGTCTGCGGCAGGAGCTGGGGCAGGGCTGAGCTGGACCCCGCGGCAGGAGCAGATACTGGCTGGGGTTTGCATCTCGGCTGGGCAAGCAGGAGTTTGTGTCTCTGGGATTTCTGTGCGGCTGTTTGGAAGCAGCTCTCCACCCTGGATGGACTGGGCCTGGCCTGTTGCTGAAGAAAGACACTAGGGGATTGTTAGGTGGGCGCAAAGTGTGTGAGCACTGCAAGTCTCTGTCAGAGCTGGTGTCCCTGCCAGGCTGCCTGTGCCAAGGTGTGCACCTGATGGAGTGTGGGAGGCAGCGTGGGGCCAATGGGGGATATGTGATAAGGGATGGCTTCAGTTTAGCTCAGGGCCGTGTTCCCTCTGAGGCAGGAGTCACAGCCAGTGGGCCAGGCCCCTGGCATATGTCAGTTGTGGGGAACTCCATTTCCTCAGATTCACCCCTGTGGTGGAGCCAGCCCTGATGGCTGCAGGCCATAGGGGCAGGGACAACTGCTGGAGGTGCAGTACAGCTGTCCCCTGGTTGTCACAGGGTTGAGGAGGTCATGGGAGATGCAGCATGGAGTGGCGTGGCCTCCCCTGGTTGCGGGGCGGGGGGGGAAGCACTGAGATGGCCACGGGATGTCCGGAGTGTTCTTGCCCTGTTGGAGGGCTGTGATGTCCACGAGATGCATGGCCTGGCCTCCCCTCGGTTGTCAGGATGGCCACAAGAAGCACGGTGCGGCCTCACCCCAGTTGTCAGGGGCCTGGTATGGCTGTGGGGTGAATGGCATGGCCTGTCCCTAGTTGTTGGGGAGCCGGTAAGACCCTGAGAGGTATGGTGTGGCCAGCCCCAATAGTCGAGGGGCCCGTACGGCCAGGGGGGTATGGCATGGCCTTTCCTCAGGTGTCTGGGGCCAGTACAGCCCTAAGAGCACAGTGTGGCCAGCTCCTGTAGTCAGGGGGCCAGTCCAACTGCAGTGGACACAGTGTAGCCTGGCCCTAGTTGTTGGGGGGCTGGGCCGGCTGTGGTGGGCAGGGTGCAGCCTGGCCACAGTTGTCAGGGGGCAAGTAGGGCCTTTGGGGACGTGGTGTGTTCTGGCCCCAGTTGTCAGGGGGGCAGGTAGGGCCCTGCAGGGTGTGGTGCAACCTGGCCTGAGTTGTTGGGGGGCTGGGTATGGTGTGGCATCACCCGTCGTCAGGGGAGCGGTACAGCCCTGATGGGCACGGTGTGGCCTGGCCCTAATCATCAGGGTGCTGGTACGGCCCTTGGGGGCGCAGTGCAGCCTGGCTCCAGTTGTCGGGCACCAGTATGGCTCTGGGGGTGGGTGCGGCATCACCCAGTCGTCAGGGTGCTGGTACAGCCCTCGTGGGCATGGTGTGGCCTGGCCCCAGTTGTCAGGGGGCCGGTAGGGCCCTGGGGGGCACAGTGCAGCCTGGCCCCAGTTGTCGGGGGGCTGGTAGAGCCCTGGTGGGTGCAGTGCTGCCTGGCTAGGGTAACCAGGTGTCTGGTTTTCGATACCAGTCGAAAAGGGACCCTGGCAGCTCCAGTCAGCACCACTGACCAGGCTGCTTAAAGTCCCATTGACGGTGCTGCCCGGCTAAGGCAGGCTAGTTTCTAACTGTTCTGACACTGCACTGCGCCCCTGAAGCGGCCAGCAGCAGGTTAGGCTCCTAGGCGGGGGACCATGGGACTCTATGCCCTGCTCCCGCCCCAAGCACTGGCTCCGCACTCCCATTGGCTGGTTCCCGGCTAATGGGAGCTGGGGGAGCAGTGCCCGTGGGCGAGAGCAGCACGCAGAGCCACCTGTGCACCTCTGCCTAGGAGCCAGACCTGCTGCTGGCTGCTTCCAGGGCACAGCGCAGTGCACAGTGCCTGGACCGGCAGTAAGCCTGCCTTAGCGCCCCACTGACTGAGCGCCACTGGAGGTAAGCCTATGCCCCAGTACCCGGCCCCACCCCAGAGCCCATACTGCCTCCCGCACCCAACCCCCTGCCCCAGCCCAGAGCCCTCTCCCACACTCTGAACCTTCATCCCTGGCCCCAACCCAGAGCCCATACTCCCCACACCCCAACCCCCTGCCTCAACCTGCAGTCCCCCTCCCACATTCTGAATCCCTTGGCCCCACCCCCAGCATGGAGCCCCCTCCTGTACTCCAAACGCCTCACCTCAGAGCCGCACCTCCAGCTGGAGCCCTCACCCTCTTCCATGCCCTGAGTCCCTCGTTTCTGGTCCCACTCCCAGAGCCCTCACTCCCTCCTGCATCCCAACCTCTTGCCCCAGCCCACTGAAAGTGAGTGAGGGTTGGGGAGAGCAAGCCACCGAGGGAGGGGGAAATGTATTGAGTGGGTGGGGCCGGGGGCAGGGCCTTGGGAAGAGGCGAGGTTAGGGTGTTCGGTTTTGTGTGATTAGAAAGCTGGCAACCCTAGGCCTTGCCCCAGTTGTTGTTGGGCGGCTAGGGCCCTGATGGGCGTGGCGGGCCTGGCTCTGGTTGTTGCAGGGCTGGTATGGTCCTGAGGGATGCAGTGCAGCCTGGCCTCCATTGCCGGGGGGCCGGTACTGCCCCAGTTGTCAGGGGGCTGGTATGACTGTGGGAGGTGCAGTGCTTTTTCACCCAAGTGGCTGGATTTTCCAGGCTGCCCCTGTGCCAGCTGCACCCCGAGGCCGGCTAATCTCTCTCCCCATCTCTGCTCTCTCTCCCATCTCCAGGGTTGCATTTTGACTCCTTGTCCAAGCCACTGAGCGTCCCTCTGATGCCTGCCCCTGGGCCATCTGCCTTCCTACCCTTCGGCCCTCCTCCTCCTCCTCCCGCCCCCCCTGCTCTCCTGGGCTGCTGCGGGACGCCTGTCTTCTCCTTGGCCGAGGTGCAGCAGGAACTGCACATGCTGCAGAAGCAGCTGGGGGAAAGTGAGCGCCTCTGGCTTGATTCTTCTGCCTCCCCCTGGCACGTGGTTCTGCATGGCTTTTGCAGCCCCCCATGCCTGCTCTGTCTGTCTGTCCTGGGCACACGCTGTCGTCACCCAACCAGCTGCTCCTGCTGCAGCCTCATTCCCAAGTGGGGAGGCAGGAGAGAGGCATCAGCTGGCCTGGGCCCATTAGCACCAGCAAGGCTGAGGTGGGAGGGGGCAGATGGCTGGGGGGTGGGCACGGCAAGGGGAGGAGACTGGAGAAATAGTCATTCCCAGTTTCAGGACAGGTGGGGAGAAGCTGCTTATGCAGACGGACTAGGGGAGCAGGGCTGGGAACCTGCCTACTGTGGAGACTGGGAGGGATAGGAGCTGAGAGAGGGACCTCCCGTCCTTGCATATCCATAGTGTAGAGACGGGGGGGCGGGGTGGGAGCTGAGAGAGGGATCCTCCAGCCCCATAGTGCATGGAGGGATCATGCCAGGCCCCAACGTGGCTGGGCAGAGTGGGTTTCAGGCTACAGAGTGGCAGGACCTGAGAAACTCTCCTGATGCTAGAGCCCAGGTATGCCTGGCGTCTGCCAAGGAGCCCCAGCCCATATGCCCAGCCTGTCTCTGGCAGGGCTCAACTCAGTGTCTGGGTCCTCTGCCGAGATGGCCAGTGGTGGGGCTAGGTGATGCTGGCTGAAGTGGGGCGACTGGGGTCACTAGGATCTGTGCTGAGACCCTCTGACTCATTTCGCCTCACAGGCACTGGAGGGCATATCCCAGCTGAGCGGGTCTGGATTGGACTGACCATGGGTGTCTCCCTTTCCCCAGTTCCTCTGGCTGGCTGGGAAGGAGCCGGGCTCCTCACGTGCTCTTGGCTTGTTGGCCTAGTATCCCGGCTTCTGTCTCTTGCTGCTTGTCCCCAGCCCTCGCCAATGCATGGCAGCATGTTGGCTCAGCTTGGTACCTGCCAGTGGGTCGGTGCCACGGCGTGGTCCAGCTTGCAGTGCTTTGCGACGTGTGTCACGGGGCATTGTGCTTCACAGCAGGGACATCGGCTGCCCCACCTGGTGTGACATGGGAGCTGCCCTTGGGTTCCAGTGGGCTGTACTGGGAATGGGGCGTAGTGGGCACAGCACTCCTACAGGTTCTGGGCTGGATGTAGGAGCGGCGCGTAAGCTCTCTGGCCTGGCTATGGAGCAGGGCAGAATGGACAGTCGCAATCGTATCTGTGAGTGTGCCCTGATCTGCAAACAGGCCTCTGGGCAGAGGCACTGACCACCTGGGCTGCTGAGGTTGCCTCTGGGATTATGGCCAGTGGGCCAACAAAGAGCCTGCAAGAAGAGCAAGACCCCTCCCCCAACCTGGGAGTCCAGGCCCCATCTGGCAGCACAGGGGCAATGGATGCACTGCTCTGACCCACACTTTTCTGCCTGGGGCCTTGCATCAGTGGGGAGGCTGTGAGCACTGGGGGACTTCCTGGGGTGTCTTGTTGGGAGTGTTTTAAGCTGCCAGGATGAGCCAGGGCCCCAGGGCAAGTGGGAAAAGTGTCCCTGAGTGGCTCTCAGCAGAGCTGCGAGTGGCTCTGAGCTGAGCATGTGCACTCAGGGCCTTCTTGTCCAGGCACCTCCTCTGGGCAGTCTCTCTGGGACAGGTCCTGCCTTCATCCCCAGGGTGGCACCCAGCCCTGCCCTCCTGTGGGCCCCGGACCCACTTCTGTCCACATCTGTCTAGGGGGACCTCTTGCTGCACCACCAGTCAAACCATTGCCACTGACCAGCGACTTCAGGGAAGCCAGCACCTCCCGCTGTCTCCACGTTCCCCATCTCACCCCACAGTCTTGCCCGCTGCAGAGCTCCGCCCAGCTGGACAGGAAAGCAGGGGCTGCCTTCCTGGAGAGCAACCCTCTCTGGGCCCAGCCTCCCATGGGGGCCCTCTATGGGCACTTACCCTCTGGGTATCCGGCCAGCCACAAGCTGACGGGTAAGAGCCGTGCTGCGGGGAGGGGAGGAGCTGGGGGAGGGCAGAACTGTGCCGTTGTAGGGAGCGCGGTCTGGTGGGTGTCCCGGGGAAGGTGTGAAAGGGGCCATGTGCCCTCTGTCCTGTAGCAGCCCTAGCCTGTCTGTAACCAGCTCCCTTTGCTCTCGTCCTGCTCCTCGGGCCGCGGGGGACAGGGGCCAGCCCATGGAGGGAAGTGGCGGTCATGCTCAGGAAGCATCGTGCCCTCCTGGCCTGCTCCCGGCTGAGCCCTGGTGTCCCACTCAGCTCTCTGTTCACCCGGCGGGTGCAGGTGCTGACTTGCTGGAAGGACACCTGGCGGAGATCCGCAGCCTGCGCCAGCGCCTGGAGGAATCCATCTGCATCAATGACCGGCTGCGGGAGCAGCTGGAGAAACGCCTTGTCACCACCGCCAAGGGCAATGGTATGGGACGGGAGTTCAGGGTACTCCATGGCCCCAGCACACAGGGCACAGCACGCTCTGTGCTCAGAGGGTGTGGGGGAGTGAGCAGGGGTGGGGGGTGGAACCCAGAACCCCCTGTGCCCAGAGGATGTGGGGGAGTGACTGGGGGGAGCCCAGAACCCCCTGTGCTCAGAGGGTGTGAGGGAGGGGGGGGTGGAACCCAGAACCCCCTGTTCCCAGAAGGTGTGGGGGAATGACTGGGGGGAGCCCAGAACCCCCTGTGCCCAGAGGGTGTGAGGTAGTAAGTGGGGGTGGGGGAATGGAACCCAGAACCCCCTGTGCCCAGAGGGTGTGGGGCAGGGATTCAGGGTGGGGGAAACCCAGCACCCCATGGGCCCAGAGAGTTTGGGGCAGGGATCCAGGGGGGAGGAGGTACCCAAGAAGCCCTGTACCCAAAAATCACAGGGTCCAGATCTGGGCGGGTACCCGGTAACATCAGTACCCAAAGGGTGTGGGGCAGAGAGGTGCACGGGGGGCTCAGAGAGGGGTTGCTGTTGTCTGCTCAAGTCCCTAGAGTGAAGCTCCTGAGGTGGGTGGGCACATCTCCTCCTTCCCTGGGAGGGAGGGGTATGGCTGGGGCTCAGATCTCTGCACCCCGCTCTGTGCCCCCATTTCCCAGGGCCCAATCCTGTCGGAGGAGTCCTTATGGGGCTGAGCCGTTTCTTTTCCACAGCCATTCCGTCCTCTCTCCTCCTATCAGTGTGGGCTCAGCGGGGGTGGCCAGCCTGGGGGTGGAGTGCCCAGGGCTTCCTTTGGGCACAGCAGTGGGCAGTTGGCGCAGACTGTGGGCGAGGCCCAGGGGCTCCTGCAGGGAGCGTTGGCAGCTTTGCCCTGGACGTCACGGCTGCTCCTGTTCCAGGGTATCCCACCAACATCTACATCCAGGAGCTGGAGTCCGCATCCTCACTGAGCAGCGAGACCAAAGCCCTGCGGGAGGAGAACCAGAGCCTGCAGCTCCAGTTTGCTCATCTCTCCAGAGGTAGGGGGCAGGGGGCGGCCAGCCACACACTGCCTGGCGCGAGCCCCTCTGCAGGGGGTGCAGCCCAAGGGCAGCCGCTCAGTGCCAGCCCCGGCTCTAGATCTGGGCTCTCTCTACGTGTGGGGCAAACCCCACTCCTGGGGGCCCAGAATCACAGCTAGGGCGACCCAGACAGCAAGTATGAAAAATCGGGATGGGGGTGGGGGGTAATAGGAGCCTATATAAGAAAAAGACCCCAAAATCGGGACTGTCCCTGTAAAATCGGGACATCTGGTCACCCTAATCGCAGGAGACCCCCAGACCCAGCTGGGCCTTGCTCCTTTATTAGGGTCCACCCTGATCCGCCCCCCCAACGGGGCGTGTTGGTGGCTGTGGCTCCTACAGCTCCCTGCTCTGTGGATGCAGATTGGAGAGCAGGGCTGGTGCATGGGAAGGTACTATCCCCTTGGGCACAGTCCTACCTCTGTGGGCATCAAGCATCCTACAGGCGCTGCCATGCGGCACTGGGCCCTGCGCACCCCAGGCACGTGGCCCCTCCCCTGCCCTAGCCCCATTCACCACCTTGGCCATTACTGTTGGGCTTTGCACCCCTGCCCCCCGCTGTCAGGTAATGGGGCTCTCCCCTCCTCCACCTTCCCTGGGTAACGGGGCGGCAAGTAATGGGTCTTGGTGGTAACAGGGCTCTCCCCTTCCCCGGGGTGGCAGGTAACGGGGCTCTTCCCTCCCCCGGGGCAGCAGGTAACGGGGCTTGGTGGTAACAGGGCTCTCCACTCTCCCGGGGTGGCGGGTAACAGGGTCTCCCCTCCCCTCTGCGGCGTCAGGTAATGGGGTTCTCCCCGCAGAGCTGGAGCAGCTGCGTGAGACCACACGCTGTAGGCTGCAGGAGGCTGAGGCGGAGAACCGGACGCTGGCACAGGAGCTGGCAGAGCAGCGGCAGAGCGGCAGTCAGCTGCGGGAGGAGCGGCTGGCTCTCCAGGAGAACAACCACAGGTGGGAGTTGGGGTGCCAGGCACGGGGGACGGGTGTGTGTCTCAGAGCCCTGAGGCATGGCACTGGGTGGGGTGTGGCCACAATCACACAGCGCGCAGGCTGGTCCTCTGGCCAGCTGAGCAGCGTCCCAGGGGCACGGGGTCCCGGCCCACTCAGGTGTGTCATGGCACCGCTGCCGAGGGGCTGTGACGTCACTGCCTTTCTCTGTAACATCACGGGGGGGGGTGGTCAGCATGCCCCTCTGATCCCGGCTGCTCTGTCTCTGCAGGCTGGAGTGCACGGTGCCGCTCCTTCAGCAGCAGTGCGAGGAGAACCAGTGGCTCTGCCAGGCCCTCTGTGCTGAGCTGCGCATCCACGAGACCCTTTCCAACTCCTCCCAGGCGGCTCTCTCAGGTACGTGCCAGCCAGTCCTGCCTGGTCTGCCACGCTGGGGCCAGCTCTGCCCTCTCAAGTGCCCCAGCGCCCTGGTTCTGGAGGGCCCTGCTGTTCCCCTTGCCGCCCAGGCTCCCCTCTGACCTGGGGAGCCCATCTGGAGAAGCTCAGTGCAGCCCTTGACTCTGGAGCAGGGGCAGTGCCTCCTACTGGTTACAGCATGGCCCCATGTCTCAGTGTGCTTGAATTGACCAACTGTCCTACTCCCAAACAAGCCCAATGGTGCCATCTCAGACCCACCCTGTGGCGCTGATGGCAGGGGGCGCACACCCAGCCTTGCCGCAGCAGTAGGGTGGCACGCCTGGTGGCGCTGCAGGGCCGGCCTGTCTTGGGAATCCATGGGCCTGTCCACCCAGGCCTCTGCTGTGTCTGGCCATCAGAGCAATCCTGTGGATTTATAACCAGCTTTGTCCATGGGTCTGTCTGTCCTGCCCGCTGTCCCCTTGTGGGAGGCACCGTGTTTGGTGCTGGGGTAGGTGTCCTGGCTGCCCTCCTGAGGTGCTGGGCTCCGGGCGGGGGCACCACCCTCCGTGCCATCCAGCTGCCGGGCTCTGGGCAGGGACAGAGACCTGGGATGGGGTCAGGCCATGGTGGGTGTAGCCAGCTCCAGCCTTGTCCCCTGAGCTCCCTAGAGCCCCATGCTGTGTCCACCCTCGTGGTGAGGTCCCACCTGCCTGCAGTGGGGAGCCCCCCAGAGATGGTCCCCCAGGTCGGGTGCAGAATGCCCCTGTCAAGATTTCCTCCCCACTCTGAACTCTAGGGTACAGATGTGGGGATCCACATGAAAGACCCCCTAAGCTTATCTCTACCAGCTTAGATTAAAAACTTCCCCAAGGCACAAATTCTTCCTTGTTCTTGGAACAGTATCGCTGCCACCACCAAGTGAGTTAGACAAAGATTTAGGAAAAGAATCACATGGAGTTCCTGTTTTCCCCAAAATATCCTCCAAGCCCCTTCACGCCCTTTCCTGGTGAGGCTTGAGAATAATATACCAACCAAATAGGTTAACAAGATGGGCACACACCAGCCCTTGGGTTTTTAGGACACTAAAAACCAGTCAGGTTCTTAAAAAAAGAACTTTATTATAAAGAAAAAGGAAAAGAAGCACCTCTGTAAAATCAGGATGGAAGGTAATTTTACAGGGTAGTCAGATTCAAAACGCAGAGGATTCCCCTCTAGGCAAAACTTTAAAGTTACAAAAAAAAACCCAGGAATAAACCTCCCTCTTAACCTAGGGAAAATTCACAAACTAAAACAAAAGATAATCTAACGCATTTCCTTCCTATTATGTACAACTTGTAATCTTAGATGTTAGTTCAGATATGGCTTTGGGAGATGTATTTTCCCTGCCCTGGTTCCTCGCTGACCGGAGAGAACAACAAAGAGAACAAAACAAAAAACCTTCCCCCACAGATTTGAAAGTATCTTCTCCCCTTATTGGTCCTTTTGGTCAGGTGCCAACCAGGTTATCTGAGCTTCTTAACTCTTTACAGGTAAAGGAGGGATTTTGTGCTACCCGTAGCTGTATGTTTGACAGCCCCGTACCAGATGCAGAAGGTGTGGGGAAGGAAGCTGCTTCCTGCATTGCCTGGGCCTGAGCTGAGCTCAGCCCCCCCGCCCCCCAGGGTTTTCTCCTACCCCACGCCTCCCACCCAGATCACTTGTGACCCAGGGACTCCCCACCCTCCCCATCCTACCTAGTCCAAGGTCCGCCCTGCCCTCCCCTCCCATCCCCCAACCTGTCCAGGATCGTGCTACCTCTCCCACCAGGGCAAACAGCCTCTGTGCCTACCAGACGTCACAGCAGCTGCTGGCCTGTGGGTTGATGCCCAGACAGCTACAATGGAGCTGAGGTTGAGTGTCCCTCACTTGCTGGCTGGTGTCGGTGTCCCCAAGCCCATGAGGGGTCCCAGCACAGGCCCTACACTGGGGACCCTGCCAGGGCCAGGCTCATGGCCCACAGCTGATTTCCAGACCTGTGGAGTTTTGTGCCCCGCCCCTGTGTGGTGTCACTACAGGACAGAACTGAGGTTTCTGCTGGGAACTTTGTGATTAGGGGGATGGTCATTAACACCTTGAACCCTTGAGATGAAAGCTGGGTCCTGTGGGAGCTGCTGGGCAGAGCTCGGGCCCTTTGGGGGCCTGGCTGTGCATCTCCAGACCGTAGTGTATTGAGATTTGTGTCCCTGTGACCCCGCCAGTGGCTGGGCTGGGTTGGGCTAGTGACCCCATCCCTGCATGTTTCTCACCGCCTTGGCGCTCCGCACCCTGCTCCTCAACCCCATGCTGACGTGGCCGGGCACCAAGCACACCGAGCAGCCTTTTTGTGCCCCAGCGAGTCGCCATGCTAAGCCAGGGCTGGTTGAGGGTTGCCCTTCACTGCCCATGGTGGTTGGGGTTGGGAGGATCAATGGGGCTGCAGGTGCAGTTGGGGGACAGCACACCAGCATGCAGGGGGTGGAAGACGCGGCTGGCGACAGAGCAGCTGTGTGTGTTGGCAGCCTGCAGCGGAGATGTGCATCGCAGACCACCTTCCAGCAGCGAGCTGGGTGCCCTCCTGGCAGAAGTGCGAACTCTGCGCAGGCAGCTGCTGTGCGGCATCCAGGTGAACAGCGCCCTGAGGCAGCAGCTGGCACGGCAGCAGCCGGAGGGAAGCGCTGCCCCCCTCTTCGCTGCCCACCAGGCTACGCCCGACTGGCAGCCCTTCCAAGGTAAGAGAGGCTGCTGGCCCCTTGGGCACCTTGATGCCTGGCAGAAGTGCCATTAACCTGGTAAATGGACCCTTTGTTGTCTCGCCTTTGCAGACTCCAGCCCTTCTCCTCCAGTTCGGGATGTTGGCATGAGCTCCCCAGCTCCCCTCTCCCCGCCCGCCCTGCTCAGCGGTCCCGCCCCACTTGCCCACCGGCTGAAAGGTAATGGATGCACCCCGTCCCCCAGGGAAGAGCGGAGCCACTGCTGTGGAGGGTCCTGGAGTGCGGGCGGCACAAGTGCTCTGGGGCTGGGAGCCCAAAAGAGGGAGTCAGTTGCTCACGCTCGAGGTGTTAAGGCTGGGAGGGACCATCTCATCCCATCTGCTGCATAGCATGGGCTGGAGACCCTTCCCCAGGAATTCCTGCTTGAGCTAGCCCAGGGGTTTTCACCCTTTGTGGACTCCTAAAATGTTTTGAATGGCGATACAGACCTCTTTGGAAATCTTAGCCATGGTCTGTGGGCCACAGGTTGAAACCCACTGAGCTAGAGAGACCCTCCAGGCCTGAGGCAGAGACTCCGCAGGGAGCAGAGAGAGGCCAGCACCTTCTGGGGAGATGGTTCTGGGAGCCTTGGATTTGAAGAGCATGTGGGCCCCATTTTGCAAGGGGCATCCCAGCTCTGCATTTCCTGGGTCTGGGTTTCACACTCCCCTTGTCACGAGGCCAAGGCACGAGAGCGTTTCCCTTCGTCTCTTGCTCTGGGTGAATGCTGCATTTTGTCCATGTCTTGTGGGGCATCTCAAGCTGTGCCCTCCTGTTGGGATGCCAGCAGGGAACCAGAGGAGTGCAAAGCCACAGCAGGCACCACCTCCTCCCCCCAGAGAGACTGGGTCTGCAGGTGGCAGGTTCTTGGTGGGAACCATACAGCATGGCGTTCTGGTGGCCCATCAGAGCCGGGCGTGCAGCAGGATCAGAGTGGGGGTGCTGAGCTCAGAGGAGGACAATGCGAAGTGTGGAGGCTAGGAGAGCTGGCCCTGTGCCGCCTGGAGAAGTAGCGATGTGAAGGCTGGGGTGATGTAGAGCTGCAGGTTGCATGTTAGGGAAAGGTCATGGCCGAGAGCTTCAGAGATGGCTAGTGACTGCAGGAGTCCAGCCTGAGCCATGTTGAGGGGCCTGGGTTTGGCATGGCAGGGGCCCAGCACTACCTGAAATCAGCCCACCTAAGGTGGCTCAGGGGTTTCCAAAACTGGGGGTGCCTAGCCTCCCTCATGATGTCTGGAAATCGCAGCCTGCTGCTCCTAGGACAGTCTGCACAAACAGAACAAGCTGCTTGGGGGCACATGGGGAGTGAGGGGCTAGGGAAGTGCCAGGCCAGGGCATGTACATGCTGGTGCTAACCCCGCCCCCCCCTTGGCGCCGGGCCTGGCACTGGGCTAATGCAGCCCTGATGGGCTCTCAGGGACACCAGCAGTGCTGACCCCTCTTTTCTCCAGAGCCACCCATGGATGATTCCCTGTTGAGGAGGAGTGCCCCTGCACCAGCGGGAGATGCCCCAAGCAGTTTGTCTACCAGCAAAGGCGGGTGCCAGGTCATTGGCCATGTGGATGACTATTATACCCTGAAGCAGCAGATCCGGGAGGGCAAAACGCTGGTCCACCAGATGGCCTCTCTCCTGCGGCCAGCTTTAGCCATGCCCAGCTTGGAGCCCCGTGGCACCGAGGTAATTCTCCCTGGACATCGGGAAGGGCCAGGCTGCTCTGAGCCCTCTGTCGAGAAGGGAAGGCTCAGGGGAGAAAGGGGCAGAGCCCTGCATAACGCCACTCTCATAGTCCCAGCCAGAGAGCTAGCATTTCAGGCTGGCCCCTCCAGCTATCCTGGGGAATGCTGGCTCTGGGGGGCCCTGGAAAGGATCATGGGGGTGTGTCCCGACCTGGGTGCATGGGAGACCATCACCTGCCCGATGGACTCAGCTGGGTGCCCTGAGACGGACTGCTAGGCTGGCCAGAGCACGAGGGCAGTGGAGGTGCTGGCCCCGGGGAAGGGGGCCAGATGGGACCCGTTTCCATCACTTCTGGGACTGATTTCAGAGCTATTTTGGCTGCAGAGGGGGCCAGCCTAGCAACGGGCTATCGGGAACCTGGGCCATTGTGCTGGGCAGTGCCCTCCCGTGAAAGCCAGGCGCGTCGGGGCTCTGAGTTTGCTGTGACCACTGAGCTGAAGGGCAGCGTCTGCAACAAGTCTTCTCTCCTCCGCCAGGCCCTGGACTGGGGCAGCGTCCAGCAGCTCCTGAGCACCACAAGTGCCCTACATCAGCTCCTGGAGCAGTGCGCCTCCCTGCTCACCACCTTCTGGAGAGGACCCCTGTCAGCGGCCCCCAGCCCAGCCCAGCCCCAGACTGCGGTGAGTGGCACCCTCCTGGCACCCCTCACAGATCATGCCAATGTTGCCCCCGGTCGCCCAGGCAGCCCCCAAGAGTCAGGGGCTCCCACGGATGGGAGGGCAGGGTTCATCCAGGCAGCTTGTGAACCGATGGGGATTAAGAGGCTGTCTGGGTGACAGGGCAGTCCTGGGTGCAGGGAGCCCTCCGCTGGGTGCTCCTGTGGGAAGGCTGGACAGTGTTTCTCCTCACCCAGGCGATACCATCCCAATCACACATCAGACAGGGCGTAGGGCCTGCTGCTGCCAGCAGCTAGGGGACTGCTCCATCCATGCAGTACGGGAGGCTTGCGCATTGTGGGTGTGGGAGCAAAGCGCTAGCCCCAGCTCCCTGCGTGTGGCCCCTAGAATGGGGTCTGTCCTCCAGCAGAGGCTGTGGTAGTTCACAGTAACCCCTCTTGTTTGGGATGCTGAGCCACAGCCCTGGACAGCACGGGAGGGGACGAGTGGCTGACCCGGGGTGCCTGGGAGCCAGGCTGTGGTTTGCAGACACATGGCCCCTGCTGACTGTGCCTCCATCTCTGCCCAGGAACAGGCAATGAAGGATGAGCTCCTGGCGCTCAGGGCCAGGTTAGCTGAGCAGGAGAATCGGCTCCAAAGGGCAGCTGAGCGTCTGCAGGACACCTGCCGCCTGAAGGACAACATGGAGCACTTCATCGTCAGCCACTGTAGGTGCCCCGGTGTGGCGGGAGGTGGGCATAGCCATTGCAATGGTGGGCACAGAGTGTGTCCCCACTTCCCTTGCCATCTGTCATTACACAGCAGCACCTGCCACCAATGGGGCTCAGAACTTAGCTCCCCATGGAGTCTGCGACTGGGGGGCTGGGAGCATCCTGCCTTCACCCAGCTGTCTTGCATAGGTCAGTCATACCAGGCTGGCATCCCCATCCTGTGGCAGGGGCCATGGCTCCAGCGCCGTCTAAATATAATGAACAGACTCTGCAGAGTGGCCCCACCAGTGCCTGGTAGCCAGCTGGGCCCGTCTTCCCTCTCCCCCCGCCTGCTGTGATCATCATCAGGCATAGCCAGCTTGGGGGGCTCTGCCCACTGGCCTGCTCTGAGCAGGGCAAGGCTTGCCATTGCTGGAGTCCTGTCTCCACTGGACCCCCAGCCATAGGGCTGGAGTAGGGGGACACAGTAAGCAGACGGGCCTGGGATGGGCCAGGCCTGGCTATGCTGCTCTCTGCTCATGTAGCTGGAGCCAGCTGGGGTTTGCTGCTCTGGGGGATCCTGCAATGACCCTTCCCCCACCCCCTGCAGTTTGGTTTGTGGGGAGCGACACCAATTCTGATACCCCCTCCCTGGGGTCGGGAGGGAGCAGTGCCCACTCTGATCCCCTCCCCCGCTTCTGTTGCAGTGACCCAAACTCATGCCGTGCTGAGGAAAGCAAGGACAAACCTGGAGGTAAGTTAGGACCAGGGCTCGGCAGGGGGTGCTCCCCCGTCCCCCGCTCCTCAGGGGAGAAGCAACACCAAGGCAAGGCAGAGGGAGGCTGAGGCTGGCAGGGGGATTCCTGACTGTGGGGGAAAGGGTCCTAGCTCTGAGCTGACTCTGGGGAGGGCAATAGGGCTAAGCTTTAGGCTGAAGGGGAGGAGAGAGGTAAAAGAGAGCAGAGCCAATGGGGGAGGAATGAGAGCTCTGTCTCTGATGGGGATGGAGAGTCGGGGTGGGGTGTAGACCAAAGGGGTGGAGCCTGAGGGGGGGTGCAGGGGCCCTGCCTTTCTGTCTCATCCTTTCCCCCTACCCATGCTGTGGGTCCTTCCCCCTCCCCCCTCCCCGGGGTGTGTCTCTCTCTCACCCCAACCCCAGACCTCTTGCCCTGTCCCTGGGGCGGGGGGGGGGGTCACGCCATCCCTTGGGGGGTCTCTCACCCCATTTCTCTCTTTCTTCTGGGTCTCTCCAGAAGAGCAAGCCCCAGGGCTCCTCTGTCAAACCTCCTCCCTCCATCGGCGCAGGTAATGGCCCAGGCTGGTGCCCCCGTGATAGGGCTGCTCTGCAGAGTGTTGGAGGGCCCTGTCCCCCTTGCATGGCACACAGGCAGGGAGGGGGGTCTGGCAGGTGCCATCCAGGGCTGTGGGGTGGGCAGGGCTGAGGCAGTGGAGCGAGAAGCACTGTTAGCGCAGTGCTGAACCGCCCTGGCTGGGCAGAGCCCAGTGTTTTCCGCAGGAATTGAAATGGGGGGGAGGGGGGGTTAGGGCTGATGAGGGGTGAGACCATGAGGGCAAAGGTGGGCTGTATGGCACCATAGTAAAAACTGAAAAATGTTTCATGACCATTTTATTAGATTTAACTCATGTTTTAAAATCATCATACAAATTAAAGTTGGCTACCCAAGCCTTCTATGAAGCACGATATCTACATTCTTCTTGGTTTCTTGTTATAATTTTGCACAACTCTGTTAACGACCTTCTTGAATGCAACGCATTCATCTTTGGTGGCTTCTCGTGTGTCTGGTACTTCCATTCCTTCAATTGATATGTTCATTAGTTCATTCACCTGAACAGTCACAGAAGGCGACTTCTTTCAGAACATAAAATTCTATTCAATGATGAAAAAGAATGCTCAACTGTAGCTGTTGTGACTGGTAGTAGCAAGAGATGAATTCCTAGTTCTTTCATCCCAGGAGATATAGCATAAAGATCAGATCGAGCCACTAGTGGTGATAAAGAAGCTGAAGTCAAACCTTGATTCATTCTTTGTATGATATTCCACTCTGTGTTTAAATTCTCTATTCTGTCCTGAGCACATGGCAGCCCCATTGCTGGTAGTGCCTCACTCCACTCAACTGCTGGTGTTTATAGGACAGGGGTCTATAAAAGCTACGCAGAGGTTGAGTAGAATCTAGAAGTCACAGTTGTAGATTTTTAAGAATCAAGTCTGTGTACTTTTTGAATTGTCTTAACAAACACTTCTTGTCCTCTTCACTTAAGGATTAAATATAAATGTCTTCATTAGTCAACTTCTGGACTGAAGTCTTTGCTTCTTCCAGTACTTTTTCAATGGATAGCTCTCTGACTGAGCCAAATGTAACTTCTATCGCTGGACAAAGATCTACTACTGTTGTAGCAGATGCCTGGATAGCATTTTTTAATGACCCAAGTGGTTTCAACAGTAGACTTACAGGAGAGAGACTGGCAATAGTCTTCTCTGAATGCAGTAGCAAAAGTAATCCACCAGCCTCACTATTTAGATCCATCCCGCCTTGGTAGATACTTTCCAAAGCCAGTAATAACGACTGGAGTAATTTTAAGACAACAGGCAAGGATCGCACAGGAGAAAGCCAGAGGGTTTTCCCAGGTGGGACTAATTTGAACTTCAGTCCCAGTGTATCTTCTATATTTTCCAAGATATTCAGACTTTTTGGACTCTTGCTGAAGAAAGAATGAATTTCTTCATTATATTCTATGAATAGCTTTTTTTAATGTCTTTTGAAGAGTCTGGAGCTCGTACTTGCACTAGTTGGAGTAGATGGCCTCTTCAGTGTGTATAGGAGAGATTAGGGTTACACTTTTCTCTCAGCAAAGCTTGTACTCCATCATGTCTTCCAGAGAAGTTTGTGCATTTGATGGAGCTGCAAGCAGCCATCTGTTTGGGGTCCAATTGACAAGCATTTAACTCTTCTAAGATGTGGGTTGTCACAGATGCAGCCGATAGGTCTTCTAAAACTTGAATATCTAGAACTGCATCTACTGGCTACCACTGACATCAAAATAACGTACACGACTTAATACTTGATGCCCATCTGCATCGGTGCATTCATCAGCCATGTATGCAATTTTTTTGAATGTGGTGAGAGAGGAGTTCTTCACTTTTTCAACTGTTGAGTCTTTCATGGTTGCACGACATGCTTCTAGCCAGTCAGTTCAGTTTCTTGCAGAAAGATAGCGAGTATTTGCTGGTCTTGTTTAGAACTAGTGTTTAACTTCAGGATGAACAGGTGACAGTGCACTTAACATTGGACTCCAGTTTGTAGTGTGTGGTATCTCTTGCTTAAATAGAAAGTATGATGCCACAGCCATGTTTGTTCGCATGAACTGTGTTGTGCCTCCAGCATTCTTAACAGCCTCATTAATACTCACCGGTGTTGTCCTTGGTCAGTGGAGACTCAGAGTTCAGAGGTGCTTTCACATGAGTTCACCTCCCAGGTTGGGGGCAAGAAGGCATCTTGCTCGTTCCTCCAGTTGCTCACTGTTTGCGCTGGCCTCTGTTGCTCATTTTGCCACCGTTCACTCCATCACTCTGTTGCCAATGGCCCTGCACCATCACGTTCTGCTGCCACCTGCCACTGTGACCTCTGCGAGTTGCTCTCTTGAGGTTCCACCAGCTCTCAGTGATTTCAGCTGAGCTCTCAGTGGGGGAACGTCGCTGCTAGTGCAGTCTGGGCCATCTTGTCCACAGAAACACTGTCCCACAGCAGGTCTAACCACTTAGACCTGATTATCAGTGATTTCAGCTCTAGTGGTCACTTAACAAACCAAAGGACTCTCTATGAAGCCTAATCACCTCTGTCTTTAAACAGGGGAGAGGGGCAGGTCAAATACTACATGTGACTCAGGCAGACCATCAAGCAAAACACCTGTCCCCACCCTCTCTCTTGATGCCCTCAATCAGCACACGCTAAGTACAGTTCTACTGCCCTTTACTCATACAGTAAGAATAACAACATTTCATTACTGCCCGCTTCCGCATTCAAGTGATTTGTAACCCAACCCCAGCCAAAATTTATCACATGCGCAACACAGCTCTGTTTGCTGGATACCTAGGTAGAATGTAAATACATCTTGTCCTGAAGCCTTTCCCCCAGCTCATCACTAGCTGTCAGGGAGAGCTCATTGAGACTTTGCTTACAAATCATCATCTGAAATTATTAGGTTGGCCAACATCACTGAAATGAATCCACTGACACCGTCATAAAAACAACAGCTGTATAAGGAACATAATCTATGTTCGTACTTTTCAAATCTATTCTTTTTCAGATACACGTATTTTATCATACACTGTATATGCTTTTGAAGTGTGTATTAATGTTCCAATTCAAATGTCCAAACAATCACTAAATTGGCAACACTGCACGTAACTAGTTCACAGAACTGGGGGGAGGGAAATCCCTGGCAGAGCCTCTGTCCTTGCCCAGCTCCAATGGCGGGGATGCCTGCAGCCCTAGGCCAGCTCTGCCATGGGCAGGGCCCAGAGCCTAGCAGCTGCTGGATGCTCGAGAGGAAGCCTTGTTCTCCTGGCAGCCCCTGCTGGTGGAGATGTCTCTCTGGGCTGGGGAGGGGCTGGATTGAGGTGCCCTGTGACAAGTGGGAGGGGGCTATTAGAGCTTCCCCTCACCCTCCCTTGGTTCTGCTCATGCAGACAGAAAGCAGAAGGCAAGTCCGAAGTGCAGGCAATGCGATGTTTATTGGGGTTACCAAGCAAGCATATCCACAGCTGTGTACAGCTGTAAGGCTTTTTCCTTGTTCCCCCTCCCATAGCAGGCTCAATTATACCTGTAGTGTGCACCCCTGGTCCCCCCTCCTCCCTTTACAGTTTATCATCATGTTCCGTTTTGGAGAGTTGTGAGTCTGGGGCCTTCAGAACTGCCTCTTGGGTGCTCTGGCCAGGGTCACCATTTCTTTGGGTTCTAGTGTTTCTTACACCTTCTTCCCCCACCCCCTCCTCCCACCTGGTTGTTTGACCTTGGCTTGGAAGAGCAGTGGGCTGCCTTCAGTTGTACGCTCCTATAGTAAACTCCCACCAACACTTTACTTCTAGTCCTCATCCTTGCCCTATAAACTCTATCTGGCTGTGGGCAGACACAACACACAGTGGCTTTGTTCACATATGTTAGTAAGGACATAAGAGTAACAGTCAAACAGAACCCAAAATGCCTTCTCAGGCACATATACAGGTCTGAATGCTATACTGCCATCACTGACAGGGATGTGTGTGGCCTGGTTTGGCATGAGGCGCGGAGCCCCTACTGCCCACCTCAAGCCTCTGATTGTGGAGCTTCTAGTGGCAAGGGTCCTGCCTCTCTTGTGTGTGGGCTGTGTCTGGGGGTGGGCACTCCTGCCTCACATATGCGCCCATGTTCCTGCCGTCTGCCTGCTGAGCAAATAGCTGAGTGGCTGGCCAGGGAATTGGAGGCAGCTCAGCCTGACGCTGGTGCTGCTGCTCCTCTGTGGCCACCGGGTGCAGACCTACCCCGTCCCAAAATGGCAGCACTTGCAGGGGTGTGGGGAGTGCTGGCTGCAGTAGGGTGAGTGGCTAGATGAAGGGGAGAGCTGGCAGGGCATTAAAGGCTGGGGGCTACTTGGGGAAGCACAGTCAGCCTGCAGGAGTGTCCCAGGTGCTGCTCTGGAGGCTCCCCTTTTCCCTGCCCTCTGTCCAGGCTGGTGCCCCTTCCTCTTGTGCCCATGATGCACAGCAGGCCCAGTGCTGCCAGCTGCTACAGTGGTGCTGGTTTGCTGTGCCAGCCTGTCTGGGCTCGCAGTCCCCAGTGGCATGGGGGTGGGGGTTAGTGGCTGATGGCGCCCCATCCTCAGCCTAGCTTGTGTTTTCTCTCCAGGGGAAATCTCAGTGGGCTTGTCCCAGCACCCGAGCCACGTGATCCCAGCCAACCAGGAGCACAGAAGGAAGAGGAGCCACCCAGACACCCTAAAGTGGCAGGAGGACCAGAGCTGGCCCTGCTTTGTCCACCTTCCCAGCTCCTGAGCACCAACCCTGGCTGAAACAGCTGCCAGGCAGGGCTCAGCAAGAACTGCTGTGCCCCCACACATGCTGGGTGCGTGGCTCTGGCGCTGAACCCCTCTGCATGGAAGCTAGCCGTAGTCTGTTTTAGGCTTGACCCCTGGGCTAGCACGAGCCCTGTCTCGTACCACACTGCCAGGGAGCCATGCTCGTTTGATTAATCACCGTTAAACTGCTAGAAAATGTAGCCAGGGTAACTGGTGAAGCTGCTTTCCCAGTGATCTCACCATCCCCTAGCATGGCCCATCAGCCTGCTGCCACAGTCTCCGCTGTGGAACATCACAGCCATGCATGTGCGTTAGACTGGTACTCTGCCACTGCCCATGCCAGGGAGATAGCAGCTGGCTGGAGGCCACCTGTCCTGAGTCCATGCAAGTGGCAGACTGTGCAGATGGCTGCTCAAGTGGCCTGCAGCATCTTGCTTGTGAGCTGGTTTCCTCCCAAACAGGGTTATTGATGCAGCTGTCATTGTAGGGGTGGTAGGTTCCATCCACCTTGCTCTGGGGAAAACGAGCCCTAGAGCAGCACTTGTTTCTGCTGCTTGCCAATACAGCATGGCTTTGCCTGCAAGTCCTTCATGCTGGAACCAGTGCATTGCAGGGAGGTCAGGCTGCTTTCACCCTTCTCCGCTGGGACCTTCACCCATTTGTTTGGTGATAAGCAATTTCTGAGGCAACATGACCAAAGTGTCAAATCCCTGTAAGCCAGAGCTGAACTGTTGCTGCCCCCCAGGGGCACTGACGGGAGACACACTCAGCTTAGGCCTGCTTTGGGGGGAACCATTTGTAAAGCTGCATTGGAAAGGCCCTCAGCTTGGCCAGCCTTGATTGGGGTGAGGCTCTGCTGTAGGCTATGTATATAGTGACTGAGTAACCCAGGGGGGAGTGGTGGGCCCTGGACCAAGGCAGGACTCCCATGGGGCCAACATGGCTCTAACTTTGGGAAGAAATGAAGTTGTAAGAAATGCAGGGCTCCCTCTCGGAGGGGGCCCCAATAAACTTTTTTTGGCCATTACCTACTGTATCCTTTGCCTCTAAGGACCTTAATGAATAGTGGCAGGTCAGCACTGCTGGCCTCCCCCCATCCCAGCTTCCCTTCCACTAGGACCCAGGCTGCTCCCACAGCTCTGTCAGTGTAGGCTGCTGAGAGGCTGGCAGCCTGACCTAGCCATTCCCATGGGGAGGGGGTGCACTACCCTCACTGTGACAAGGACACCTGTGGGAAGAGCTTGCCACTCTGCCCCACAGGCCTGGCTGGCTAGCTGTCCCCTGCAGTGACCTGCCCTCCCTGCAGTAAGGCTATGCTGGCAGGAAGAGGGGAGTGTGGGGCATTGTTTCACAGGGGCAGCTACAGCCCTGATACTAGACACACCCAGGGCCAACCATCTCAAACCACACAAATGGCTGGCCTGGGTCCTCAGTGCAGCCCCTCTTCCTTGGCATGCAGACACGGCCAGACACAGATGAGGTCCTACCACCTTGGTAACAAACTTTATTAGTCACATTGCTTGGGCCAAAGCCTTAGCCTGGCTTTATGAGTTACATCAAATCAGCAAGGGAGCCTGGCACCCCCAGATCCAGGCCTGTACCCTCATGCCAGGGACAGCAGCAAGGAGCTGCCCTTGCCTCAGTGCTGACTGCCTGAGCAGTAGGCCAAACCCTGGGCACAAGAGCCCCCAGGTCCAAGGACCCCCTCACCACAGTCATTGTGTTCAGCAGTAAACAGCTGTGCAGGCTGTTACCTAAAAGGGCTGGCTGAGGCTAACCTCACCCCCTCCAGCATCACTAGCCCTGTGCATCTGCTGCAGCTCCTATGGGAGAGCACAGCTGTGAGCTATAGCACAGGCACCCACAGCAGAACCAGCAGGGCTTCCTGGGGCTTTTGCATCTGCTGCTTCTGCAGGGCAGGACAGGGGCCAGTGGGTGCCTTCAGCTTGATGCTGGGGATTCCACCATCCCTGCACAGCATCCAGAGAACTGAAGTGCAGCCCCCAGCTGTGCAGTACGGTGTGATCCACTCACTGCCTTCCTTTGCTGGGCTACAGCCCTGGGCCAGGACAAGGGGCTCAGCTGCTCCCAGGTGGGTGACCCAAGCACCAGCAGACCTGCCCCTCTTCACCCCCCTGCCTCCAGGACCAGGGACTGTGAGGGGCTGGCAAGGGGAGCCAGTGCCCAGCATGTCCTGGTCCAAGCCCTTTCCTTTAGCTGAGCCCCAACGCCTCGCCACAGAGCCACACTCACTAGGCAGGCAGGCAGGCAAGTGGCCGCAGCACCCAGACTCTGGGCTTTCTACCTTAGAGGCAGCAGTCCCATATGGCGTTGCAGCATTGCCTCAGCTTGGCCCTCTGCTCCTCACAAGGGCAATTAGCAGGGAGCAAGCTGACCCTCTGGCTCCTGGTATGGTCTGAGGCACCTGGCATCTCTCATCTCTCATACATGCTTGAGGCACCAGCCCTAACAGTGGCAGGAGCCTCTGCTGTGCGAGTCATGCTAACAGCTCTAGCCAGGCCCCGCAGCACAGACAGCAGTAATTAATCCACAGCCTAGGGCCAGTGCCTGCCCTTCCCAATGCTGGAGCAGTACCAAGCTGACCTGTCAGCGAGCATTTAGGGCCAAGTCCTCCCCACACCACTGGGGAAGATGACAGGGAAGGCAGCTGCCCCAGGAGAACTGGCTTAGCCCTGCCTCCTTTTCACCTCTGAGCAGAAGTTTCCCTCATGGTCAGTGAGCACCATGGTCATACTGATTTCACTGGGCTGGGCAGAAGCTGCTGCTGCTGCTTGTCCAGCTTGGCCTCCCACCCAGGCACCCAGTTGCTCAGCTCCAGGCATCTGCAGCCCTTCCAGGGTCCAGTGGAGCATGCAGTGCTGTGTTCATCTTGCCATCGCACAGTGCAACCCCCGCCCCAGGAGGCACTCCAGCAGGAGGGGGAGCCAGTGCTCTCCTTGTGCCTGTAAAGTGCAATTCCATACAATGCCCCCCCCGCCCGCCCCCACAACCTAAGAGCTGAACCTGGCAGAGGCTTAGCCCAAAGGGCTTGTGACAGTGGCACTTACTAAACATTCCTCAGGACAAGTGACCCAGGAAGGCTGAGCTCAGCCACTAGTGCTTCCCCCACAGAGAAGTGCTGCAGAGCCAGTGAGCTCTGCGAAGCCCAGCCTAAGGCAATGGCAGAAGCTTGCACTGAGACAGCTCTTAGCCAAGACAGAATCAGCCACTTCAGTGCAATGGCGCAGGAGACTGTCATCCCAACAGTGAGATCAGCTACCAGGCCAAGAACCCCAGTGCATGTGACAGCCCCCTGCCCAGACAGAGCAGCCCTGGCAGCTGCTGGGCAAGCTGGGAGACCAGGCACTAGCCCTGCAGTTCTTCCCACAGAATACCCATACTGGTATGAGCTGATGCAAAGGCCAGTGATGCGGCAGGAGCCTTTCCCTTGCCCCACACAGGCGCTGGAGCAGGCCCACAGCAGGAGAGAGAGCACCCAGACTCTAAGTGACAGACATCTCAGCAGCTCAGGCTCTTCCTCTCAGACAGCAGGGGTGCTAATTGCTCCATCACAGCAGCAGTTCCTATGCTGCACTGGCCAGGGAGGGCAGCACAGAGCCATTCTGCCGTGGCCTAAACCTGGGAAATTCTCACCTCTTGGCCCCACAGAAGTCCAGGCTCAGCATGCTGAGCCTAGGCCCACAGCTCGAGAGCTGAATGCTGGGGGTGGTGATACCTGAGGTGGGCAGGATAGCGTGTGTGGGGGGTGGTGGTTGGGACCAACCCTCCAATGCAGTGAGTGTGTGTGGTGGTGGTGGGGGGGTTGGGACTAACCCTGGTCTCTGCTCAGAGGAGCCATGTGCACATTCCAGTCTCGTCAGCTGAGCGCAGGGGGTAGGAAGCCAGCCCAGGCCTGCAGAGCTCAGGTGCAGACACCCCCTGCACTCTGCCCTGAAGCAGGCCATTCTAGAGAGCCTTGGCGTGGGGTACACAGGGAGAACGACATGGCTCTGCCCCACTGCAGGTACTGGCCAAAGCCCTTACAGGCAGAGGGGCTGGGGAAGAGCTTCCCTGCTGTGACTCCCCCATGGGGAGCCAGGCTGGCAGGCAGTAGACCAAGCCAGGGAACTCAGCAAAGCCAGAGGCCCCCCACAGAGGGAGGCTATGAAAGGGTCAAATCAAATCTCACCAACAGAATACAGAGGGAATAGCTCAGACACCCAGCAGGGCTGGGCTCATCCCCTTCCACCCCGCCACGTTCAGCTAGAGCCAACCAGCAGTTCTTCGTAGGCTTGTCGCCCAGTGCGTGCAGACAACATGGTGTTCCTCGTGTGCTATGCGGTGAGACACACGATCAGATGGGCTTGTACAGCAGAGTGGTGACATACTTCTTCTTGTAGCGGTGAGTGGCACTGAGCACCATCACACCGTCCTGCAAGAGAACGCAGTAGAATGTTAGTTGTGCGGTTCATAGATGCACCACGGCCCCAGGAGACTTACACTGAACAGTTACACTGATGTAGTAAGGGGAAAGGAGGGAGAGAGAGCTCCTAGCCAAGACCTGAGATGAGGAGAGTCACTGAGACAGAGAACAGGTTGCTGTTGCTAGCACCAGCAGTTGCAGAGACTGCTCTTGTGCTGGCTGGAC
Source organism: Chelonoidis abingdonii (assembly GCF_003597395.2). Taxonomy (NCBI): domain Eukaryota; kingdom Metazoa; phylum Chordata; order Testudines; family Testudinidae; genus Chelonoidis; species Chelonoidis abingdonii. The sequence continues at coordinate 66,499,516 of NC_133775.1, read as the reverse complement.
TGCGGAAAGACAGAGAGAAAGGTCAGTGCTAGCGGAGCAGAGGAATTCAAGAGCAGCACAGGAAGACAAGCAGAGACAAGTCCCCAGAGATAAATTCCGAGCTAGATCCTCACAGCCATGCAAGGAAGCTGTGGATGACAAGAGGGTCTGGTAGCAGTGCTCTGGGCGAGATGGAAGGCAGCAGCAGCTAGCACTAGAGCTGTCCGAAGTCTTCAGACAAAAACTCCACGGTCTGGGAAAATGCCGATCAGCACAGCGAGTCTGGTTGAATCTGTTACAGGCAGGTCTCCCTACCTCCCCACAAGGGGTGCAAAGGCAGAGCGCCAGGCTGCTCTGCCTCCCCTGCAAGCTCCGGTGAGAGTGGGACAGAGAAGACCCTGAGAGCTGCCCAAAAATATTCTGAATCTGTTCACCCCAAATGGAGTCTCTGGAAATACCTTTCCTGACTGGCTCTGTTCAGCACATCCTGCACTTTGCGACGGGGACTACAGGGTATCAATGGAAGTGACAGTGAAGCACAGCACCTGCAGGCTGCAATGAGCAGGGGCCAATGGGCAACTGGGACCAGTGTGTGCGGCTGGGGAGTTCAGGAAGACAGCAGAGCCCATGTGAGTCTGAGCTGGGCGGGCAGGCAGGCAGAGCAGTGTTTGAAGCTGCTGCTCTTGCCCCAGAGAAGCGCTGTTCTCAGAGACATTAGTGAAAACATTCCCCCCAAGGCGAGCAGGGAGCAGCCAGGGCCTTCCAATCCTTCCACCCCTAGCCACCCAGTGACGGCAGAGCCCCCGGCCCAGCTGCCTCACCTCCTCCTATGGCGCAGCAACAGCAGCTAGGCCAGCCCACAGGGACAGACTTTGGGAAGCCAAAGCCGCACACCCTCACCATAAACCTCAGAGGGAGCCTGGCAGGTTCCTGCTCTGTCTCAGTCACTCAGCTCTGGGCTGGCACTCTGCCTATTTGGCAATTTCCGTACTGCCACAGGGAAGCAGGCGCGGGGAAGTGTCTGCTCATTAAACACACCCATTAAATTAACCCGTAATTGACATCACATTCCTTTTGGCTGGTGGGCAGATACCAGCTACCCCAGAAGCGCCGTAACTCAGGCTGCAATGAGATTTGTATGTAAGCGGGATTCAGTTACACACTCTGAAAAGTGGATTTTAATAGAAAGGACAAAGTAGAACAAGGTTAGAGGCCAATGTGAATGAGAGAGCCAGGCTGGAACTGGACTAGGAATTGGCTAGGGAGCCCCAGTGCCTCTCCAGCTCCCACAGTCCTATACCCTGGTCCACCTTGAACCACTAAAGTTTGCCAGTGCCAACTGCTTTGGGTGCCCCCTTGGCTCCCTCAACCAGGGGGCTTTTTACCACAATCTGTAGCCCACTTAACCCCCTCTTTGTCCTATGACTGCAGGAATATTAATAGGCCACTCTACCTGGTATGGTCCCTTACAATACGTGCTACCTATGCCAAACAATCTGTTCCACCTTGCATTTAGCAGTGATGCTCAGAGTACCTTTCCCAGCCCTGAAGAAGAACTCTGGAGCAGGGGTAGGCAATCTATGGCACGCGTGCCGAAGGTGGCACACAAGCTGATTTTCAGTGGCACTCTCACTGCCCGGATCCTGGCCACTGGTCTGGGGGGCTCTGCATTTTAAATGAAGCTTCTTAAACATTTAAAAAAACTTTATAACTAAACTGTTGTACGTAAAGTAAATATATTATAGACTTTAGAAAGAGACCTAAAAATGTTAAAATGCATTACTGGCACGCGAAACCTTAAATCAGAGTGAATAAATGAAGACTCGGCACAGCACTTCTGAAATGTTGCTGATCCCTGCTCTGGAGCATGTCTACACAGCAAAGACAAACCCATGGCCAGTCCCGTTGTAGCTGGTTCAGGCTGCGCATCTGTTTCATTGCCACAGACTTCCAGGCCACACATCACAACACCCCGTAGCAGCAAGGGAGAATCATAAAGGCAGTAGCCTCTCGTAGGCCCTCAGAGGTGAAGCAGGTAACTCATTGTGTGACCATCACTTACCTTAATGGAGAGTGCATAGAGGTGGTTGAGCATGACATGGTTGGGCTCCGGTAGAAGAGCTGGGTCACACTGGAACAAGGAGAAGGGTCAGTCTACAGAGGCAAATGGGAACTGGGAGCAGCAGCCACAGACAGGCTCTCCATGCAGAAACAACTCACAAATACCACCCCCGGGCCATTCTAGGGTGTGTGCGGATCAGTCATTTCAGTGGACATTAGACTTACGCTCTGGATTTTAGCCATGTTCTATTGACTAGAGCAAGGATGGAGCCCAGGCTTTGCACCAGGGAGAGCAAGGCGCCAACAGAGAGCAGAAGTACAGCCTGCTTTGACCAGCACACAGCGAAGGCTGTCTGCTTGGATCGAGATGGGAGTATTGCAGTGGTTCTCAAACTGTGGGTCAGGACCCCAGAGTGGGTCGCAACCCCATTTTAATGGAGTCACCAGGGCTGGCATTAGACTTGCTGAGGCCAAAGCCCGAGCCCAAGCCCCACCACCTTAGGTGGCGGGGCTCAGTTTACGGGCCCCCCACCTGGGGCTGAAGACCTTGGGCTTTGCACTCCTCCCTCCCCGGGGTAGCAGGGCTCTCGCTTGGGCCCCGCCCCCCCGACCAGGGCAACAGGACGCAGGCAGGCTCAGGTTTCGGTCCCCGCTCCTGGGATCGTGTAGTAATTTTTGTTGTCAGAAGGTGGTTGCAGTACAATGAAGTCTGAGAACCCCTGGCGTACTGCATCCTGAGATCCATGATGCTCTCAGGCCATACAGGTAGGAGGAATGTAGCAGGACATGTTGTAGAACTCTGGAGGGCACCCTCTGGCCACCTTCGCTCTTACTGCACAGCCTGTTAGCACTCAGCCCAAACTCCCCTGCTTGCTCCACACCCACCGGGAGAGGCTGCTACTCACAGAGATGTTGGTGTCCTTGTTGAGAATGACTTGGAGGAGGTGAGGAGGGAGGATGGGTGGAGATTTGAAGCGCTCCTCCGGTCGATATACATACATTTCCTGACCATAGAGTCCTGGCGGGGAGCTAGACAGGTCTACAAAATACCAAGGAGATGTGAAGGGAAGTGTCAACTAGAGGGACCCAGCAGGGTTTTTCTAGCACTGGCTTCTTTAATTAACCCTGGACTGGCACTAGGCTGCAAGTCCAAGAGAGCAGATGTGTGCAACAGAATCTCTCAGCTACACAGCCTTGGCAACATCTTCTGCAAGCAGTGGCTTCCAAAGGCGATACATCTATGTGCCAAGACCACACTAAGGGGTTATCTGAGAGTCACACTGCACTGTCTTATTTCCCACTCTAGCACAAGCCTCTGTATATAACAGTGTTTTTCAAACTGTGGGTCGTGGCATGTAAGGCATTGGATTGACTTGCTCTGGGTCAGCACCACCGACCGGGACATTAAAAGCCCCATCGGCAGTGCTGCCCAGCTGAGGCAGGCTAGTCCCTAGCTGTTCTGACACTGTGCTGTGCCCCGGAAGCAGCCAGCAGTGTTTCCGGTTTCTAGGCAGGGGGGCTATGGGGCTCTGCACGCTACTCCTGCCCTGAGCACCGGCTCAGCACTCCCATTGGCCAGGGGATGTGGCGGAGGGGCGGTGCTTGTCGGCAAGTGTCACACCTCCACCTAGGAGCCAGACCTGCTGCTGGCTGCTTCCAGGGTGCAGCGCAGTCCATGGTGCCAGGACAGGTGGGAAGCCTGCCTTAGCCCCCCACTGTGCCACTGACTGGGACCCGCCAGCGGCAAGTGTGTGCCCCAATTCCCTGCCCCAGCCCTGAGCCCCCCCAAACCCAGAACCCCTTCCTGCACCCCAAGCCCTTCATCTCTGGCCCCACCCCAGAGCCTCTCCTACATCCCAAACACCACTGGGTCACAGGCATCAGTTTTCTTCAACTGAGTCCCCAGAAAAAAAGTTTGAAAACCATTGCTGTATAAGATGCATCATCAGCAGCAGAGGGGCTTCTCAAATGATCTACATGATTCGCTGCTACTGGATTCCCTGATGTATGACTGAATTACTGGTCAGCAATTCCAGGTCAACCTAGCACAGCTGGCATCTGGGGAGGTAACCTAGTCATCTTTGCTGCAACGTGAGCAGAAAGAAAGTAGAAGGTTTTCTACACAGCTTACTACTGGAACAATTAACTCTGATACTAAACTAGCCAGTTGCTTGCACAATGGAAGCTTCTGGTCCCAGCAGGCTATAAGATGTACAGCTGTCAAACATGCCTTGAATATATATTGATAATAGGTTATTACAGCCCTCTCTCTGCTTGCCTAACTAGGAAGCAATCACCCTTTTCTCCCTCGTCTCCACAGCAACCAAGATTATTACCATGCACCCCAATGCACATCCCAAACTGGAGCCTCCTCATGGAGCAAGAGAGCATGGGAATCAATATGCACATCTTGTTGGGAGCCTCAATCAAACTAAAGGTTGAATTGCACAATTCCCAGGAAAGGAGAGTTCCCAGACAGGAAATTCTCATGATTTGCATGTGGTGAGAATTCCCATCTAATTGGAAATGAAGAACTGGAGATAAGTGTAGAACACAAACTGAAATCAGCTAGGAAGCTTGTGACCAAAAAAGGAGATAGCAACTCACCAAGGTGTAACTTTGGAATATTAAATGAAATCACTTAAAGAAGGAGAAATTCCATTTAATAGTCTAGGTTAGTACAGAAATGCACTATTTAAAATGAATCAAACAAAGAGCCTCAGATAAGAAAGAGAGTGAAGATATGTTATGCACAGACACCACCTACTGGACACCAAAAGAGGCAGAGAAACCAAGAGCTGAAATCAGAGCACAAAGACTGGCCCGTATAGCTAAATACCGGTTATGGACCTCCTTCAAAGTCATTCTAATTACCGAAAAAGAACAGGAGTACTTGTGGCACCTTAGAGACTAAAATTTATTTCAGCATGAGCTTTCGTGAGCTACAGCTCACTTCTTCGGATGTAGCCCACAAAAGCTCATGCTGAAATAAATGTGTTAGTCTCTAAGGTGCCACAGGTACTCCTGTTCTTTTTGCGGATATAGAGTAACACAGCTGCTACTCTGAAACCATTCTAATTACCTTTTGTTCCCCAAGAAAATCCCAATTTGTCAAAGAGGACATGAAATTGTATAAAAAGATCCTTGGGTCCTGATTCTGTCATCTCAGATCTGCTTAGGTTTCATCAGGAGACGATCCAGTCACAAGACTGAGGTCCCAGTTATGCTGGTACACCCTGAATATGAGATTTGGACATTGAACTATAACTTATTTCTAAAAGAACTCTTTGCAACTACGAAGCTCACCATCTCTGCTATGAATCTGCACCTCAGTGAATTGAGGTCATGTCTGTATGTATGTTGATCTTTTAACCATACTCTTGTTTTTTAATCAATTTTAATTTAGTTAATAAGAATTGGCGGTAGTGTGTATTTGGGTAAGATCTGAAACATTCATTAACCTGGGAGGTAATGTGTCCAATCCTTTGAGATTGGTAGAACCTTTTTCTTTTACATGAAAAAAATAAGATTTACAGAAATTCTCATCACATTTGATGTGGGAACCTGGATGGAGGCTTGAGGCTGGATCACTTTAAGGGAACTGTGTTGTTTGGACTTCTGAGTAACCAGTAAGGTAATAAAGAAGCTGTTCTATGCTGGCTTGGTGAATCTAAGTATTGGAATATCCACCAGCTTTTTGGGGTTTGGCTGCCCCATTGTTTGCAGTTCACCCTAATTGAGTTATGATAGCTGGCCCCCACTAGGACCCCAGTCATAGTACCCAAAGCTCGCTGTACCCTGTAGACAGTTTCCCTCATCCCCCTTTCCAAGGTTACAAGGCAAAGCAAAGCAGTTGACTAAACCCACAAAGAAGCTGCAGAATCCAGAAGCGCTACGGACACTCAGACCAGCAGCATAGAAAAGTCTCCACCTAATCCCAGGATTACGGACTAAGAAGTCATGAGGTTGTATTTCAGGCACGGTATTTCTTTCTGCTCATTAGCATAAACAGAGTTACCTTGTTGGGGCCACATTCTTTTTAGTGAGACCTTAACTAACTATATTTTGATATTTAACTAACTAATGTTTTATGTACTCTCTCCTTTGTCAACTCCACAAATTGGCCCATGACACTTAAAACTACTTTAAGCAACTGTTCTTGATATTTTAACTAGTACCCCTCACACCAAACAATTCCAATAGCAGTGACCACGGTGTGCCCTAGGACTAGTGCAACCTTACTCCTTGGAGAAGCCCCAGAAGCATGATCATGTATTACAGGGACTAAAGAATCGATAACTGATGATTGGCAGTAAATGTAAGAAGAAACCTTGGTGATTTGTATTGTTCCTTGGTATAGCTGCAGGCCCTCGCACTGGTTTATGTTAATTACATGACTGCATGCATATTTTGTGTGCAGTACATGCCTGCATTATTCCTTGTATCTACAGTTGGTCGATAAACTATTGATTGTCCATTTATGTGGTTCTGGGTGAATTAGTAAGCTGTCCAAGGTAAAAGTGATAAAATTAGTAAACCAGTGCTCCCCGGACTCACTAAAAAGGGGTTATCCTAATTAAATTCCATTCCAACACAGACTAGAATGCTTCAAATTGGCAAATCTAGCGTGTTAGATTTCAGTTTTTAAAAAAAACTCTGGCACTTCAGCACCTTCATACAACCGACCCCCATTCACACTTACAAGGCTCAGATCAGACAACTAAATCACTCACACTTACACGGCACTCAGACAGCAAGCTTTTCAGAGAGGGGACATTAGTGTGTGCATTGCACAGCATTGGCTCCTTCGGCAATAGTGCAATATAACAACAAACACTACTCCTCACAGCTGTGTGTCAGGCACCCACTCAGCTGTCAGCTGGAGTTCCAACTCAAGGGGCTCAATCCCCTTCAGTGCAATCAGTGTCGTAGGAGCTTTGAGCAAGTCTTAAAGGAGGAAAGGGGCATGTGTCACAGTCAATGTCAGCCCGCACTCAGAGCCATGAGAAATGTACCTCGACATGAAGTCTCTGAGCTCTCCAGGGAATCCACCTTTAATGCATCAAATACCTCAAAGTCAGACTTCTTGACGTGAATCAGATTGTTAATGGTGCCCATTTGGCTGGTGACCACAGGCTGAAATGAAAAGTGAAGACAGTGATCTACCTACATCCTCTTCCCACCGACACAATCACACTCACAGGGCTTGGCTACACTTGCAATTTAGAGTGCATTAAAGCAGTCCCAGGCGTCCTAACTCCTGAGATGTCCCCACTGGCAAGGCATGAAGAGCACCTGAACACTGCAGCTGGAGTGCTCCTGGTAATCCACCTCCACAAGAAGCATAAAGCTTGCTGCGCCCCAGCTGAAATGCCCAGGCGTCAATGTGGACAAGGTGTTGCATTACTGCACTGTGACTGGCCTCCAGAAGTGTCCCATAATCCCCCAAAGTCAAGTGGCCACTCTTCTCATTGTTTTGAAATTGGATGCAGGCATGCAGATATCCCCTTTCAAAGCTCTGTTTCTGACAACCTGCATGCTTATCTGCTCTGGGACAAGGCAAACCATTAAGTGGAATGCTGCTGTTGTCGGGGGTGGGGAGACGAAGAGGGGGAAGGTCTGCTGCTGTCTGAATTTACAAGACAGCATGCTGACACGCTCTCTGCCCCCCAAAACATACTGTCTCTCCCCACACATATACACAACACACTCCCTGTCACACTCCACCTTCCCACATTTGAAAAGCACGTTTCAGCCACTTGCAATGCCACAAAGAGCCATGCATTGTGGTAGCTATCCCAGAGTGCAAGAGCTGCTAATGTGGCCACGCCAGTGCGCTTGCAGCTGACAGTGTAAACACACGGCAGCGTTTTCTGAAGACTGGTTTAACTCCCAGCACTCTACATCCACAACTGTGGCCAAGCCCACACTTGTCTCAGCCCTCTCCCCCCCACCTGGCCATGGACAATCACACATCTCCATTTACCTATCCCCCTGCTACAGTAGCACATACGCCACCCATCTGTGTCAAACCAAGAGGCAGAGGTAGAGCAGATAAGCCACAAGAGCTGCCCAAGGCTCAAGAGACACTATGTTGAAGAATGCCCTGCTGGACTCTGGGATATGGAAGTTTCAGACTCTTATCTTAACACAGGTTCACAGGCATGCCTCATTAGCATTTTCTCACTGTTCACGCCCATTCGTTTCCAATGACTCTCAGAGTAGGGCTACACTGGCAGCTGTACAGCGCTGGGAGTTACAGCTGTCTTCGTACAGCTGTGTAGGGAAAGCGCTGCAGTGTGGCCACACTGACAGCTACCAGCACTGCAGTGTGGCCACATTTGCAGCACTGTTGGGAGTGGCTGAACAGGCATTCTGGGACGCCTCCGAATACATCTGGAGGCCAATTACAGCGCTTTTGGTGGCCACACTGGCGGAGCAGCGCTGCATCACCAGCACTGCAATCGTTATACCCCAGGCAGAGCAGGAGTACAGCCAGCACTGCAGCCAGGGAGATGCAGCGCTGTATGTGCCTTGCAAGTGTGGACGGTGAGTAAGTTGCAGCACTGTAAACCCACCACCAGTGCTGCAACTCTCCAGTGAAGCAAAGCCCTCAATTTTGGGCAATCTATGCAACTCCACCCCCGCACTCTGCTTTAATAATCCTCTTCTGTAGGCCCATCCTCCTACCAGCAGGAAACTAGATTACTATGCTTGTCACGTTGCCCTTTTATCAGCTGCAAGCATCACCTCTGAGCGAGGAAATTAAGGGAACCAGATGCCCTAGTCTGGCTGGTTATACTGAAACTGGCTTAAAGGAATTCTGGTCCCCAGCTGCCCCTTTTAACACTGTTGAGGGTAACCAGATAATGTTCTAAGTAGGATTACACGGTCTGTTTGAGCATAGAGCTAGGCCCCAGAAGGAATAAGTCAGTGGAACTGGTATCTTATTTCCCATCCCTACCCCTCCTCACCCCACAATGCCCACCAATCCCTTCCTGCTCTCTGCACCTCCACCCAGGCAATGTTAAAGAAAAATGCCTTAGTTTTCATTTCAAACCTAGACTGTTGCATGAGGGAGTCAAGGCCATGGGGAGGAATCTGCTGTAAAGTTAGTCCTAGGAAGCAAAGGCCTGGGACATGGAATCAAGCGATGCAGGCAGAGGCTCACAAAGCTGTGCATGTAGCTAATGGAATAGAAATGCTTATGGGGTGAAACAGCCTCAACATGTTACCAGAGTATAGAGAGGCGCAATCAGTGCCGCACCAATCAAAGCAGGGGGAGGGCTGCTGGTGCTGTACAATCCTAGCCAAGGGAAGAAAATGTTACAGGGGAAGCAGGGAGGAGAGGCTGAACCAGCCTAGGGCATGGGGTGCACACTGCATATCCGCAGTGCTGAGGCAGCATATTGAGCCTAAGAAGAGCACTCACTGAGTCTCTGGGGAGAGACAACAGATGAGAGTTACCTCGGAAGGGTCATGAACCCACTGGCCATCCACAAAAAACTTGTATTGGTGCTCGCCCTCGGGCAGGTCCAGAATAGCAACAAAGTCGTTGTGGCTGAAAGAAGAGAGAGAACAGGACAGTGTTGTTACAGAAACAGCATCGCAGAAATTGCTCTTCCACAGGGTCATCAGACACAGCACCAGTCCTAGATAGTTCGAGCCTGACCTCATCTCACATCATACTGCTTTGGAGAGCACAGAATTTCTGCAGTGCAAAGACAGTGGCTCTCAACCTTCCCAGTCTACTGTACCCCTTTCAGGAGTCTGATTTTCCTTGAGAATACCCAAGTTTCCCCTCACTTAAAAATGACTTGCTTACAAAAATCAGATAAAAATATACAAGCGTCACAGCACACTGTTACTGAAAAATTGCTTACATTCTCAGTTTTACATAAAATTATAAGATAAATCAATTGGAATATAAATATTGTACTTTCATTTCTTTGTACAGTATATAGCAGTAGAAACAAGTCACTGTCCCTATGAAATTTTAGTTTGCACTGACTTCACTAGTGCTTTTTATTTAGCCTGTTGTGAAACTAGACAAATATCTACATGAGTTAATGTACCCCCTGGAAGACCTCTGAATACCCTCAGAGGTATGTGTACCCCTGGTTGAGAACCACTGTGCTAAGAGACACTCTGCATCGAGAGACATCTCAACACATCACAGACCAGTGCTACCCAACTCACACCCACATCTGTCCCATGCTATCCCTCTACATTCACAAACAACCTGAACCAACACCACACACTGGATCGCCACAAGCAGTCCCATAATTCCACGGGCAGGTACGCTTGGAAGGATCCATATTTAAGGATCTGTAGTTCCATGTTGACACCAAAATCACCTGCGCAGATTAGTACAGAACTGGGAAAGTTAGTCTTGGTAACAAAAACGTGCTAAGCCCTTGAACTAACTGAACTGATTTATTACTTCTTGAAGATGGCAACGTCTCAGGAGGAGTTCAGTTTTTGACACTGTAGACGTTGTCAACTTTATTTCACTTGCTGTAATTTCACTTGCTGTAATTTTGTTGTTTTTCAAAGCTATTTTGGCTAATAAAGCCATAATAATTCGCGAGTCCGTAATTCAGCTAAGGAACACGGAACCAAAGAACAGTGAGAAATCTAATAGAGGGAACTTGTTCAATAAATTATTTAACCAAGGTGTTTTATATCACCCCTCTTCCTCAAGTTATTGTGACTTGCATATGCAAAGGCTTCCCAGAGAGAGGAAATACCTTTTGATGAGTGGGATCTTGGCACTCCAGTTGTTGAAGGACCCAGATATGAAGACCTCCTTGCCTCCATCAGCCCAACGAATGACAGTGGGACGAGCCTGCTGTGAAGGCTTTGCTGACTCTTCCAGATCATGCTGCCATGACATAAACTCCTTCTCCCCAGCAAGCTGCATGAAGAAAACAAGAGCCATCCTACTGCCTAGCCAAGGTGCACATACAGCAGGGGTCAGGGCTGGCTCTCCAGTCACACTGATGTGTGCTGAAGGGCTATGGGAGAACAGAGCAGGAGCAGCACGGATTTTCCAGCTCCACAAAGCACCACAGATTATCCAATTGTTGTCCACCCACTCCCCCCAACTTGGCATCTACTCCAGTGCTTCGACTTCCTCTCCGCTTCGCTTCTCCTCTCCATTGCCCTCACCAACAATGTCTGTGTCCAAGTCACAAGACCCCTTTGCGACATCATGGAGCTAGACAATTACACAGCTCTCCTTGCTGTAGTATCCAAATGCCTCTATTCTCACCTTCCTTCATCTATGCACTAACTTCAATATGAGGATGACTCCCTTCTCCCCTAGACTCTGGAGGCTAAGATGCAGAACTGCAGCTGGCATTACATTATTATTGCTCCACTTCAGACAGAGCTAAGAGAATTTACCCCAGCTTAGGACGTGCCCGAGTCATTTCCTGGTTTCTCTGTCCAAGCCAAATGACAGCCTGTGTTGTGTCCTCTTCTCACTCCATTCTCTGGACTTTCTTCTAAATGGGCCCCTTTTCCCGATACCCTTTGACTAGGGGCGTTCTGCACACACTGTATCACCCCTAGGCACTGACTGTAGTGAGGTTTATTGTACACACCATAGGGTAATTAGGCACTTCCAAATAAAAAAAACAAAACCCTATAAATGTCACTGACTCAGATCTACTAGAAAGTGTACTCAGCAGAGCTGCCAATATGGTGACCTGCATCATTGGTTATGATTCTGTAAGGATAGGGAAATGGGACAGAGAGGCCAGCCCATACCTTGGAGTCAAGTGTGCTGAAAACATTGGGGTCATCAGTGCTGCCCACCATGATCTTGTGGGGATGATCCTTCGTGGAATGGGTGCTACTGGCTCCATCGGAGCGGTGAGATTTGGAGCCATGGCGTTCCCCAGACAATCGATCGCTGGTGGTGTTTCCCATGGCAACTGATTGAAGGAGAGGGAAGAAAACACAATGCTCCAGTGCCCACTATACACCCACGGATGGGAAGGGAGAGCTCTTTGGTTTTTCAACCCCCCTGTGTCAGCGCAGATTGATTTCAATCTATCATTTAAGTTTTTCAAGCAACAAGACACCTCTGCCTAATTAATTATTTGCATGATGGTTAGTGGAATTTCCAGCCAGCATGCTAGAATAGTTTTGCATTAATTGAAAATAATTATGTACCACACCCAACAGAGATGTATTTTTAGATCATCTTTCACCCTGAAGGATTCCAAAGGGCTTTGCAGAACATGCAAGAAACCCTACACCCAGCAAGAAAACACAGCCACCCAGAGTGAAGGTGGCAGCTGTTCGAGAGCCCCTAGCAACACTTCTCATTATAAACTGTTGTGCAGGGAAGAAGAATCCTGTGCCTAATTGAAATGACAGGGAGACTTTAAGGAGACAGAATGGAATTACCCAGGATGGAATTTGGCCAGGACACTGAAGTGAACACTGTGGTTCCTATGAGAAGCTTTACTGTAAAAGGATGGGGATGCTGCTACAGCATGGGCATTTACTAATCATTTACCAGTCACACCAACCTCAGTTTCAGGACAGCAGCTGAACCACAGCAAAAGGCTGTTTGCTGTGGTCATAATAAATGTAGCTGATGCACTGAATGGTCAGAAGTCTCTAGCTAGTCATCTAGATACAATTTGTTAAAGTGGGAAACCTGATTCTAGCTGCAACAGCCTCTTCTGCAGGTGGATATTGGCCTGTGTTATTCACTGAGGTAAGTTAATTCAAATGCAAGACACCTACTTGGAAGAAATAAAATAGAAAGGACTGGCTATATTGTACCAAACAAAAAACAAAACAAACCCCCTCCCCCCCCACATTGTGACGCTCCGTACCTCAGAGGAACACTGCATCCCCATGTTTATCCTTATAATATGATGGCCTGGTATCCAATGCAAAGTTTGTCATGTCGGGTGTCTTTGGAAGGCTCATGATGCACTAAGCATTGCTGTTATAGTAATCTTATAGGTTGTTATTTCACGTATATAGTTATGAGGCTGAAAATGTGTCCTCAGGGCTTAACACAAGCCCAAGCAAAACTCTCCAGGTGCAGAGGGGCAGTTCACACCTCATCAAAGCACTTATGAGTCAAATCCAGCCCAGCCTCACAAGAACAAAGGACAGTGGCCTAGGCAACGACAAAGGATCTGTTGGACTCTTGAGTGAGTCGCCCTCCTTCCCTTGGTCAGTTTGGAACTACAATTAGGTAATGCTCACCTGACACTGAAAGGGAGCGCAAAGTCAAGAGGGGAAAGAAAGAACATGATAAAAAGGGAGAGATGCTCACCGTGCTCTCTCTCTTCCACCTCCATCTACAGACACAACCACCAAGCAACTGAAATGCTTACCAAAGGGATAGCCTAGCTTGAGAGTACCCCACTAGAAGGAATTCCCATTGGAGCCTTCCTGAGATTTCAAAGGGGTTCTGCACTTGGGTGGTGGCAGCATTTACCAATCCAAGGTCAGAGAGAAGCTGTAACCTTAGGAGTTTAATACAAGCCTGGAGTGGCCAGTATTAAATTTTAGAATCCTTGTGGGTCTGCACCTTCTGCACTCCAGGTGCCAGAGTGGGGAAATCAGCCTTGATAGTAGTTAATAAATTTGTTTATTCTACCTGAAGCAGTGCGTTGGGTTGAAGCAGGTCAGAGATGCCCCTTGCGATAACAAGCCTTTGTTAAATTGACGAACTCATATAAGCTTGCAGCATCCAGCAGACATAACTGGACACTGCAAGATGGAGGTTCCTAGGGTTGTGTCTAGAACCGGAGATTTTGGCTAGTGTCATTCAGTTGCACAATCTAAGCAGCAGCTGGCCAAAAGTGCTCACTTGCGTAGCTGGGAGCAGCTTACATGCTAGAGGCTATGCATGAACAGCCTGGGAATGGGGGTTCTCACAGCGGAGCAGGATAAGGTTGGCTCTGAGTGGAGGACTGGAGTGACTTAGCAGATCACCGGTCCACATAATACCACGGGAATGTCTCACACATCTTCTTGTAAGAAGCACAGCAGGCTCAGCAAGTTGCACAGATCTCTTCTGTTCTCTCACATTTATCACACAGATTCCCAACAGCTAATTACTACAGAATTTTGTTTTACCTAGTTAATTTCACAGTGCCATTCACATGCCTTGAATTCTACTATGCTGACAATCACAGACCTGCAGAACAAGTCATGGGGACAGCAAGCAAGGAATATTATTATTAGTGTTACTGTAGTGAATAGCTGCTTTCCCCCCAAAATTAAAATCTTCACTATTTGGAGAGAGCTTTGCATAAAACACAAAGTTACACATTGACACTGGAGTTTGAGGAGAGGCTACATTTATCTTTTTTTTCAAAAACAAATCTTAATTTCTTTACAAAGCAAAAAACTCCCAGCCAACTTACTATGTAGTGTTCTAGAAAGTGACAAGTTACAGACGAACACTGATATTATTATCACCATCTTCAAGAGACTTAGCTGAGTCACTGTACAGAGCAAGTGAATTTTGTTACCCACATAGCTGGTAAACAACAATTACATGACTTGATGTAACAAACAACCTATAAACACTCAGCAGTGAGAGAACAAAGACTTGTAGTCAAATACAGGTCAAGACAATTCAGGGACAAGCAACTGCAATAGGATATTGTACACAGAAACAATATGCACTGGCCATGTTCCAGTACCCTAGGGGCATGCCAATCGGACTAACTCTCACTTTGATATTACAAAGCTTTTGAAGGGGGTGGGAGGAGAAACAAACCAAAAAGTCAATCAATTAATTAATTGCAATTTAGGGTGAAATTCTAGTCTCTCCAGGATTAAGACTGAAGCAAGACTTCCACCAAACTAGATTTTGACAGTAACTTTGCCAAATCTATTTAATCTGCTGGAAATTTTACAGGAATTAATTTATAGGAAGGCAGAATTTTTCAGGAGATACAGGGTCCAAGAAGGAAATGTTTTGGAGTTATGCGGAGTAACAAAAAAAACAAAACAAAACAAAACCATTCAGATTAGTAAAGCCACACTTGTTCTAACAGGCTGTCCAACCCTTCTTTGTTATTAATAGTCTCTACAACAACTGCCTCCAGCATGTTTTGGTGAGGACTATTTAGCTCTCAAGTGCTGTTTTCAGGTATTTACACAGTATAAGGATATTTCTTGGTGTTCTGAACACATACCAACTTCAGGGATCTAGGAAGCATACGTAGCCCTGACTTGCACTTTATGAAGCTCAAACAGAGGACAAGCCTGTGCAGAGTTCCTAAGTATGTCCTGAATTCTATTTCCACCTCTTCCCCTGACTAGTCCTAATACTATTTACCCTTATGAACCACTTTACAAACACTATTTACTTAAAAAAGGAGTACTTGTGGCACCTTAGAGACTAACAAATTTATTTCAGCATGTGTTCACATTTGGGGACAATATATACACCTTCAAGTTAGCGGCACTGCTATGGGTACCCGCATGGCCCCACGGCATGCCAACATCTTTATGGCTGACTTAGAACAATGCTTCCTTAGCTCTCGTTCCCTAATGCTCCTACTCTACTTGCGCTACGCTGATGACATCATCATCTGGACTCATGGAAAAGAAGCTCTCGGGGAATTCCACCGTGATTTTAACAATTTCCATCCCATCATCAACCTCAGCCTAGACCAATCCACACAAGTGGTCCATTTCCTAGACACTACTGTGCTAATACGCGATGGTCACATAAACACCATCCTATACCAGAAACCCACTGACTGCTATACTTACGTACATGCCTCCAGCTTCCATCCAGGACACACCACACGATCTATTTGCTACCATCAAGACTCTAAAGATACAACCCTATTTGCTCCAATCCCTCAGACAGAGGTAAACATCCTACAAGATCTTCTAATCAAGCATTCTTAAAACTTACACCCATAACCCACCTGCTGAAGTGAAAAACAGGATTGACAGAGCCGAGACAGAGTACCAAGAAGCCACCTATTACAAGGACAGGCCCATACAAAGAAAAACAGAATGCCACACTACCATCACTTACAGCCCCAACAAAACCTCTCCAGCTCATCATCAAAGATCTAACAACCTATCCTTAAGATGATCCCTCATCTCACAGGTCTTGGGAGACAGGCCAGTCATCGCTTATAATAGCCTTCCCAATCTGAAGCCAAACATTCCACCAGCACCGCACACAATACAACATAAACACTAACCCAGGAACCTATCTCTGCAATAAAGACCGATGCCAGCTCTGTTCATATATCTATTCAGGTGACACCATTATAGGACCTAATCATATCAACCACGCCATCTAGGGCTCATTCACCTGCACATCTACCAATGTGCTATATGCCATCATGTGCCAGCAATGCCTCTTCTGCCACGTACATTGGCCAAACCACCGGACAGTCTCTATGCAAAAGAAATAAATGGACACAAATCTGACATCAGGAATCATAACTTTCAAAAACCAGTGGGAGAACACTTCAACCTCTCTAACCACTCAGTGACAGACTTGAAGGTGGCAATTTTGCAACAAAAAACTTTCAAAAACAGATGCCAAAGAGAGACTGCTGAACTCGAATTAATATGTAAATTAGATACAATTAACTCAGGCTTAAACATGTTAAGTTCTCCTCGCACCTTCTATGGGTCATCTTAATTATCACTTCAAAAGTTTTTTTTTTCCCCTCCTGCTGATGATAGCTCATCTCAATTGATTAGACTCTTCCTGTTGGTATGCATACTTCCACCTTTTCATGTTGTCTGTATGTATAAATATCTTGTGTCTGTGTGTTCCATTCTGTGCATTCGAAGAAGTGAGCTGTAGCTCACGAAAGCTCATGCTGAAATAAATTTGTTAGTCTCTATGGTGCCACAAGTACTCCTGTTCTTTTTGCGGATACAGACTAACACAGCTGCTACTCTGAAAACTATTTACTTAGGACTCACAACAGTGCCCAGAAGTAGATAAATGACTCTTTTATAGAGCACCAGTTGCTGTGTTAAATATAAAGGTTCACTACCATGACTCACAATTAGCAGAAAGGGATGACTCAGAAAGCTTAAGGCCAACATTTCCAGACATATAAACTGTGGACTTGTCTACACTACAAAGGGTTTGCTAGTATAACTATACAAGTACAGTTATACTGGCCAGCCCTCTCAGGGCAGCTTTTCCTAGCAAGAGTTATTTTGTTGCTATAGCTTATCGTGATTTCTCAAATGAAACATGTTATACTTTCAAAAGCACTTTTTGGCCTCTATAACTGCATCTACTCAAGGCTTTCCCCAGCACAACTATATCAGCAAAACAAACCAAAACCACCACACCCCTGACTGACACAGCTACGCCAACAAAACTTTGAAGGGCTATGTTTGGGTTCCTAATTTGAAACATGGCTGGATTCTCAGATATTGAGCACCTGCAGCTCCCAGAGGCATCTGTGCAAGTGCAGCACTTCTGAAAGTCAGGCTCAAGGTATCTCAGTCTGAGCACCCAAAAGTAGCAGGAGGTGGTTGCAGCACTGTCCCACCCCACGCACACACTCACCTGCCCTTTTACCCTCTATAGATGGAGGAGCTTCCTTCCATTTACCTGCTTATATGACCCCCATCATACTGGTATCTAAGCAGCACAAGCATTCAGGAGACCGGGGTTCAAGTCCCAGTTCTGCCAAAGACCTGCCGGGTGACCTAGGGCAAGTCTCTTCTCCACTCTCTGCCTCAGTTTCCCCATCTGTAAAAACTACTGATCACTTTTGTAAAGAGCTTTGAGATGATGAAGAACGCTACATAAAGGCTCGGGATTGTTATTAATGAGTTTATCCCCCTGTGAGGTGAGGAAAGGTAATTCCGGGGGGGGCATGGAGGCCCAGAGAGACTGAAGGACCCCCCAGATCACACACTCAGTCTGTAGTAGAGCAGAGAATTGATTCTTATCTCAAGCCAACCTCCCTCCTCCAGGCCTGGCCACCAGGGAGGTGAGGGGCAGCTGGAATGTGATACCCCGGGGGCCTGTTCCCACCCCACCAACATGGGGAGCGGAGGGGGGAAGGGCGCTTCCAGCTACCCCCGGGCACAGCAGCTTCACAGCCGCCCGCTAAAGCCAACGGGGCGCTGGAGACACCCCCAGGGGCCCGGTTCCCCCAGTACCTGGCCTCGGCTCGGCCTCCGCCCGCTCTCCTCTAAAATGGCGAGATGTCCCCGAGCCGGCGACGGCCGGCAGCTACTCTATGGCCGGGCTGGGAGACGCTCTGTCCGACTCCGCCGGCTCCTCTATAGCCAGGGAGGAAGCGCGGCTTGGCTCTGCGCCGATAACCCTGGACCCCCGCCCGCGCCGCTGCTCGGAACGGACACTCTATCTGCGCGGGCGGGGCGTCTCTATGAGGGCGGGGAGAGCAGGGAGCGAGGGTGCGCCCCGCCCTCTTCCGGGCAGCCGGGCAGCCGCCATCTCCTTGGAGGCTTCAGTCACATTGCAAACCCTGGCAGATGGCAGCCATCTTTACTAGGGCGGGGGCCGCCGCCTTGTACTTTGGAGGCGCTCGCGGGAAAGGGCGGCCATCTTAACCGAGGGCAACTTGGCTTCACCCGTATTGAAAATAATGGGTGAGGTGACTAACGGGCAATGGCGGCCATTGCGGTTAAGGGAAGAGTCTCTGCATTGAGGTCAGGGGGCTGCGGACCAGGTGTGAGGGGACAGAGCCCCTGTCCACACCCGCACTGACCCGCTCCCTCAGGGCTGCCCTGGAATCACCCACCCCGCTGTCTGTACAGTGTTTCTCTGGCCGATTGGTGCAAACCATTGCCTTGGGGACGCTCTCTGGCCTGTGCCATACAGGTCAGACTAGATGGTGGCCGTCATCCCTCTGGGCCCTAGATGCTGTGCGCTGCTACAGCTCACAGTCCCCAGCACCACTGAGCACCTCGGGACATCGTCCCCACGGCTGAGCATTCCTCTCTCTTCCACCTCCGGCCCCCACCAGGAAGAGCGTGAGAAAACAGGTTTGGTAGTGTGCCCTGTAGGTCAACAGTGTCACCCTCTGCCACTCCCAGCAGGGAGCCTTGTGTTCTAACACAGAGGAAACCTGCCTGAGAACAGCACCCCATCAGCTCCAGGTCCTCAGACTCACACTCCGAGGCAGCCAGCCGCCCAAAGAGGAGCTCTGTTTTGAGCTGTGAACACCCTGCTGTACACTTGGAAATCAACCATAATCTGTGGCCTGTGAGAAGTTCCACTAAATAGACCGTTCTGGAAGAGGTGAAGTATGAGTGGTCTTCAAGTGCAATCCCCAAGAAAAGTTCATGGCAGTAACCAGTTCTGGAGGAAGAAGTGTGTGGCAAGGTTTGCATATAAGACTTATGGTCTCAACCTCCAGAACAGTCACAGATAGAAGAGTGCTCCTGGCCACTGATGCTATGTGTGTATCTAGATGGATGAACCTATGTAACAATATAGGGAAAGTCACTCAATGTGGCATCTCCGCTTGTTGTTTCCCCATGGCCTACTCACATTAAACTCTTGGATCTGGATCAAGCCTCTGCCTGCCAGATAGCGCTTACTACAGATGGGCACTGACATAGGCAGTGACTCCATGGGTGCTCCGGGGCTGGAGCACCCATGGAAAAAAATTGATGGGTGCTCAGCACCCAACAGCTCCCCACCCCATCTGCTCCAGCTTACGTCCACCTCCGCATCCTCCACAAGTGCATCGCCACATCCTGCTTCTCCCTCCTCCCTCTCCAAGCTTGTACCGCGAAACAGCTGATTTGTGGGACAGGGAGGGAGGGAGGGGGAACGTGGCACACTGGGAGAAGAGGTGGGGCCAGGGTGGGGATTTGGGGAAGGGATCCAATAGGGGCAGGGAGGGGGTGGAGTTAGGGCAGGGACTTTGGGGATGGGGAAAGGGTGGAGTCGGTGCAGGGAAAGGGGTGGGGGGGGCGCAGGCACCCACTGTGCTGGAGAAAATTGGCACCTATTGGCACTGATAAAGCTGATTAACTAGCCATCCAATTCTGAGGAAAAGGAGATACAGAGCTGGAACATCAACAATAGCTGGTTCAGCATGGCATCTTACAGACATGCACTCCCCACTTAGACATGCACACACACTTTCTATCACATGGTCCTGAATTCTTTTCTGACTCAGGCTGTCTACACTTAACCGCTACAGTGGCATAGTTATAGCTGGGCTGCTATAGCACTTCAGTGTAGCCACTCACCACAGCATAGAGAGTGGTTCTTCCATCACTGTGGTTAGTCCATCTCCCTGACAGGTGGTGTCTACATCAGGGTTTAGAGCAGCATAGCTGCATTGCTCAGGGGGGTGGATTTTTCACACTCTAAGGGTTTGGCTACACTTGCAAGTTGCAGCGCTGGCGAGGGGCTTACAGCGCTGCAACTTAGCAGGTGTCTACACTTAAAAGCTCAGCCAGCGCTGCAACTCCCTGTTTGCAGCGCTGGCTGTACACCTGGGTCTGCTTCCGGTGTAGCGAGACCAGCGCTGGTGATGCAGCGCTGGTCATCAGGTGTGGACACTCACCAGCGTTTTTATTGGCCTCCAGGGTATTAGGACTTATCCCAGCATTCCTTTTCAGCCTCTCTGGTCATCGCTTCGCACTCCACTGCCCTGGGCTCAGAGCCTGGAGAGGAGGGGGAGGTTGTAGAGGAACCCGAGAGGGAGGCTACTGAGGTGTTTGGAGACTCCCAGGAGTCATGCAGGCAGGAGCTATTTTCCAGCCAGGAAGAAGCTAGCCAGTCGCAGCTGCTGGGACTTGGTAGTGAGGAACCAGCAGAGGAGCCTGTTCCTGGTAAGAAGCTTTTATTATAAGGATGCAAATGTTTTGGGAGCAGGGGGGCTATGGCTGCCTGCAAGCATGCCTAGATGTGGAATAGCCCATTGATTTCCCTGTAGCTGCTCTTTGCTTTCCACAAGCCACAGAAACCTCATGGCTTCCAGAGTGAAGCAACCCCCACCCCTTCCCAGGTGAGCTGCGTGTGCAAGATGGCTCTGAGAGTAGCTGCTGTGGCAGATGTGGGTGTAGGGTTCAGTGTTATTTCCCTGTAGCTGCTCTTTGCTTTCCACAAGTCACAGAAACCCCATGGCTTCCACAGTGAAGCAACCCCCACCCCCACCCCTTCCCAGGTGAGCTGCGTGTGCAAGATGGCTCTGAGAGTAGCTGCTGTGGCAGATGTGGGTGTAGGGTTCAGTGTTATTTCCCTGTAGCTGCTCTTTGCTTTCCACAAGTCACAGAAACCCCATGGCTTCCACAGTGAAGCAACCCCCACCCCCACCCCTTCCCAGGTGAGCTGCGTGTGCAAGATGGCTCTGAGAGTAGCTGCTGTGGCAGATGTGGGTGTAGGGTTCAGTGTTATTTCCCTGTAGCTGCTCTTTGCTTTCCACAAGTCACAGAAACCCCATGGCTTCCACAGTGAAGCAACCCCCACCCCCACCCCTTCCCAGGTGAGCTGCGTGTGCAAGATGGCTCTGAGAGTAGCTGCTGTGGCAGATGTGGGTGTAGGGTTCAGTGTTATTTCCCTGTAGCTGCTCTTTGCTTTCCACAAGTCATAGAAACCCCATGGCTTCCACAGTGAAGCAACCCCCACCCCCTCCCCTTCCCAGGTGAGCCACGTGGCAGCCCCCCCTTCCACTGTGAGCCGCGTGTGGGGAAACTCGCCATCTCTATCTGCAGCTGCGGCCTCTCTGTGCTATGCTCAGAATGTGTAAATGATGCTACAAAAACTCTTAAAAACAATGCAGGCTCTGTATTAACAGTTTATCTCTCTGTGTTTTTTTTAAAGTGACCTTGAATACTGCTCCATCAGTGCAGACTTCTGAAAGACTGCAAAGCTTAAGAAAAAAACCAAGGAAGACTAAGAAGAGATGGTGAAAGCAGTTATGAATCTGTATTCCACAGAAAATAAAAAGTTGCAAGACTGGAGGGATAAGGAAACCATGAAAAAGAAACAGGCTGCCAAGATAAAGGAGAAGGCTGCCAAGAGAAAGGAATTGACTACCAAGAGAAGCACAGATCGGCAGGGATGACTTAAAAAAAAGTGGAAAAAAAAGCCTCTCATTTCTTTCATGTATTATTTTACTTTCCATAACTATATGAATAATAAAATTATATACATTGCATCATATATGCTGTTGATTGGTTATTAATGACTGCTGTTTCACATGTGTGGGTCCCCGCCACTCCCTGGGGGTGTGCACATGTGTTGGTTCCAGCTGCTCCCTGCAGGGTTAATGCCCTGGAAACTGCAGGGCAGCAGTGGACATGGGGCTGGCTGAAGGCAGGGCAGGGGCTGACTGGAGGTAGGGTCTGGCTGCAGGCAGGGCAAGGGATGTGGGGCTGGTTGGAGACAAGGGGTGTGGGGCGGGCTGGCTTCAGGCAGTGGGGTGCAGCAGGGGTTGACTGGAAACAGGGCAGGGGGTGCGGGCTGGGCAGAGTGTGCAGAACTGGTGCGGGCAGCAGTGTGTGGGGGGCTGGCTGGCTTTGGGCAGGGGTGCGTGGCAGGGGTTGGCTGGAGACAGGACAGGGTGTTTGGCAGAGGTGGCTGTGGGCACGGGGTGCAGAGCTGGCTGCAGGCAGAGGGGGCCGGACTGGTGTGGGCAGGTCATGGGGTGCAGCAGAGGCAACTGGAACCCCAGCCCTTTAAGTAGCCCCCAAACTCCCTTCTACTCCGGGGACCTTTTAAATAGCCGCGGGAGCGCTGGGGAATGCAAGAGGGAGGCGGGGCTCCAGCGGCTATTTGAAGGACCGGGGTGGCAGAGGCAGCTGGAGCCCCAGGACTTTTAAATACCCCCCTCACTGCCCCAGGGCTCAGGGGGGCTATTTAAAGGGCGCAGAGCTCCAGCCGGGGTCGCGGGGCTTGCCGTGCTCTGGCCGGAGCTCCAGCCGGGGTCGCGGGGCTTGCCGTGCTCTGGCCGGAGCTCCAGCCGGGGTCGCGGGGCTTGCCGTGCTCTGGCCGGAGCTCCAGCCGGGGTCGCGGGGCTTGCCGTGCTCTGGCCGGAGCTCCAGCCGGGGTCGCGGGGCTTGCCGTGCTCTGGCCGGAGCTCCAGCCGGGGTCGCGGGGCTTGCCGTGCTCTGGCCGGAGCGCGGCAAGCTCCGCGACTCTGTTCTCCTGGCCGGAGCGCGACAAAGCCCCACCGCCCCACTCTCATGGCTGGAGCCCCGGCCGGAGCGCCGCAAGCCCCGCCGCCCGGCTGGAGCTCTAGCTGGGAGAGCGGGGCCATGCCGCGCTCCCGCCGGCGCCTCACTCAAAGGAGCGGGACCATGGAGCAGACCGCAGCTGGGGACGGGGTAAGTTTTTTTGTTGTTTTTTTTAAAAAAGGTGCCTAAGGTGCGGGGGCCCTCTTAGGCATGGGGTCCGATTCCCAGGCATCACGGGTCGTTGGAACAGGAAGCGGAATGACCCGCACCCTTCCGTCCCCTTCCCACAACCCACAGCGACAAAATGGGACGAGGTGCTCTGTGGGATAGCTGCCCACAATGCACCACTCACAACAGCGCTGCAACTGGTGCAAGTGTGGACACACTGCAGCGCTGGTCGCTGTCAGT
Organism: Chelonoidis abingdonii; assembly: GCF_003597395.2. Lineage (NCBI taxonomy): Eukaryota > Metazoa > Chordata > Testudines > Testudinidae > Chelonoidis > Chelonoidis abingdonii. The sequence continues at coordinate 66,475,909 of NC_133775.1, read as the reverse complement.
GTGGACACACTGCAGCGCTGGCCATACACAGCTGTATGACCACAGCTGTAACTGCCAGCGCTGCAAAACTGTAAGTGTAGACAAAGCCTAAGAGATATAGCTATGCCGATGTATACTTTTTACTGTAGACCTGGCTTAAGACCCTTCCTGGCAGATTTTTTTTTATCAGGTCTCTGACAGGGATGTCACCTCATCCTTGAGGCCTGGCCTAGTTTATAGTCATGGGTTTACAGGGGATTCGATGTCTCAGCTGTTATACAGTCTCTGTGGGAGTATCCCTATTATTCACTAGGCCCTAGCCACAGCTTTTTACAAGGACAATCCCAGCCTGAGACTTTAGGCTACAGCATTCTTGTTTCTCACCCTGGCTCTCTAGTGAGTCCAAAAGAGTTCAGTATCAGAGGGGTAGCCGTGTTAGTCTGGATCTGTAAAAGCAGCAAAGAATCCTGTGGCACCTTATAGACTAAGAGAGGTTTTGGAGCATGAGCTTGAGCTTTCGTAGCTGCATCTGACGAAGTAGGTATTTACCTACGAAAGCTCATGCTCCAAAATCTCTGTTAGTCTATAAGGTGCCACAGGATTCTTTGCTGCTTTCAAAAGAGTTCAGACACTTGTTAGAGATGTTACACCTTCAGGCAGCAATATAGCTAGTAAGTATCTGCATGGCCGTCTTTCACCAAAACCAAGAAAGCAAATTTATTAGTCAACTGGAGAACATCAAGGAAGAGTCCATATTAGAATGGTAAAGAAATGTTTAAGTCTAAGTATGTATTGGCCAAAGCAATTGCCCTACTGTTCCAGGGCCTCCTGGAGTCTCTTTCAGCCTCTCTGTGTCGTGTGTCTGTCCTGGGCAGCAGCAAACAGAGTGTGTCTTAAGTTAACACCTGGCCCTTGTGGCTCCAGAAGCAGCTGTGCTGTGGTCATATGTTCAGCTTCCTTGGCAGCCAGCCATTGAAAGTTAATGTTCAGTTGTTGGGGCTTCTGTTGACTCTCCAGGGACCTCCATTCACCTGTGTTGATTCCAATCAGTTCTAGGCAGGCTTATGTGATCTACAACCAACTCGCTCCCTTGTCCCCAGGGAGAAATTAACCCCTTCATACTCAGGGGGAAGCAATGCAAAATGACTGGGTAAGTTGAGTCAGACCTATTGTTCATAAGAATATTCCCACACTTGTACTTTGTATCAATCTGGGACAAGATAGTTGAAGAGGAATGAAACCGGGAACTTCAAAGGCTTGGGCTTCTAAGTGGGTTTCAAGCTGTCTTTGTGAAGATCATTTATCAAAAAGGTCAAAAAACACAGATGTTCTTATTTGAGCCTCAGTCTGAGCATAAAGTGGTTTGACTTTGTGGGAAATGGCACAATCTCACAAAGATCTGTCTTTTCTTTAGTTGCTCGTTATATTCAAAAGCAGCATTGCATGTATCATGCTGTCAGGATGGACAAAAGCTTCCCTTGCTCTCCATTGCTGTGCCAAGGGATGCGTGCCCTGCCCCTAACTGGTGCCGCCCCTGGGGCAGCCCCAGGAATTGACAGGATTGTGCCTGAGCTGGAAACCTCACAACACTTGGTATGACACCATCTACTGAGATCACTCTGGCTGGCAATGGTCCTTAGTAGACTAAGCATGTTTTATGATGTTGATGAGCCACTTTGTTTCCTCAAAAAATCTCAGACTCCTATCATCCCTCGTTTGTCCCAGATAAGCATGAACGAGGGTGGGCATGAGCCATCACACACAAAGTATATGGTTGGTAGTTTTGAGCACCACATGACAAGCACTGTAGGCACACCAACTATTAGAGACCAACACTTTATGGGCTTCCCTAGGAAGGACACATGCAAGGATCACACATTAACAGAGAGGTTTACTTGGTCAGGCTGAAGTAATGGGAGTGCGTTCAGAAAAGCAGACCAACCAAATTAAACACAATTAACAGATCTAGACAACAATAGCAGTGAGACTTTTGCTTTAGCTTTGCTTGAATTGCTGTGTGCTGCTGAGACAAACCTACTCTGAGCCAAAGTCCTTCCTAGACAGAGATTCTGTGGGCTATAGAGCTCAGACCCTTCTCTCTACTCAGGGCTCCATCTCTTCCGTGTGAGAGGCGCCAAGTCCTTACCCAGTCCTAACTCAGGCCAGGCTCCAAGAGCTTCCCCTGCTCCCCCAGCGCCCGAGAGCTGCTGCCTTCCATGATGCCTTTGTCCCTAATTCCACCCTAAAGTGACTTGTAACCCCTGCCAGCGTGGGACTGTAGATGCACCTCCCCTAGGGAGAAGCACAGCATAGCGACTGAGCCTGCCTGCCTACTGGAGAGTGCATACACAACAGTGACGGACAGACTGGGCCCTGGGTTGCTTGGTGGAGGGACCACGGGACCCAACAGAGCACCTGAGGGGGAGTTGTTTTTCTCAGCTACATGGAGAGGAAGCCATTTTCTGGCTCTCTCAGTCGGAGGTTTGAAATTGAATTGGAGCCCTACTCTGATCCAGGACACTTAAGCACCCAGAAGCTACGGCAAGCATAAGAGTTAGAAGACAACAGAGCCCACAAGCCCCTCCTGCACTTGAGGCTGGGGATCAGCAATGGCTCGATTCACCATGGACACCAACCAGCTAACTATGAAGTTGTCAGCAGTGATGCCAGCCTGCCTCTCAATTTCCAGTCACGCTGCCTGAACCAGGCCAGTGGAGACTTTGGAAATGGTTGGGGATTTCTCTTATTATATCACTTGTTGTGGGGTTCAAAAACAGGGCTTGAACGGGACTTAACAGGCCTTGTACACCCTTACTGCAGACTTTGCATCTGCATTAGAGCAAGTTTACCCTACATCAGGCCTGCACAACATGCGGCCCGCGGGCCACAGAAGGCTCACTGTGCGGCCCGTGGCCGGGATTCAAAAGGCTCTGAGCTGCCCGCAGCGTCGGGGAGCCCAGAACTCTTTAAGTCTCAGCCACGGCCGGGATTCAAAAGCCTCTGAGCTGCCCGCAGCGGCAGGGAGCTCAGAGCTCTTTAAATCTCAGCTGCGGCCAGGATTCATAGGGCTCTGGGCTGCCTGCAGCGGTGAGGAGCCCAGAGCTCTTTAAATCTCAGCCGCGGCCAGGATTCAAAGGGCTCTGGGCTGCCCGCAGCACGGGGGAGCTCAGAGCTTTTTAAATCTCAGCCGCGGCCAGGATTCAAAGGGCTCTGCGCTGCCTGCAGCAGTGGGAGCTCAGAGCCCTTTAAATCCCAGCCGCCAGGGCCGACTTTAGGCCAATTCAACAAATTCCCCTGAATTGGGCCCCACCCATAAGAGGGCCCCACACCCAAGCCCCAGTACGGTGTACTGGCAAAAGCCGATGTGCTGTACTGGGGTGGCCCAGCTTCCCCAGGGAGCAATTTCAAAGGCCTGGGGCTCCCAGCAGGGGCTGGAGCACCAGCCCCTTTAAATTGCCACCAGAGCCCCACTGCTGGAGCCCTGGGGTAGGGCTCTGGGGCTCTGGGTGCTATATAAAAAGTCCGGGACTTCCATTGCTTCTATCGTCCCAGCCCTTTAAATAGCCACTGGAGCCCCACCACTTCCCCAGGGTTCCCGTGGCTATTTAAAGGGCTGGGGCAGTAGAAGCAGGGGAGCCCCGGGCCCTTTAAATAGCCCCTGAGCCCCAGGCTGCTGCTGCTACCCTGGTGGGGGAAGGAGGAGGGGGCATTCACCATACAGGTGTGGGCTGTATCCCCTGTACCCGCACCAGCTGCCTGCAGCCAACCCCTGCTGCAACCCCTGCTGCACCCCCTGCCCGCACCAGCCCTGAACCCCCTGCCCTGCCTGCACCAGTTCCCTGTCTGCAGCCAGCTCTGCACCCGCTGCCCGCAGCCAGCCCGTCTCCAGCCAGCCCCGCACCCCCTGCCTTGCCTCCAGCCCTGCACCAGCCCGTCTCCAGCCAGCCCTGCACCCCCTGCCCAGCCTCCTGCAATTCCCCGTCACACTGCCTGCCTTGCCCGCACCAGCGCTGCACCCCCTGCCCTGTCTTCAGCCAACCCCTGCCACACACCCCTGCCTGAAGCCAGCCAGTCCCACACTCCTTTGTCTCCAGCCCTGCCAACCCATGCCACACCCCTCCTGTGGCCCTGCCTGAAGCCAGCCAGCCCATCCCACACCCTCTGTCTCCAGCCTGCCCCACACCCCTTGCCCAGCCTGCAGCCAGAGCCTACCTCCAGCCCCCTCCCTGCCCCACCTCCAGCCAGCCCCATGTCCACTGGTGCCCTGCAGTTCCCAGGGAAGTAACCCTGCACACCTGCTTCAATGAGGTGGGCAGGGAGCAGCTGGGACCCACACATGTGCACCCTAGCACACCCTCAGGGAGTGGCGGAGCTCATTTCTAGTTCAGACCCATCTTTTTAAAAAAGAACTTTAGGTAGGGTTAACATACATCTGTATTTTCCCGGACATGTCAGGCTTTTTGGTTCTTAAATCGCCATCCGGGAGGAAAATATGGACGTATGGTAACCCTATTGGTAAAAAAAATACATACTGTGGCAGAACTTTTTATAGGGAACCGGTTGCTAAGAAATGAAAGGCTTTTTTTTACATTTTTTTTTTCAGTCATCCCTGCTGAGGTCCTGCCAAAAATGTTCGAAATGGACCCCGCACTTCCTAAAGTCGGCCCTGCCAGCCGCGGATGGGATTCAAAGGCTCTGGGCTCCCCTGGGCTCTGGGCTGCTGCGGGGAGCCCTGAGCCCTTTAAATCTCAGCCACAGCCGGGAATCAAGGGGCTCTGGGCTGCCGGCAGCAGCAGGGAGCCCAGAGCCCTTTAAATCCCAGCCACGGCCGGGATTCATAGGGCTCTGGACTGCCCTCAGCGGCGGGGAGCCCAGAGCCCTTTTAATCCTAGCTGCAGCTGGGATTCAAAGGGCTCTGGGCTGTCCTCAGAGATTCCCGGCTGCGGCTGGGGTTTAAGGGGCTCAGGGCTCCCCGCCGCCACGGGCGGCCCAGAGCCCTTTGAATCTCGACCGCGGCTGAGATTTAAAGGGCTCAGGGCTTCCTGCGGCTGCAGGCAGCCCAGAGCCCTTTGAATCTCGGCCGCGGCTCCAGCGGATGGGCTGGGGCTGAGATTTCAAGGGCTCGGGCTCCCCTCAGCAGCAGGAGCTCTGGGCCCTTTAAATCCCTTCCCCAGCCCCGCAAAGCTCCGGGTTCCCCCAGTCGCCGGAGCCCCGGGCCCTTTAATTTGACCCTGAGGGCTCCCAGCCACCTCTTCAACTGGGAGCCCCTGGTTGATTTAAAATCAAGTATCACCTCCCCACCTCCAACCTTCCTTTTTGGCCCACAGCTGTTTTGGTGGGGTGGCGCTGGGGAAGGAGGGTTTGTTTCTGCAGGGCTGGGCGGTGCTGGGGCAGGGTGTTTCTGCCAGGCCGGGAGGTCCTGGGGGTGGGGAGGTGTTTCTGCGGGGCCAGGAGGTTTCAGCCCTCAGCTGCTTCCTTTGGAGTAATGGGGCCCTCGCCGCTTTACGAGTTGTGCAGGCCTGCCCTACATAGAAGACAGGCTCTCACCTTGTTGAGATAGCTGACAACAGAGGTGCCCACTATAGTCCAGTCAGCCCATATGAATGCAAAGGAAAGAAGGGAAACCATGAACTGGACTCACAGCTTGAAAAATGACACTTGTCAGAGGGGAAAAAAGGACCAAGGAAAATAAGCAAAAGTTACAGCAATTAAAGCAACAATGAGAAAAATCTGAAGGTAGTAAGGCACCAAGGCACCTGTATAATCAGCTAGGACTCTAGTTTTCAGAGGTTTAATGATCCGTTCTCTCTGGGTCAGGATGGCTTTCCTGGCTCCATCCCACTTCCCTGGCCCTCTCAGGCGGTACTGGTATGGCGTGCAGGGGCCAAAGAAAACCTCCACAGCGAGCTTTGGATCCATGAGGAAGAGAGACAGGAGTTTGGGCTTGACCCCTGCCAGGCAGGCCACTTCATCCATGTATGGGATGTAATTTGCCTGGATGGTATAGCGCTGGCTTTTCACATACCTGAAATGAGAAAGAAGTGCAGGTGTCTCTGGAGTGTGGTCAAATGGAGACTGCACTGACCAGGAAATGACATTCCTGAGGGATAAGGAGCTTCTATCCTTCTCTGAAATGTGAGGAGAAGGAGATGCTAATGTACTCTTGCACCTTGGGAGGCTGGATTACTCCTTACAAAGATTAGAGCTGCTTTCTGTTCACCCCTCCACAGACATCCCTTGGGCCATAATTGGGACACATGTGGCATGTTGATCTTGTGTGTGGGATGGGGATGAGTTTTACTTCATTCTCCTTAGAGGAGCTGGATACATTCTCTAAAGCAACTTTGGCTTCAGACCTTACTCTGTCTTCTACACAAAATCTTTATCTGGAGCTTCCCCAAATTATTCAACCCTCTGTATTTAGGTAGAATTGAAGGGCCAACGCTCCTGAAAGTTAAGTTGCTACACAATACTGAGAAGTGCTTAACAGCAAAGTAAAAGGGCTGGAAATTAACACCCAGCCATCCAGAGTTGTCAACACTTGTAAATTTAGCATGAGTTGTGTGATATTCTTAGGATTTGGGGTTTAAAGCTTTTTATGACTTCATGATTGAGAGTTTGATGTGAGCAATTTTTGCTATTATTCAATATATCTGCCTTCTCCCATTATTTTCAGTGTGACTGAAGCCAAAGAATGCCCTCAGTCAAGATGGCCACTGTAGCAGGGTGGTCCCCTGCTCCTGCCCCTCGGGGCTTAAAACAGCCCAGGAGAGGGCTGTAGCTGGGGCAAGAAGCCTGGGCTGATTGGGAGAAAGCAGGCCCAGCTGTGGCCAGGTCCCAATCAAGCCCAGCTGGCCCCTATAAGAAGCAGTGAGCCAGGAGCCCTGTCAGTCTCTCTCTGGCTGTAGAGGGAGAAGGGCCTCACTGTAGGGAACTAGACAGTGTACTTCGAGTGGAGCAGGGCTGGGGAAAGGCAGAGGAGCTGGGGAGATCCTGCCTGGAAAGCCCCAGGCTGCCGCCTAGCATTAGGCAAAGAGGTACTGGGGGTTGCAGGGGGCAACCCAGGGGTAGGCAAAGGCAGCAGGTCCAAACCCTTTTGCCTATGATGAATGACTGATACTGCAGTCTGCCTCAGGGAACGGGGGCTAGATGGAGACTGGGCAGTAGCCAATACTGAGGCAAAGTAGGGATAGTGGAGTAGGGGGAGATCCAGCTGAAAGAGGCACTGGGGTCCTGGGAGGAACATGAGGCCAGAGGACAAGTGGATCAGTGGCTTGCAGAGGGCGCTCTGAGCTGGAAATTGAGCTAATTCCAGAAGTCACCAGCAGGAGGCGCTGCAGGGGTGAGTTCGACTCCTCTACAGCCACTGTTCCCCTTACAGATTTCTCAAGTGGTACAGGCTGCTCCCAGTAAAGAGGTTCAGCATCTAATCCCACTCCCAGTGAAGGCAGCTGCCTCTATGCTGAAAGGGCAGCAAATAGACAGGAAAACTATAGGGAGGCAGGGGAATGTGGGATGCAGGAGGGACAGAGAGGGGGAATAGATGGTGGCAGCAAGGCAGAATGTGAGGGATAGAATTCTGTAACAAGAAAAAGGGAACAATATATGGGGCAGATGGATAAACCTACTCACACAGATCATTTCCCTTTGTCTGGGGTTCAGTAGGACCCTGCTTCTTACACGCTTTGTATTAACACATACTTCCCTGGGAGACCTAGAGGATGGGTGCATGAAATGCAAAGTTTGTTGGCTAAAGGTCCCCATGGGGATAAAGGGAGGCAAAAAGTGAAGCAGGGAAATAGGCAGAAGTGGGTGGGGAGCTGATTGCCTTGCTGCCTTCCCAGCATGCCCAGTGGTTACTGATTCACATAATAGTTCCTACTGTTTTGCCATTTCCTCTTTCTTCTGTGCAATATCAGCCATCATGTTGCTTGCTGAAGGCAATCTGTTCAGCCCTAGGAAAGAGAAGCCAAAGTCAGAAGGGAGATCCATGAGGTGCTCGCAGACACAGGCCTGGTCTACACTACGCGTTTAAACCGATTTTAGCAGCATTAATCCGATTTAACGCTGTACCCATCCACACTACGAGGCTCTTTATATCGATATAAAGGGCTCTTTAAATCGGTTTCTGTATTCCTCCCCAATGAGAGAGTAGCGCTAAAATCGGTATTACCGTATCGAATTAGGGTTAGTGTGGCCGCAAATCCACGGTATTGGCCTCTGGGCGGTATCCCACAGTGCACCACTGTGACCACTCTGGACAGCAATCTGAACTCAGATGCTGTGGCCAGGTAAACAGGAAACGCTCCGCGAAATTTAGATTTTCATTTCCTGTTTGCCCAGCGTGGAGCTCTGATCAGCACGGGTAGGCCATGCAGTCCCAATACAAAAGAGCTCCAGCAGGACCGTACGGGAGATCGGATTTGATCGCTGAGTATGGTGGAACAAATCTGTTCTATCAAAGCTCGTTACAGAAGACGAAATGCCAAAGCGTTGAAAAAAATCTCCAGGCTACACAGTGCTGCGTGACAAGCGTAACGGGAAGCCAGAGACTCAAATGGACGCTCATGGGGGAGGAGGGGTAGTGAGGACTCCAGCTATCCCAACGTCCAGCAAGTCTCGAAAGTATTTGCATTCTTGGCTGAGCTCCAATGCTGTAGGTTCAAAACACTGTTCGGCGTGGTCAGGGAATAGCTCCTATATTTACTCCCCCCCATCACCACTGAGAGAAGGGAAAGAAATCTTTCTAGATTCTTTCAATGTTACTCTATGTCTACTGAATGCTGCTGGTAGAAGCGATGCTGCAGCCAGTGAAGCGCAGTATTCGCTCCTCTCCCCTCCCCGGTGAAGATGGTGCAGATACAAGGTAACACGTCCTTATCACCGTGAGTGCTCCATGCTTGATAACTGCTGGATTCTGTTGGCCTGAGGTGAGGTGGCTGTGGTGGGTGGGGGGGCACCTGGTAAATAGGATGATTCCTGGTCATTCCAGTAGATGGGACAGAACGGCTGGTAACCCTTCTTCATCATAGCAACTGGGGCTGAGTCTCAATCAGCCCCCCTCCCGTTCATGTGTAAAGCACGATTCTGTCTCGCTGGACTTATCATAGCAGTGGGATGCTGGGCTCCTCTCCCCACCGCTTAATGTCTTTGCATGGGAGCTGCCTCCCTTTTATGTCACTAAAAAATCAGTGTTTCTTATTCCTGCATTCTTTATACTTCATGCCACACTGGGGGGGACACTGCTACGGTACCCGTAGCCGGAAGGTTGGGGGAGGACGGAAGCAAACAGTGTGGGGTTGTTGCGGGGCACCCCCGTGAATGGCATGTAGTCTCTTTCTGGCGATCTGACATGGAGCAGCTGTGCTCTGTGATACACTGGTTTCTCCAGTACATTTGCCCACCTATTCGCAGGACTGACTCTATTTTTAGAACCATAAGGAGGCTTGACTCGGGAGTCTTTCTAGGTTTGCTTTTGCGCTCCCGGCCGATCTCAGCCAGGGGCACTCATGTCGCGCAGCAGGCCAGACGAAGCGACTGTCTTCATGCAGTTTACCCTCGGAGCAGACGGCACGAACCTGGTAACCTCTCTCGTAGAAGCAAATATGATGCTGCTGTGGTTACGCTGGCGTATCGCCTCTGTCCGTGGATCCATCACACCATGATGATTGTTAAAACAAAAACGCTGACAGGTCCATGCGTTGCCTCATAGGGTGTGCGATCTGCCAGGGCCTCCAGGGAAGGGCGCAATGATTGTCTGCCATTGCTTTCTGAGGAGCATGGACTGATACATATACCCGACCCCGCAACATGTTTTTTGCCTCAGGCACTGGGCTCTCAACCAGATTCTAAGGGGCAGGGGAGATCTGCGGATACTATGGATGCTATGGATAGCTGACCAGCGGGCAACTCGGCAATGCATGCTGCTCGGCCCTGGATTGCACGCTGATCATTAATGGGCCTTTGTGCCCCACGCGCACTCGACTTTATACAATCTGTTTTATAAAACCAGTTTATGTAAAATCGGAATAATCCCGTTGTGTAGACGTACCCACACAGGCAACAGCTCCTGGGCAATAAGAGGAACGAAGAAAAGATAAAAAGCCTCAGAGAAAAGAGCATTGTTTGTGCCCCCTCTCTCTTCCTCTGCCCCCAAATAAATCCTAGAGAGTAACAGCTCTTGAACTCTCAGCAACACCTCCTGCCCCCAGGAAGGCTGAACGTTCAGGGGGGCGCTGGAATTCGAAAGGCAGGGAGCTGGGAGTGGGTGAGCAAAGGAGAGGGTGTGAGCAAAAGTGCAAACTAACTGCAGCCAAAGGGTAAGAGAAAGCTAGCCAGACTCCAGCACCAACAAAGAGGGAAGGTGCAAGAGTACACAGAGAGCAGAGCTGGAAATGATCTTTTTGGGGGAAGTGACAGTTTTCACAGAAAGCTTCCAAAATAAAACAAACAGGCCTCACATGTGTCACAAAGAAGCAAAGAACATAACCAGGTCACCTTTCAGTGGGAAGACAGCAGACAAAAGACAGAGAGCAGCGGAAATGTTGCAAGATGGCAGGTTGTGCACCTAAACAGCGCTGGCTTAGGATTTCCTTGGAAATGTCTGCGCTTTCTCTGCCCAGCAGGCACTAAACTATTTCCTGCATTTTGGTTCACATACCCTTGAACACACGTGTTGCCCAGCGACCCTGGAGTTCGGCAATGGGCATGATGGCCCCCAGTGCCTGGATGAGGCCAATGAAAGCCAGAGTTGGCTTCTCCAGCTGAGGAGGGAAGACAAATTTATACAGGGAGACCTGGTTTTTGATCACTTTGGCACAGTCCCCAAGGAAGGGGAAAGAGAAGCTGTATCCCGTAGCGAAGACAACCACATCAATGTCCTCCTCTCTGGTGCCATCTTCAAAGATGGCGCTGGTTTCAGTGAACGCCCTGATGTTTGGTTTTACCAGCACCTTGCCCGAGATGATGCAGTTTGGCAGGTCATCATTGATGGTTGGGTGCTGGCTGAAAAGCCTGAATGGCAGAAAAGAAATACAAGAAATGTGAAGATCTCTTTGGGCAGGAGGTGACCTTCCTCAGGACAGGAGGCTGCCAGGAGAAAAGAGAACTATTTCCTTCCACACAATGTGCTAGCACTGCAACTGGAAGCCATGGGAAGGACACATCAGGTTATTCAGTCCATTCTGCTGCATAAGCAGGATCACTCCATGTAAGGAATTCTATTGCTTTGTCCAGTCTATGCATCCACCACTTCCTCTGATAAACTGTTTTTGTTCTGTGTTTGTCCAGCATCTTGCACCATGGGATCCTGGTCCTTGAGTAGGCCTCCTTGGTGCCACCACAAATCAATTAATAAATAATAACAAACAATTCCCTGGCCTAACAGCTTGCCATTTGCAAGTTCTTTCAGGTACTCAGCTTAAATTATCTTTTTTTTTATGCCCTGTCTATACTAACACCTATGTCAGCAAAACTTTTGTCACTCAGGGGTGTGAAAAAACACTCCCAGCAACGTAAGTCTTGCCAGCATAACCGCTCATGTGCACAGCGCTATGTCTGCAGGAAAGCATCTCCTGCCAACATAGTGATGGCTGCTCGTTGAGCTCATTTTACCATATCAATGGGAGAGCTCGCTCCCATCGGCATAAAGTGGCTACATGAGTGATCTTACAGCGGCACAGCTGTAGCGGTACATTTGTGCCAACGTAAGCTTGTAAGTGTAGACATGCCTTAATGATGTCATCCAGTACCATTCTGTTTACTCCCACATATCACACAAAATAACTCCTCCTCTTCCTTGGCATTTACATCCCTCAAGGATATTTTTAACCTGAGGGATAGGCATGTTTTAGAGGGCAGCAGTAGGAATAAGAGCTAGGCCCCAGATGAGGCAAATGCTGACCAATTTGGCAGAGCAGCAGCAATGAGAGCTGGGCCCCAGGTGATGGACAGAGATCGGCTTGGGGGAATCTGGCACAGCAAGGGATTGAACCCAGGCCCTAGAGACTCTAGGTGCAGGTTTGCCTGAGATCTTACATTCTGTCATGGGGCCTGAAGCTCTGCCCCTCTCTCCAGTGCTTGACAGGCCCCAGCTCTCCACTTTCCAGTGGTAGTGGTGACGAGGGGAATGAACATGACCCTTCCCCTCTTGGCTCCACAGCCTGGAGAAAGTCTCCTGATCTCCCCAGCTCACCTGTGCGCAGGCTGCAGACCATAGATTGCATGGTTGAATTTTGCATTCAGTTTCTTCTCTGCAAAGTAGTTAAGCAGGGATAGAGGCACAATGCGCCTGAGGAATTCTACATAGCGAGTGGTATAAATTGTGTCCATGGGGTACCCTTCTTCTCCAATCCGACCAAGTATCCATGCACCTCGCCTGGTGCTAAGGAAAACCTGAAATGGAGAGAAACAGGAGCTGCTGGAAACAGGAGAAGCAGGCCTTTGAGTGACTTGCCAAGAGCCTCTTTGGCTGAGAGCCATTCTCATGAGAGTGAATGGTTTACATCTAGTTGTGTTTCTTTGATTTCCTAATAAGAGCTTTGTCACACATCTGTCCATGGTGCAGCACCCCTTTTGGGGCTATATGGGGAGTGCACACACACAAATCCAATACTCCTACCCTAGCGGGTGCTGCAGGGTGTGTCTTTCTAGCGGGCCAGTACTTAACCCTCTGGCTGAGGTCTTTTGGTTGTTTCTTCCCCTCTCAGGCAAAACAACAACTCCGTCAGCAGTCATCAAACTAGGTTCAACACAAGAAAAGGAAAGGAAAGTCTGTAAGCAGCTTCCTCCAGGGTATGGGGCTCTGACTTCAGAACCCCCTGAAATGTTACTGTCCATGTCAGAGCTCACTGGGTTCCAGTGCAAGTCTCAGTCTTTCCCCTCGTGTTAGCTCAGGGATCTGCACCCTCATTCTGAGAGGGCAGGGGCTCTGCAGGCTATCAGCCTCCTCTCCAGGGCCAGAGAAACTCAGCCCATTCCCTTCCCAGGGTTGCCCCCATCTGAGTGGAGTTCCTTCCTTTTAACTCCTCTTCCTGACCCAATTTGCAGGTGTGGTGGGGCAGGGCCACCCTAGCCCAAAGCAGCTCCTTAACCCCTTCCATGCTAGTGCAGGGTTTCTATACCATGTCACAAGCTTCAGTAGTAACTTACTATTGTTAGAAATTAGGTATTTAAGTGTATTAAGTATTTTAAACAAAAAGATGTTCCCTGCCCGAATGGAACAACAGGTGGAGACAGGCTGACAGACAGGGAGCAGAAAGAAATGATGAGACAATGCTAGTCAACCTGCTGGGAGGTGGTCTCAGCACACTGGCTGCCTAACCATTTGAACTATCTTAGTGATGAGCACAACGGCTGATCATTGGAGATGAATGCTTGGCTGCCCAGATGGTGGTGTTGGGAGAGCTTTGGCTTCCTCAGCGATGGAAGGCTGCTCTGGGAAGAAGTCTGCTGGGAAGAGATGGGGTCCACCTGATTAAGAAGGGGAAGAGCATCTTAACACACCGACTCACACAACCTAGTGAGGAAGGCTTTAAAGTAGGTTCAAAGAGGCCAGGTGACAAAAGCACAGATATACATAAAGGAAGGTGGCCTTAACAGAGAGTCAGATGTTGGGGGAGGGACATGGAAAGTTATCATAGGGTCATACAAACAACAAGAGGAAAATCAGTGGGTGAATCTACTCAACTTCTTAGATGTCTATATACAAGGGGTATGGGGAATAAACAGGAGGAACTGGAAGTATTAGCACATAAGCTAAGTTTTGACAATTGGATTCACAGAAACTTGGTGGGATAAATCTCATGACTGCAACGTTGGTATAGAGGAGGACAGTTGTTCAGGAAGGATAGGCAGGGGGAAAAAGGGAGGAAGTTCGTTTGAGATCCAGAAGGAGGTGACAGGCAAATCATTTGAAAGTATCTGGGCAAAGATAAAAGGGGGAAAAATAGGGATGACATCATGGTAGGGGTCTACTCCAGACCACCAAATTAGGAAGGGGAGGTGAATGAGGCATTTCTAGAACAAATAGCAGAAATATCCAAAACACAGGATCTGGTAGTAATGGGGGACTTTAACTTCCCAGAAATCTGTTGGAAAAGTAATGCAGCAAAACACAAAACATCCAATAACTTACTGGGGACCTATGTTCCCTCTAAGCTGTATGGTCGCCCAAGAGCCAATCAAGCGCCATGCACTTGATTAGCAGAGCCCTGCACACCCAGCAATGTGTGTTCAGGTGCTTCTGCCCCTGCCCCTGCCCCTGCCGCTCTGCAGCTGCATTGCTCCTGCCCTCTGCCTTGGAGCCCCGGCCAGCAGCTCCCGGGACCTTCCTGCTTGCTGTGCAGAGTGGAGGAGGGACCAGGGGGCACTGATGTCAGGGTGTCCCCCTTCCTCACCCAAGTACCTCATCTCTGAAGAGCAGAGTTGGGGGACAGGGCTCAGGAGTGGAAGGGAGCTGGTGGTAGCTGCTGCAGTCTGAACAAGCCTGCCAGTGAGTGCCTGTGTCCTTAAAGAGACAGCGCTTGGTCTCTCATATACTTTCCCAGCAGCCAGCACACGTACACACTGTCTGTGTCTCACACCCACCATCACACACACACTCAGTCTGTGTCTCCTGCACACACACACTGTCTCTGTGTTTCTCTCTCTCTCAAACACATACAGTCTCTGTCTGACACACATACTCTCTGTCTCTTTTACACTCATCTCCCAACACATATTTGTATTGCTATTCTTACTTCTGGGTACTTTCTGCAATGCACATATATTCTCTATAATTTTATTCTTTCAAAGTGCTGTTATTTTAGTTTTTGACTGGTCTGTGCATTTCAGAATTTTATTTCTCTCTCATGTTTAAATTCAATTCTTTGAATAGTGAGTTCTAAAATGCCTAATCTGTCCTGGCTGCAGTAATTATCCTTATTTCATAGCTATTTCATAGATTATTAGAGTTGGAAGAGACCTCAAGAGATCATCTAGTCCAACCCCCTGCTCAAAGCAGGACCAATTTGGTAACTTTTTAAAAATATATATTATATTTATGCTTTTTGTTTCTACTGGTGATGCACATCATCTCAATATTGATGCACATAACAAAATTCATTCCTCACATGGATGAAAAAAATTAGAGGGAACATTGTTGGGGACACTTTTTTGTTTCAGAAAATGGAGGAAGTAATTGGGGGCGGGGCAGCCATTTTAGACTTGATTCAGACCTACAGGGAGGAATTGGTTGAGAATCTGAAGGTGAAAGGCAATTTGGGTGAAAGTGATCATGAAGTGATATATTTCATGGTTCTAAGGAAAGGAAGGAGTGAGAGCAGCGGAATAAGGACAATGAACCTCAGAAAAGCAGACTTTTAACAAACTTAGAGAACTGGTAGCTAGGTACTCATTAAAAACATAAAACCCATTATGGTTTTTGCACTTGTTTGTTAAATTAGTACTCTTCGCCTGCAAAGTACTCCCAAATACAGTCCTTGAAGGACAGCTGCTTTTTACTTTGGATTTATGCAAATAAATGACAGATGCAGCAGGGTCAGGGTCCCCACGTAGTGGAGTTCGGGGTTGGGGTCCCTGCCGCTCACCTCGTACCCGGCACTCTGCTCCTGGACCCACTCTGTGGAGAGGTCTCTGGGTGGAAAGCACTGGGCATAGGGGTTTGTGGGGGGAGTTAGGTGGGGGGCACTGTGGTTCTCAACCTGCGGCCCACTTAACACTTTGTCGGCTGCACACGTGGCCCACAATGATAAATAGGTTGAGAACCACTGATATAAACACATTTTTAATATATGGCACAAGAACACACCTTTGTAAAGATAAGGAGGGGATGATAGGATAATGGATGAGGATGTTTCGCTTGAACTAGCAGGTACAAGGATAAGGATGGAAACTAACAACACCTGGAGTCAGGGCTGGTGCAAGGATGTTTCGCGCCCAAGGCGAAACTTCCACCTTGCGCCCTTCCCCGTTCCCGAGCCCCCGCCCTGGGGTGCCGCCCCTGGAGCAGCTCCCCACCCTCCACCCTGAGGCACTCCCCCCACCCCAGCTCACCCCTGCTCCGCCTCCTCCCCGAGGTCGTTGCTTCACTTCTCCCGCCTCCCAGGCTTGCAGCGCCAATCATGGCGTGCTTGGGGAGAAGGCGGGGCAGGGGTGAGCTGGGGCAGGGAGTTCCCCTGCGTGCTGCCCCCCCTTACTTGCTGCAGGCAGCCCTCCCTGCACTCCCTTGCCCCAGCTCCCTCCGCCTAAATGCCGGCGGCGACCAGGGCAGCCAAAGATCCAGCTGCTGCGGTCGCTGCCGAAGAAAATGCCGCCTCCTAAATTCTAGTGCCCTAGGCGACCGCCTAGATCGCCTAAATGGTTGCACCGGTCCTGCCTGGAGTGTAATACATAACTTGTTTGTATCACTGTATTAAAGGAGAACTCATAGGAGGGACATCTTTGTGCTGTCCTAGGGGCAGCATCCTGGTGTGCTGATTGAACTGGTACCATTGTCACAGGCAAGCATGTTAGTGTATCTGTAGCTCCTATGGGGCACTAGTACTGTGGGATTGTGGACAATAAATGTGGCCAAGCAGCTTCGCCACCAAACTGAGCCTGTGGTCTTTCTTATGAATAACATTGAGCAGTGGCTGATTAGCTACTGGGCAAACGGAGCCTGTGCCCAGGGCCCCCCGCCAATTGGGGGGGCCCTGGAAAAATGGGTGCCCCTGTGCACTGACCCACTTCACCTGCCCGGCGCTTCTGCTGGGGAGCGTGGTCAGGGCGTGGGGGCTAGCCCCGCTCCTCTCAGCACTCCTGCCGATCCGAGCAGGGCAAACCCCCAAGCCCCAACCTCATTTCCCTGGCAGGAGCTCTGAGGGGTTGGGAGGGGGGACTGCAGGTGGAAGGGGTGGGAAGGGGCCCCCACTTGCTCTGGCCCAGGGCCCCACCAAACCATAATCCTCCTCTGACATCAAGGTCTGCTGAATCAGCAGGCTGCACTCCCTGCTAATGCAGCTAACATGGGGGCTCCAAGAACAGCTGCATTAGCAGCCTTAACAACACTCCACAGCACTAGCAACAGTCAGTTATGATTAATTATGGAATTCTATGATGTGTCTGGAAACTGTTGCAAGGGTGCAGGACCGGTGCCAGGGTTTCTCACGCCCTAGGCGCACGGCCATTTCGCCGCCCCCCGCGCTGATCCCACGGCTTGGGTGGAGCTGCCGCAGGCATTCCTGCGGAGGGTCCGTTGGTCCGTGGCTCCGGTGGAGCTGCCACAGGCATGCCTGCGGGAGGTCCACTGGAGCCGCAGGAGCAGCCGACCATCCGCAGGCATGACTATGGCAGCTCCACCGGAGCCGCGAACCAACGGACCCTCCGCAGGCATGCCTGCGGCAGGTCAACCAGAGCCGCCTGCCACCCTCCCGGCAAAATGCCGCCCCCTCAATAATCCTGGCGCCCTAAGTGATTGCCTAGGCTGCCTAAATGGTAGCGCCGGTCCTGCAAGAGTGGTATCTTCATGTCTGACTGCTTCTGGGAAAGTAGTCCATTATAACCGGATGATCATGTCTTCAGACTGAATGTGTCAATTCTGACTTTGTCCTGTGGAACTGCGAGTTGTTCTTGCAGTATCATTGGTTCTTTCTGCTGGGAATCTCTGTACTTCTTATACGTTCCATGCCTGCTCATCACCTCTTCAATCTCACTGCTCATTTGTGACCAGAATACAACTTCTCTAGCTCTCCTTTTTGATTTGGTCATTCCCAGGTGCCTTTTATGTATTGGATTCAATATTCTCCTTCCCATCACTGTAAGAACCATGACCTGTGTCCCATTTCAGCATGCTCCTGAGAGCACTGACAATTCATTCCTTTAGTGGAAATATACAAGTGTGCAGTGCTGGTTTTTTCCTCCTTTACTTCTTGTACCACTGTTTGCAGCATTTAGTCTTTAGCTGAATTCACATGAATGTTTATTCCTTGTTCCAGATCATCAGCCTGTGAACTGACAGATGGAGCATTTGCAGGTGGAAGCCCACTGCTAAAGTACTTCCCCCAGCGTAAGGGGAGAATCCACAAAGTCCAGGATCTCAATTAATTACAGGGGACAACTAAAGATATAACAGGTCCCAGGGCTAAATCATAGACTATCAGGGTGGAAGGGACCTCAGGGGGTCATCTAGTCCAACCTGCTGTTCAAGGCAGGACAAATCCCCAGACAGATATTTACCGCAGTTCCCTAAATGGCCCCCTCAAGGATTGAACTCACAACCCTGGGTTTAGCAGGCCAATGCTCAAACCACTGAGCTATCCCTCCCCCCTTATCTGAAGGGAACTTGATGGGGACACTGAGCAGAGAACCCCGGACAGTGCCCACTGCTCCTCGAAAGTGTCAAAGGAGCCAGCGGACACTGCCCAGAAGAACTCCACCTGGATGCGTGAACAGATGGAGGATCAGAACAGGCCCTAGAGTCGCAGGAAACCCTGTCAGCCAGCCTCCTCTCTCTGGTCTTGTAGATGGCCATTTGGGCCAGTGCTAGGAGGAGGCTGACAAGGAGGTCCTGCGGCTTGGTGGGGCCATAGATGGGGAGTGCATAGATAAGGCAGTGAGGGGAAAAGTGCAGCCAAAAATGTAACAGGATGTTTAAGAGGAGCCAGAATAGGGGCTGCAACCTGGCGCACGCCAGATACACATGCGCCAGGGTCTCCCTCATGCTGCAGAAGGGGCAGGTGTCTGGCACGGGTGAACTGCGCCAGACACCTGCCCGTGCTCACAGCTCCGTGAAGGAGCCCCCAACTAATATCCCCAGCGGGCTTCAGGACCAGGGTGGAATATAGGCTGGCCCACTGGGGTTCCTCACCCTCCAGAGGTGGCAGAAAGTCCCACCACTTCATGACGGGACGGGACATGAGGGTGAGGACATGAAGGGTATGGAGCACAAGCATATACAGATGTTTCCTTGGTGTGGTCTGGAAATGAGCTGACTGCACTTCATTCAGCCTGCTCACGGTGAAGGGGTGGGATGGCTGGGTGGAGCCATGAGGCAGGGGCCCAATGAAAAGATCCAGGGGGCCTGGGTGGAGGGTAGGCGGGGCATATCTTCTCGCAGGACCCGGTCGAAGAAGACCCGAGCAGTGGGCGGTAAAGCAGCCCTCACCTCCTGAAGTATGTGCTGGGGAGTACCAGGTCTGAAGAGCCCCATGCGCCGAGCGAGTGTCAGGGGGTCCAGCCAGTCTCCCTAGTCGTAGTCCAGGAGGTCTACAACTCTGATGACTTCTGCCAGGGCCAACCTTTGGTGCACTGAGGGGGACTCCACCACCTGCACACAGAGCTGGGGGTTGTGTAGCAGGAGCTCTGCAAGGATATCCACCCCCTTGGCGGCCGCCATGCACCTGGTGGCTGAAATCAGTTTCCAGGTCCGGAGGAGGTCCTGGAAGGAGGCTGACAGCCCGGAGAGGTCTAGCAGAAGACCGCGTCAATAGAGATAAAGGAGCTGCCGGTCGTATCGGAGCCCTTGGAGGTGGCAAAGGAAGGCGTGCTCCAGCATGCTCCATGCTGGACTACCTGCACCATAAAGGAGCCTTTGCAGGGCCTGAAGGCAAAAGACATGGACCTGAGTGTGTAGGCACTTCAGGCCCTGCCCTCCCTCCTGAGGAGCAGGTGGAGGACCCCTGCAGAGACCCAGTGCACTCCTGGCCAAAAGAACTCCAGAATCACTGTCCGGAGGTTGGCCAGGAAGCCTGGGGCCAAGACCAGGGTGTTGAGCTGGTACCAGAGCATGGACAGGACTAGCTGATTGAGCACCAGTGCCCTCCCTCGGAGGGAGAGGCACCAGAGTAGTCCTATCCATTTCCGGAGCTGCCCTGTCACCCTTCCCTCTAAACCATTCCAGTTCTCCAGCGGAGATGGATGCGTGGCAGAAAGGTAAATGCTAAGATAGAGCAGTGGACCCGTGCTCCACCAGATGGCTTGAAGCGCGGGTGCAGGAGTCTGGTAGAAGGAGAACACACTGGATGAATAGTTTTCTGTTTCCTGAGTGACCAGGGCAGGGGCTACCCCAGAGCAGTCAGGCACGTGCTAGAAGCAATTAAGTCAGGCAGACTCCATAAGATTCCTGGAACCAATTAAGAACTGATTAGAAGCAGGGCCGTCCTTAGCCATAGGCAGAACAGGCAGCCGCCTAGGGCACCACTAGGTCTGAGGGCACCGCTCTGCCGGGAGCCTGGACAGATGGGAAGCAGTGGAGAATGTAAGAGCAGGGCTGCTGGGTCCTAGAGAAAGCCGAATGCAGCACAGTCTGAGGGAGGGGATTAACTGCTGGGGTCTCTGGGAAGAGGTGGGGGAAGAAACTCACCTGTGAGTGTGACTCTTTCTCCCAGTGTGAGGTGAGGCAGGCTTGGCAGCTCTGGCGGTATCCTTTGTTGTCCCCCATAACATCCATTCTTCTCTCCCCTGCCCCACAGAGCACCCCCCTTTTCTCCCTCCCCCCCCCCCACGGAGCACCCCTCTCTCCCCCTTCCCTCCGTCAGGGCTGGGTTGGGTGGGAGGGAAGGCTGTCTGCCTGTCTGCTGAGGAATGACAGTGAAAGTAACTCCCTTCCTCACAGGCAGCCAGGACTGGAATGGTCACACATGGCTGGGCTGGGGATAGCCAGATAGCATGTGTGAAAAATCAGGACAGGGGGTTGGGGTAGGATGAGCAGATGTCCCACTTTTATAGGGACAGTCCCAATTTTTGGGTCTTTTTTCTTATACAGGCTCCTATTCCTCCCCACCTCCCACCCTGATTTTTCACACTTGCTGTCTGGTCACCCTAGGTGTGAGGGTAATTGGTGCCTATATAAGACAAAGCCCTAAATACAGGACTGGCCCTATAAAATCAGAACATCTGGATCTGGTCACTCTAGCTGGGGAGCACGTCTCTCCCCCGGGCTCGCAGTGATCCATCTCATCCGGGGGGAGCTGCACAGGGCAGGATGAGGTGCTGTGGCTACATGGGTGCCCCATCCCTGAGATCAGATGCTGTGCTAACTTCACCATGGTCCGTTGGGCTGGCGGTGGTGCCCACCGGCGTGTGATCAGACCTGAGGGTTTGCTGCGGCTGTTGCCACTCTGCACTCCAAGAGGTGGATTTTGAGGCCCTGCAGTTTTCCACCTATCTCCTCCTCTACTGCAGCTGTTAGACCAGCAGCCTGGCGGATGAGCCACGCATGAAAGCAGTGCTGTGTTGCCATTTAGATTGTCATTTAACAAATTTATTCACCAAAAATTCTTGCTAACAATCCTGAATTCAATTTCAATATTTTTTTAAATCAATATCTTAGCCAAAAACAGAAAATTAAGTTGTTGACAATTATTTGTGGCAAGTTTCGTATGGGGAAGGGAGTGGACCAGTTTTCATCAGAGAAACAAAAAATGTTGACTGACTTTCCTATAACCCTGTTACTGCTAAATACAGCCCTCCAATAACTGTAATATGCTCATCTCCTTACTAGTGTATAGAGCAGGAGTCGGCAACCTACAGCACATGTGGCAAAGGTGGCACGCGAGCTGATTTTTGATGGTACCCAGCGGCGGGCTGAGCGGCTCAGCCTGCCACTGCTCTGGGGTTCCGGCTGCTGCCCCACTGCCACCCAGGGTCCCGGCCACCGGCCCCACTCAGCACCCACTGCTGATCTGGGGACCTCCAAGGAACCCCAGGCTGGCAGTGGGCTGAGCAGGCCGGCAGTTGATACTCTGACTGAGCCACTCAACCCGCTGTCAGCCTGGGGTTCCATTCACTCAGCTGGTAGCAAGCTGAGCAGGACTAAATTCAACGAAATAGGGAAACAAGAGCAACTAATGACAAAGTGCAAGAACCTAGAGCAGTGGTCACCAACCTTACTGTGGTGGCGGATGAGCATCCGCCGAAATGCTGCCGAAATTCAGTGGCATTTCGGGGGTGATGCCTCTGGATGACGCTGCTTGTCAGCAGCAAGTGGTGTCATCCAGAGGTGTCACCACCGAAATGCTGCTGAGAAGCCCCTGCAGGCGCCACGGCACCCACAGGCACCGCGTTGGGGACCCCTGACCTAGAGAGCCTCCTGAAGCACGGTGATCGTTTTGATTTAAATGGACTTGAACTGTATGAAGAATTGAGTACACTGTCGTCAGTGTTGCCACATGCAAAATCAATGATGGACATTGTACAGTTTATTCATACCAGCAAACTTCTTGATATATATATATATATATCCTAATGTGTACATTACCACCCGTATTCTACTGACAATTCCTGTAACAATAGCATCAGGAGAACGGAGTTTCTCAAAACTAAAGCTCATTAAAAACTATCTCCGCTCTTTTTGGTTGATTGCTAGTGCTGCGCACAAGCCAGTCCCAAGTGTTTTCCTGATCTGGACTTTTATCTTTGTCATACGATGACATTATTACTGATTTTGCAGCCAAAAAAGCGAGAAAGACTGCTTTTAATTAAAAACAAATCCTTGTCTCAATACCTCTTCATATAAATTTCCAATAAAATGTTGACAAATTAAAAAAATATTTGCATCATTCTTTCAAATCAGAATTTTTTCCATAGTGCTACTTCTTTAGTGCTAGTCCATCAGCATTACAGTGTGCTTCATTAAGTTAAACTGGTTTTGATAACATGCATGTGGCAAGTTTTCCAACAGTGTAAGCTTATGTTTGTGTTGCTAAGAGCAAGACAGGCACAGGGGCACCAGTTTAATAATCCTGCCTAGGGCACTGTAAATCCTAAGGACAGCCTGATTAGAAGCCATCAAAGGAAACAGGCTAATCAGATCACTTGAAGCCCATTTAGAACCAGCTGGGACTACTTTAAAAAGAAGCCCCTTCAGTGAGGCTTGCTGGTAGGAGCTGGGAGTAAGAAGGTGTGTTCTGGGAAGACTGGGAGAAAGAAGGTGCGCAGTAAAAGACCTGGGAGAACAAGCGTGCTCAGGTACCAAGCAAGGTGCTAGGAGGAGTTGTTTGGAGAAGTAGCTCAGGGAAGGGCTATGGCTCTGGTAGAAGGAAAACTACCTCTTTCCACTGCCAATTAGGGTGCCTAGGCTGGAACCTGAAGAAGAGGGCAGGTCTGGTTTCCCCTGCCCCACACAAATGCTCCCTGAGAACCTGAGAAGGAAGATAGGGACTAAAGAGGGTTCTTACACCAAACCTGCTGACTGGCCAATGATGAAGGTGACTCAGTAAGCTGTAACCCTTGTCTCTATGAGAGGAGAGAGGCTACATTGAGGGTCACAGCAAACCTCTGAGGCAAACCCTTACCGCCTAGAAGTGCAAGATAGGACATGTGCCACACATGATAATTCTGTATTTTTGCAAGCAGCTGTCTTGGTGGTTCTTCGCAAAGTTCCTTTTTGTGAATCGCAATCAGTAGTTTCAGAGGGGTAGCCATGTTTATGATCAGTTTCTGCTTTGAAGCACTGAGAAAATCACTGCAGCTGTCATATCCCTTGAGGCACAGGAGACACAACCAGTTATTTCTATGACACTGTAATAGTACTGCTCCCACCCTCTTTTCAAAGCATCTGTGGAGAGTTTGATACTATCAATGGATCAAAAAACTGGAGCTGATATCAGAATGGGCTTCCATGTTCTGGCATCCATGCTCATTCAGTGACCTTGTGGCGGAGGTGTCTTAGATGAGTTGTGGAAGCTACATAATTAGCCATGAACTTGTTGGCATAGTTCCTAGCAGCCTTTGAATTTCCTTTTTTATCTTCAGGTCCTGACATGTTCAGTATTGCCCAAATCTTTGTTTCACTGGGCAACACTCCCATTGAAGTCAGTCTGTCCTGTCAGGAATGTTATCGCCAAGATTTGAAATTGACATTTGCCTTAATTCAGTTTAAGGTTATTTGCTCTCACAATTTCCAGTACTGTCTTCACTTGTTCCTGATATTCAACAGCAGTGCTGCCCAAATTATTGTGCCCTCACGCTACACTTTTACACCTGCTAGGGCCTCTCACATCTGGCTCATGTTCTGCAGGCAAACATATTAAGAGAGGAAATCTTAGGAAGCAGTATCTACCAAATGGTGTGTTGAAAGTATAAGTCAGTAAGTTCGCAGATGACGCTAAGCTGGGGGAAGAGGTAGATACACTGGAGGGCAGGGATAGGGTCCAGAGTGACCTAGACAAATTGCAGGATTGGGCCAAAAGAAATCTGATGAGATTCAACAAGGACACATGCAGGCTCCTCACTTAGGACGGAAGAATCTCATTCACCACTACAGGCTGGGAACCGACTCACTAAGTGGCAGTTCTGCAGAAAAGGATCTGAGAATTACAGTGGATGAGAAGCTGAATGAGTCAGCAGTGTGCCCTTGTTGCCAAGAAGGCTAATGGCATATTGGGATGTATTAGTAGGAGTATTGACAGCAGATCGAGGGAAGTGATTATTCCCCTCTATTCAACACTGGTCAGCCACATCTAGAATACTGTGTCCAGTTTTGGTCCCCCCACTACAGAAGGGATGTGGACAAATTGGACAGAGTCCAGCAGAGGGCAATGAAAATGATTAGGGGACTGCAGCACATGACTTACGAGGAGAGGCTGAGGGAGCTGGGGTTATTTAGTCTGCAGAAGAGAAGAGTGAGGGGGGATTTGATAGCAGCCTTCAACTACCTGAAGGGGGGGGTTTCAAAAGGATGGAGTCGGCTGTTCTCAGTGGTGGCAGTGACAGAAACAAAAAAGCAATGGTCCACAGTTCCAGCGGGGGAGGTCTAGGTTGGGATCTTAGGACACTTTTCACTAGGAGAGTGGTGAAGCACTGGATGGGTTTACCTCGGGAGGTGGTGGAATCTCCATCCTTAGAGGTTTAGGCCCAGCTTGACAAAGCCCTGGCTGGATGATTTGTTCGTGTTGGCCTGCTTTTGGCCGGGGATTGGACTAGATGCCTCCCGAGGTCTCTTCCACCCTTATTCTATGATCTTAGAGCTCTCAGTGTCCAGAGGGATCTGCCAAATCCTGATGATGCATCTATTTGCTGAAGATTTGGCTCTGCCATCTCAGACAATATTTAGTCCTTGTGTAAGTAGAATGTTCTCTTTTTATGTTTTTGTTTCATCCTATAGGTCCTGCAGCCAGCTGTTTGTCCCTCTCCTTTTCTTTATCGCATTTTCTAGGGACTCATCCTCATGATGGTCTTTATTTCCAATATCATCTGCATGAGATTGCGATTATGTAGAAAGGCTGCTAGGATTGATCCAAGGACTGGAAAACCTGCCTTTGACAGTGGACTCCAGGGAGCTTTTGGCTTTGTTTAGTCTAACACGAAGGCTATTGATTGGGGGATGGGTTTGCCGTTCTAAAAATACAAACGAGGGATAAACCGAGGAGAGTGATTATTTAGTTTCGTTGCCAAGTGCTGACACAGAACAATGCCCAAATCAACAAGTTTACGGCTTTTTTAAATTTGATTTGATTGTTTCTATGCTCAGGGAGTTGAGTTCTGGATAGCTCTCTAAGGGGAGGGTCTTGTGCGTGTGAGAGGAGGGTAAAAAAAAATATTTGAGCCCTGATTAAGTTTATGAGGCGATCGCTTATGATGGGGTGCTATAATGGCAGTGTACTCAATCAGCAACTGTAGTAAGCCAAAAATCCCATGGTGGATGATGGGACACTAGTTGTGGAGGGGCTCTGAGTTACTAAGAGGATCTTTCCCGAGATGTCTGGCTGAGTGGGTCTCATTCACACTGCTTCAGGATCCTTACAATGATTACTTTATTTTGGGGTAGTGGTAGAATTTCCCCCAGGTCAGATTGGCAGGATCTGAGGTGGCTTTCATTCTCTCCGGAGCATTGGGGCACAGGTCACTTTGCTGGTTTTGAACTAGAGTATGGTGGTATTCTCTATACTTATGCCCGTATCTATCCTGTATTGTTCTATAACTAGGTTACTAGTCTTGGGTATTTTTTAGTTAAAATTTCATGGATAGGCTTGTGTGCACGTTAAACAATTCACACCGACTTGTTTCTCACTTGTATTATATACCCTAATAATCTTGGTGGCGAGTGGGAGTGGTCGGGTGCTTGGTGGCTGGGAGGGGATGGCCCGGGGCACACAGGTGCTGGGGTGTGGGGAGCTGGCGGGCTGGCAACTCCTACCTGGCTCTGTTTGGCCTTTCCCACAAGCAGTGGACCTTCTCCTCTCTTCAGGTCTAGGCGAGGTTGTGGCCAGCAGCTCTGCACATTGCCTCTGCCCGGTACGGCTTCTGCAGGGCTGTCTACGGCCGGAGCAGTGCACAGAGCTGCCTGGCTGTGGTCCTGCCTTAAGCTTGAGGGAGGGATGTTGCTGCCTTCCAGGGGACTCCCGCAGGTATAGTGTCTCAGAACCCTTACCTTCCCACACCAACCCCCAGCCCCTGAGCCCCTCTACACTCAATCTTGTGCTGTGGAGAGAGTGGTTTGCAGTGGCCCTTGAATGCTCCCGCAGATGCTAAGAATGCAAACTGATCCGGGGTTACCTTGAGGTCTGCTCAGGCGGCCTCTGGGGCAGCCTAACAACCTGCTTGCCGAAGTATGGAGTCCCAGAATTACAGAATCTGTCTCCATGACAATGCAGGTGCTTTACTTAAGATGCTAACTTAAAACTGCTTGCACAAATGGCAATCTTTTGAGTTTGCAGCTTTTCCATTACTGTTACTTTAAGAATAGAATCTTCTTTCTTAGATGATATGTTTATCTATATAGTGATTTAAACATTCTTTATTTTCCATAGTTCGAGGCGCTAGGAACCTATTTATGGCATAGCTGTGCGAAGGCGCACATATCAGCTTGATTTTCGTGGCACTCCTATCTGCCCAGGTTCTTCCCACTGCGTCCTGGTAGGGTTCTGCATTTAATTTAATTTTAATATGAGCTTCTTAATTTAAATCTTATTTACTTTTTACTAAATCAATTAGTTTAGTTGTATATGTATCTATTATAGAAAGAGACTTTCTAAACATTACAAATCTATTACTGGCACGCAAAACCTTTAAATCTCAGAGTGAATAGTTAGAAGACTTGGCACAGTTTCTTGAAAGTTGTTGACCCCTGCGTGCTAGTATATCTGGCAATGTTTAAACTAAAACATTGAAGGGTTAGATCATTTTTTTAAATCAGCAGGTCCAGGTAATTTTGCATTAAGAGGTCAGTTACGGATCCATCTGGATCTCAGATATGAACTCAGATTGCTAGAACTGTGTGTCTGCTGCTCCACTGGTTTAGTTTATATTCAGTTAGTCAAGGTATAGCGAGTTTTTCTCTTGTTGCTGAGTCACTACTCTCTGATTTGCATGGGCAGGGTATTACCTTTGCCAGGTTACACTTGCGACTTTTAATCGGTTTATATGGTGACTTTCCGATTTTACGCTGTATTCGTTCACACGACGTCGTCCTTTATTCGGTTGTCCTCTAATCGATTTCGGAATCCTCCTCAACTGAGAGGCAGTAGCGCTAAATCGTATGTGATACTCGGATTAGGGTTCGTGTGGCGGAAATCGCGTTATTGGCTGCGAGGCGCCATCCAGTCAGTCTGTTCGCAGTGGACGCTCTAGGACAGCATATCTGGAACTCGGCAAGCAGCGTTGGGTAACAGGAAATAGCCCCGACTTTTTGATTTGCTTTTGCCTTTTGTCCGCGTGGAGCTCTGATCGCGCGCGCTCGGCGAGTGCAGTCTTCATCCAAAATTAGTCCATCATGGACCTGTCGGGAGATTACTATGGTATGATCGCTGTTGGGGAGACAATTCTGTTGTATCAGCTCGTTTACGAACCGAAATGCAGCGTTTGATAAAAACTGCAGTGTATACACGCGCTTGCGTTGAGCAAGCGTAACGGGAATGAAGCCACGAGATAAACTGAGATCTCGCTCATTGAAGGGTGGGTGAGGGGGTACTGCATGACACACTCCAGCTTCCCAAGTCACAGCAGGTCTCTGAGATTTTTGCATTATTGGCGAGTCCCAAATTTGTCTGTAGGGTCGAAACACATGTGCTCTTGGGCGTGGTGCTGCAATTGGACAGCTCCCTCAGCTTTCTTTATCCCCTCCAACGTCTGAACAAAATGGGTAAGAATCATTCCTTGTTACTTTTCTATGTCACTTGTGTATATCGGACGCTCAGGCAGAGAAAGTATTCGAGCTAGGTCTCATTGGTGGTAGCCTCGATTGTCATCCGTGAACTGTTAATGTCCGAGAAGGCAATTGTAGCAGTTCAGAACTGTATACAGGCTTTATATCATTTTGAAACTTGGGGTCTTAATTTTTTGACATTCAATTGGGTTATTGTGACTCGTCTTTGGGCAATGGTTCATTTCTCCCTTTGTATCTAAATATGGTCCATTTCTAGTTGGATGTCATAGCCGGGAGGCTGCCTCCAAGTTGCCTTCCCCCGACTCATTTTCTCTCACTAACAGTCTTGTTTTTTTTTCTATTCTGGTTATTCCTTCTTACTTCTGACACAACGGGGTGAGGGAAATGACGCTAAGGCCCAGGAAATGTTTTGGGAGGTAGGAAGCATAGGTGTTAGCGTTCTCTGCAGGGGACCCTGAATACTGACACTAGACCTTGGATCAATCTCTGTTACCTTGTATTGTTTAGGCAGGACTATGTTGCTCACTTGAACGCTCTGGTCCGCAATCGATCTGTGATGCGGAGTGGTCGGGTACAGTCGGAATTCCGAGAGCTTTACAGTGCATTTTCCTGCTTTCACGTGTCAGCTCATGTCTCGGTGGTTGGCTGATTGCAGTTCAAATGGCAAAGATATTTCCTCTATCTCCTCTCTTTTCCAAAAGGATGGAGCTCGGCTGTTCTCAGTGGTGGCAGATGACAGAACAAAAAGCATGGTCACAAGTTCCAGGGCGGGAGGTCTAGGTTGGATCTTAGGAACACTATTTTCACTAGGAGAGTGGTGAAGCACTGGAATGGGTTTACCTCGGGAGGTGGTGGAATCTCCATCCTTAGGAGTTTAGGCCAGCTTGACAAAGCCCTGGCTGGGATGATTTAGTTCGTGTTGGCCCTGCTTTGAGCAGGGGATTGGACTAGATGACCTCCCGAGGTCTCTTCCACCCTAATATTCTATGATCTTAGAGCTCTCAGTGTCCAAGGGGATCTGCCAAAATCCTGATGATGCATCTAATTTGCTGAAGAATTTGGCTCCTGCCATCTCAGACATATTTTACGTCTTGGGGTAAGTAGAGGTAAAAAAAAAAATATTGAGCCTGATTAAGTTTATGAAGGAGATCGTATGATGGGACTGCCTATAATGGCAGGTAACCAATCAGCAACTGCTAGTAGCAAAAATCCCCCATGGCTGGAGATGGGACACTAGTTGTGGAGGGCTCTGAGTTACTACAGAGAATTCTTTCCCAGGTGTCTGGCTGGTGGGTCTCATCAACATGCTCAGGATCTAACTGATCACTATATTTGGGGTAGGGAAGGAATTTCCCCCCAGGTCAGATTGGCAGAGATCCTGAGGGTCTTTCACATTCCTCCGGAGCATGGGGCACAGGTCACTTGCTGGTTTGAACTAGAGTAAATGGTGGATTCTCTATAACTTATGCCCCAGTATCTATCCTGTATGTCCTATAACTAAGGCTATATTTTAGTCATGGGTATTTTTAGTAAAAGTCATGGATAGGTTGTGTGCAGTAAACAAAAATTCACAACCCGTGACTTGTTTCTCACTTGTATTATATACCCCTAACTAAATCTTGGTGGGAGGGGAGTGGCTCGGGGTGCCGTGGGTGCTGGGGAGGGGGATGGCCCGGGGACACCACAGGTGCTGGGGTGTGGGGGAGCTGGCAGGGCTGGCAAACTCCCTACCTGGCTCTGTGCCTCCCCACAAGCAGTGACATTCTCCTCTCTCAGGTCCTAGGCAGAGGTGTGGCCAGGCAGCTCTGCACACTGCCTCTGCCCCGAGTACCGGCTCTGCAGGGACAATGTCTACAGGCCGGAAGCAGTGCACAGAGCTGCCTGGCTGTGCGTCTGCCTAAAAGCTGAGGGAGGGGGATGTTGCTGCTTCCAGGGGACTCCCCCGCCAGGTAAGTGTCATCCAGAACCCTTACCCCCTTCCCACACCCCAACCCCCAGCCCTGAGCCCCCTCCTACACCCAACTCCTGCTGCTGCTGGGAGAGAGGGTTGCAGTGGCCTGAAACTGCCCCAGCAGCAGCTAGTGCAACTGACCCAGGGGTTACCTGAGCTGCTCAGGCGGCCTCTGGGGCAGCTACACCAACCGCTGCCGAAGTCATGGAGGTCCCAGAAAGTCACAGAATCTGTGACCTCCATGACAAACTTGCAGTCTTACATATAAGTGGCTAACTAAAATGTGCACAAATGGCAATCTTTTGAGTTTGCAGCCTTTTCCATTACTGTACTTAAGAATAGATCTTCTTCTTCAGATGATATAGTCTCATTATATAGTGATTATAACATTCTTTATATTCCACTAGTACGGGGCTAGGCAACCTATGGCATGCGTGCGGAAGGCAGCACATGAGCTGATTTTCAGTGGCACTCACACTGCCCAGGTCTTGCCCACTGGTCTGGGGGGTTCTGCATTTTAATTTAATTTTAAATGAAGCTTCTTAAACATTTTAAAAACCTTATTTACTTTACATACATCAATAGTTTAGTTATATATTATATACTTATAGAAAGAGACTTTCTAAAAACATTAAAATCTATTACTGGCACGCAAAACCTTAAATCAGAGTGAATAAGTGAAGACTTGGCACA
>NC_133775.1:66307337-66445105 GCF_003597395.2 Chelonoidis abingdonii | reverse complement strand
AACCGATTTTATAACATCGGTTTCGTAATATCGGTTTAAACTACTTCGAAATAATCGTGCAGTGTAGACGTACCCTTAGAGGCAGGCATTTGCCCTGACAATCCATGTCATAAGCATAAGCATGTACTTGTGAGCAAATGCCTATATCTGTAGGGAAATGCCTATGCCTTCTCCCAAGTTGCCATTAAGTGCCTGCAGATCACAAAGAGGGTGGGTGGTATGAACTGTGTCCAGGGCAGACGTTCCATCCCCAGTAGAACTGGAATTCAATGGTCATTTTGTTGGGAGCAACATTGACTCAGAGGCTTGCTGGCCTTGCTCATTCAGGTTGCGGGGTGTTTTAGCAGATGGTAACGCCTGTAACACAGCAGGTGTGGGTTCTCAATTCAGCATTCCCCCAGGGTGGGCTGTAGGCCTGATGTCTCTGACAGGGTCCCTAGGCAAAGCAGAACGGGTACGAACTTTGATGCATAGCAGATTGAGCAAGTCTGCATGGATGGGCCTTCCAGATCTGCTCCCCATTATTCACTACCCTCTCTATTGCCCAGTCTCCTGGCACACCATTGAAATCGATGGGAATCACATGGGGGTCAAACGCAGGAAGTGGAAGATTCCCCCAGTGTGGATTGGAGAGGGGAATGGGGCCCCGAATATGGCTGCACTCTGGAGGGGAAGCATAGCCATGGGGGAGAACAGCACTCAGCTGCTGAGTCAGCAGAAGTCACACAGTGATCAGCCACAACATTCAGATCATTCTGTAAACCAAACCTGATCTGCGGTGTGGCTGAGCTCTACTGCCAGGTCTGTTCCTGAATTGCCAATGCCGATCACAATGATTCTCTTCCTTGAGAACTCCTGGGGCTTCTTGTAATCCCGGCTGTGGAAGTAGTGGCCTTTGAACTTTTCGATCCCTGCAAAGAAGAAGCGGAGCAGCTGTGGGTGTGCCCCATGCCTCCTGCATTGTCCTGGGGGTCTGAGATTCAAGGGAATAGCAGGACTGCAAGGGTCTGCAGCATTCTTTGGGCGGGAGTGACACACAGCAGTTAGACAATCCATGAGTGTGTAAAACTGAGTCAAAATCCCTCCTTGGTACATGTGATGTCATCATCCTGCTTGTTCTCCAGCCAAGCACAGAGTGCCCCAAGAGCAGACAGGGACCCCTCGATTTCCAATGCAAGTGACAAGTAGAAAAAAAAAAATCTTTAAATGAAATGAAGCAAATGAAGGCGGAAGCCAAGAGTTTCCCCCTCCCACTTTGTAGGTCACCTTTAAAGCTGGACTGCACAAGGAAACTGGGCTGTGGATGACACTCCTCTGGGGGTCTAATATGCAGCTGGATTTGGCTCTGGATTTGCTTTTCTTTGCTCATAACCTCTGCAAGCGCCATCTTCATTTTAACCCTTGTGATCACATGTACCAAGGAACTTTGGTTTCAGAATTTGGAATTTTCATTTCAAATTTTTAACTTCTTATTTTTCATTTATTCATTTTATTATTTTTACCTTACTTCATAAATTCCCAATAGTAATATTGCATAATAGGACATCACGGTTAAAATATCCATTTTCATTTAATCTGTTATTTTTAAAACTGGTAAGGGCAGGTAGTAATGATTGAAATACTTTATTTCCTTGATCACAGGGCCTTTGATTTGTGTCATAATCGAAATGTGAAACTATTAATTTTCAAAATCTCCTGTGAAATGGAAATTCTGAGTTTTGACCAGCTCTAATGCTGCCTCCAGGGTCCAGGCCTCCAGGACAGAACAGGGCATCCACTAGGAGCCTCTACAGAACTGCCACTGTCTCCATCAGGAAACCCCTCTGGTCCCAGGCCACATGAGGGGATGGAGGGACTGGAACTAGAACGTAACATATAGAGATGCAGAGAGACATAAAGGGTTTAGTTTCAGAGGGGTAGCCCTGTTAGTTGGTATCAGCAAAAACAACAAGCAGTCCTTTTGGCACCTTAGACACTAACATATTTATCTGGGCATAAAGTTTGGTAGGCTAGAGCCCACTTCATCATACGTATGGAGTGGAAAATACAGGAGCAAGTATAAATACATGAAAGGATGGGCATTGCCTTACCAAGTGTAAAGTCATTCTAACGAGACAAATCAATTAACAGCAGGATACCAAGGGAGGAAAAATAACTTTTGAAGTGGTAATGAGCGTGGCCCATTTCAGACAGTTGGCAAGAAGGTGTGTGAGGTGGAAATTAGTATTGGGAAAATTAGGTTTAGGTTTTGTAATGACTCAACCACTCTAAGTCTTTATTCAGGCCTAATCTTATGGTGTCCAGTTTGCAAATTAATTCCAATTAGTGTTGCACTCTGCATCCTACCTGGGAAGGAATCCAGTGGCAGATGGGCGTTGGTGTGATGACCGGTGCAAACCATGACCCCATCAAAGATGGCTGACTCCTGCTCCCCTGCCGTCTCTGTGACAATGTCCCACTGGCCTGTGGTGGAGAAATCTGGGTGTTTTGTCACACTGACCACGATGGTCTGGAAGGAAAAGGGCACTCAAAGCTGGCACCAGGGAATTTCATCTGTTCCCTTGGAATGAAGCGCCTGACACTAACTTCCCCCCCCACGCCTGAGTCAGCAACCCAGCCAGGAAGCACAAGGCCAGCGCACAGCTGGGATCAGCAGCAGGAGGCCAACTGGGCTCTGCTGGGTTTTGCCTCATGGCCTCTGTTGACTCAGTGGCTCCCACAGGAATGGGGCTGCAGCGGCTCCTGGGAGCTGGGCTGTAACTTCTGCCAGGCAGCCCCCAGATGAAAGGAGGTCCCAGAACAGCTCCTCTGGTTCTCCCTGTTCCATGAGTGTGAGATGTTTCCTCATGGGGGAGGTATGGGGGGGAATTCTTTCACCTAGATCTTGCATACCTGTGCATGCACTCTTTCTCTCTTCCCCCCTACCCCTGCACACTGGGCCAGCTCTCCTCACCTTGAAGCGGATATATTTCAGAAGGTCGAAGTGGTCGGCGTACATGCGCAAATACTCCATGATTTTGGAGTTGTGCATGTAGTTGGGGAAATTGGCTGGGATGGGGAAGTCACTGAAGCACATCATCTCCTTAGAGGTGTTGATAATGACAGATTTGTAGATGCTGGCCCTGCCCTCTTCGGGATTCTCCTTCAGGGAGCAGGAGAACATTATGAGTTGTAACATTAACCATGTGAACTCCCAAAAAACTAAAGTTCTACAAGTTAAATAGCCAGAATTGCTGACTCTGTTTGCAGCAGCTGAGGTGACAGTCATCTTTCGAGTGTGTCTTTGTCATGTGATGTTAGCCTGGGGTGCAGTGGGTACACAATGACATTTCTTTAAATGTTCTTTAAATCCCCTCTGGGGGTGACAAATAAAACCAGCACAAACAAGGAGATCATATGATCACAATGAACTTGCAAGAATCCTAGGAAAACCTAAAGCACAGTGAATTTAGGAAGGGATAATAAAAAATACATGGCTGGCTGGAGTCATTTCTAGCGTATAGAATTACTGGCACTGGTTTATAGTCCTTCCTGAGATAAATCACATCTTCCTCACCATGACTTATATTTTCTTAACTATTTGACTTTTATGCCAAGTGCCTAAATCACATGCAAGACCAAGAGACTGTAGCAAGAATCAAAGGTGAATTGTTTACCTCATGGAGACTAATGTACCTGAGTTTTTTCTCTAGGTAAATGCCTAGTGAAGACCAGGCATGTTATTTTGGCTATGAGTTTAACTCAATCCCTGGAGGGGGCAGAGAGCTGTTTAACTCCTAGGAAAACTAAAGTTCCTGGTCTTCACTGTTTTATTACCTCAAGTTTGTGCTGTTTACCTCAGAGTAACTCTTTTTCCAGCAGTGAAGACAAGGCCTAACTTGGTGAAGTGTATACCTCGACCCAACCAGCTTAACAGGACAGTGCCCCAACAGGAACATGTAGGGTTGCCAATTTTGGTTGGATGTATTCCTGCAGGTTTCATCACAAGACACAATCTTTAATTAAAGATTAATCTTTAATTTCTGGAGACTCCACGACAATTCTGGGGAGTTAGAACCCTGGGGACACTGCCTGAACTAAGACTCCATTAAGTTATTTGCTAGTAGGGAAAACTCACCATAAACATCACTGTGGGCATCACTGTGAGCATCAGAGAGTCTAAGCTGAAGTAAACTTCTCTGAGCAGAAACAGGGTAGACTGTGTATGTTAAAGACAGAGGACGTCTCTTTCAAATTGCACCTTCTTCTGGGTCTGACACACATTAGTTACACCTCTGCAGGCTCCCTCACACATTGGTAAGGGCCTGATCCAAAGCCCCTAGGGTCAGTGGAAAGATTCCCATTGACTTCATTGGCCTCTGGGTCAGGCCCGTAGCAGGTGCACACAGGCCTAAGGGAGCCTGAAGCCTGGTCTCTATGAGAGTGTTTATACAAACTCTTCCCCCATGGCTAGAACTGGCTCAGCAGCACCTGGTGCAGGTGGAGCTCTGGCTGCAACAGCCATTTTCAGTGCTGGAGCTCCTGTGGGGGCTAAGTGCAGCGCAGCTGAACTGGTGTTAGCAGCGCTGGGGATGTTTGTACAGCTCCCTAGCACGGTAAGGCTGTGGTGGAGTCTGACACATGGCTTCTGGCCCTGCATTGTTTTGCTCCTAAGCAGAGGTTGGAGCATGCAGAGAAATGCTGGTAGAGAACATTCCCCTAGGGGAAAGGCTGGAAACACTTTCATTTCCACCCCACCAAGCGAGTCAGGACTGAGAGAAACTTGGACCCACCTCAAATCTCCAGAGCCCTCCAATGTCGCTGCTTCTCTCGAAGCAGGTGGGCTCCAGCCCCTCGTCCAAGCAGCATTTAATGGAGCTCAGTCCACAAACGCCAGCTCCAATAACTGCAACCCTCTTCTGTGCCATGCCGTCTGGCCTCAGAGTGCTTTGCCAGCCACCTGGGAGAGGGGAAACCTCGGCCGTATCACCGTTGGTGCAGTTCAGAGCTGGAGGAATTGCAATCACTTGCCGACTCCGAATGAAGGAGCAGCTTGAGTCAGGGCTGCTCTCTGATCGGGCTGTCTGAGGCACTGAATTCCTGGTCAGGGAGGATCAGAGCAGGGGCGGGACCACTTCTGGGCTTCTCTCTTGCTGGAAATGCAGCTTGACTCAGTTGCATAATAAAGTAATTACTACACTAGCAGACAGGACTCACAGGGCTCCTGCAGCCACCCAGCCACACATCAGCCTCTGTGCACCCTCCCCAGGAAGGGCTCATTTCCCTGATCTAACCATGCTTAAAGTAATCTGAAAAAAATGGGGGCTCTGTCACCGCCACCCCATTTACCCATCCCCTCACCCTGCAATTAATTCTTCACCCATTCCCCAAATAAACCCTGTCTCCTCTAAGTCCCCCATCAATTCTGTCCCCACATCTGGTCCACCACTCTGACCCCCCCATCAATTGGGCCCCCAGGCTGCAAGCAAGTCTGTCCCATTCAATTCTGATCCCCAGCCACACCTCTGCTCTGCATGCTGCTCTGGGGGCTCTTTACCCCACCTGCCCAGGCGCTGAAGTAGGGAGGAGTGGGGTACAGAGGCACTGTCCCTTCCCTATTGCTCACAGGATGAGGAGTAGGAGGCAGAGCTGCTGCATCCCTTTGCTCCTCCTCCCCACCTGCGAGTGCAGCATGGGCTCATAAGCAGAGGCCTGAGAGCTCTGTCTGCCTCCTGCAGCAGCTCTGATTGGCTACTGTTCCCAAGAGGGCGGGGCAGTGGGCAAAGCAGCCAATCAGAGGGGGTCTCCAGCTGGGAAGTACTACAGGATGTGCAGCTCAGCCCGGGACTGCTCTGTAGAGGATGGAGGACTATTAGGCAGGATGGGCGGGGATGGTGTCACTAGCATCTGTTTGCCAGAAGCTGGGAGTGGGTGACAGGGGATGGATCACGTGATGATTACCTGTTCTGTTCATTCCCTCTGAAGCACCTGGCATGGGCCACTGTCAGCATGGCCATTTTTATGTTCTTATGTAGAGATTAGGGTGACCAGACGTCCCAACAGTCCTGATTTTAGGGGACTTGTCCCAAGTCCCAACCTTACATTGGTCGAGATGCACTTTGTCCCGATATCGGGGGGACTGTGGCAAGCCGGTGCTGTCAGAGCCACTCATCTCTCCTCCTGGGGGGCCCTTGGGCAGCGCAGCTGAGCTCCTGGCACGGCGGCGCCAGCCCGCCGGCCGGCAGGATCCTGCAGAGTGCTCCACTGCGTGGTCTCCGCAGAGGTCTCCGCTCCACTGCGTGCTGCAGCAGGGCAGGGCTTGTAGACGTGGGTAGGGATGCCAGGGGGATAGAGCCCCCCACACCCCTGCCCCTGCCTCCCCCAACCCGACCCACGCAACCCTAGGAAGGACCTGCCTGCTGAATGCTTCCTGGGAGTTGCTTCAGGTAAGCACTGGTGGGACTCACCTGGCCCCTTCTGGCAGGTCCCTCTGTGGGGGCTCCTGGCTAAGCAGGGGTGAAACCTGGCAGCCAAAGAGGGAGACTCCCAGGTGGGAGGGTTCGGGTGAAGCTGCGGAGAAGGGAGCGAGGCGGTGAGATTAGTACCAAGCCATTTGCCTTTCTCCCTGTCTGCAACAGATTTGGCTTTATATTAAGGGGCGAGTCACACTCCAACTCAATCTGCAATGAGCACAACTTCTGAGTAAGAACATGAAAAATTTTATATCATCACTTCTTGGAGTAGTACTATGCTATGAAGTTTTACTGTGACCTTATGAAAATGTCTATTTGAATCTGTCTCTTGAACTGAAATATCGCACTACTGTGTATGCTACATTTCTGAGCTTGAAATAAAACCACGATAAATTTTCCCTTTTAAAGGAAAACTAGAGTGATTAATTCCAACACCTTGGATGTCTAATAAATATTTATACAGCTAAGAATATATCAAAATTACTTCTTTTCAAAAATAACTACCATTCTTTCCTTGGCTTTATAGCTCTGATATTAATGACACCTCAAAAGATTGAATAAAACTTTTCTTCTTGACTGGTTTTGAAGAATTCTGAATGCAAAATGTTGGTCACTTTGTGGCTAGGTGGATTATTCCAGGTTTCAGGAATCCTCTCAAATACCCCATGGTCAAAAAAGTCACCCAAATAGTAGTATATTGATGTAGTCTCTGGATTCTAGCAATATTTTTGTTTTACCTCAGAAATAAAGTACAAAAATACATTAGATTTTTACAGTAAACATTTTGTAAAAGGTTTCACATAGATATTCTTTAAAATATTTATAAAAAGTTAAATGGCATAAAATTCATCAAATTGTATTTGAGTAAGTATTTTTAAGATCACCTAACTGTCTTAGTGCAATACTTACCATTTTGTTTTTCCTGGGTTGAGAATCTCCCTTCAAATACATAGTTAGCTTTATAAATATATTTAAAAACACTTGGATTATAGGAGAGAGAATAAAATCCCTCACCCAGTGCTCTTTGATTAAACCTTAATTTCCAAAATATTTCCCTTATGTATTGGAACAGTAATAATGGTTTGCATCACTATATGTCCAGACAGTTACATCACACTCATCACTATATCTTTAAACATGAATAGCATTTTTCTTCAAAGAATCTCAAAACATTTTACAAGGTTTATATCCTCACAATACACCTGAGAAGTAGGTAAGCATTATTAGATCCAGTATCCCAAACACAAAGGGGCTAGTTAGAGGCTCTGTATTACTGCTGTGTTACA
The DNA here is from genome assembly GCF_003597395.2 of Chelonoidis abingdonii. Classification (NCBI taxonomy): domain Eukaryota; kingdom Metazoa; phylum Chordata; order Testudines; family Testudinidae; genus Chelonoidis; species Chelonoidis abingdonii. The sequence continues at coordinate 66,437,367 of NC_133775.1, read as the reverse complement.
AAGAATAAATCATAATTATACAGATGGGGAAAGGTAAAGTACTTTCTCCAAGACCACATAATAAATCAGTGGCAGAGCCAGAAATTGATTTGAGAAGCCCTGATTCAAATTTCCCTTTTCTAACTACAACAGCCACTATTGGGAGTGAGGGTTTGCCTTATGCTTTCACATAGAGCTTGTGAAAACAAAACGAACCATTTCTCAAGTTTGAAACCGAATGCAGGAATCAGAATATGAAGATCCTAGTATTAAAATTTACATTAGAAATAGTCAAATCTCACTGGTTTAGCACAAGAGATGCAGTTTTATCATAAGTCTTGTGATATTTGGTATTTTGCTTAAATTCTGATTTGTTGAGGGTCCTCCTTGAACTACAGGATAATCTTAGTTTGCATTTTTTTAAAAAAAGTAAGTTTCCAATCTTTATGTTTGTTGGATGAAAAACAAGAAACAAACAAACAAAACCTTTTAGATCTAATCCCTAAAGGCTCCAAAACCAGAAGGCAAATAAAAATATTTTTTTTCTTTTCTGACACAGGTGAGCAGAGAATCTGAATTGGCAACAGAAAATGGGGCTCCCAGTAGGACAATAATTCTTTACTCTTACTAGGAACCCATCAGTGGATTTTGGGGAATAATGTTATTCAGTCAGTTCGTCTTTCCTGGCGTACTGCACGCGCTGGTGATGTCTAACTAATAATAATTAAGAGCCGAGTTTATTTCATACAAATTGTGTCCAGTGCCATAGATTTGCTGGTTAGAGTAAACATGCGCTGTATAATATTAAAGTATCCTTCCTAAAGAAATAACAGGAGGAGAGAGAAACCAAAAACATCTGTGTATCACAATAGAGAACTGAGCAATTTCTTTGTTACTGACTGCACCAAGATATGACTGTTCAGGGAGCATGGGAGAGGAATGTATCTGAATAATTAAAACAAATAGTTTAGCTTTGATGGAAATAGGTGTAAATGACAACAGATGCACTGCACTTCAGGCTCAAAAAAATGCTGATAGATCTGAGCCTTAAGTGGCTTACCCAAGGTCTGTGATGGAGCAGGGAAGCTGGGTCTCCCAAGTCCTATGCTAGCACCTTAACCACTGCACCCTCGTCTCTCTTTTATGTTTCATCCTAATCTGTGACTCTCCATACTTTCATTGTCTGTCATTAAAGTAATATTCTTCTAAACGAGATTGTAGTAGTGCAGTGCAGTGCACTGAAGTAACTGCCACCTCTTTTTTTAACAACACACTCTCCGCTAATGATTTCTACAGGCGCCATGTCACTCTTCTCGAATGAAATGTTGCTCAGATTGATGAAAGGGCAACAGATATGTAATCTATTAATTTATAATACTTGGCTATGAAGGGCTAGATTGTGCCTTTATAACTCAGTCCTGAGTAGATGCATAGAGCTGAAACGCCTCTATGGGAGCTCAGCAAGGGGAGACACAATCCACCCGTGAACTTCCAGATAAACCTGCTATGCCTAGTCCTGTGCTTAGCCTGCTCTAGTCCTTTGAGGAGATTTATCTTCCTGGGGTGTGCACAGAGGGATCAGTCTCTGTGGTCCCTCAAATGCATTGACTATGGCTGGCCATTTGGCAAGGCTTCATTGGGGAAAGCTTTTGTGCCTCCACCATCATCCCCCTCCAAGGGCAAGTTGCAATCTGGTCTTAAGCAAAGCTGTTAATTGGACAAACTTGTGTTCAGTTACTGGTAATAGTTGAAAGCCTGATCCTGCAAATGCATGTGAGTAACTTTACTCCTGTGAGTAGTCCCACTGAAAGTCATTGGACCCACTCACGGTTCTAAGCACTCTGCCCCTAGGCTTTAGTCACTATAATGTCCTAAGTGGGCCATAAGCCTGAGCCTTCCAGAAAGTCGCTCTAGGCTTTAGTGGTGAAAGGACTAGCTAGTCTGTCTGTTTTTAGAACTAGAGGTCACCAAATGAAATTAATAGGCAGCAGGTTTAAAACAAACAGAAGGAAGTGTTTCTTCACACAATCAATCTGTGGCACTCTTTGCCATGGGATGCTGTGAAGGTGAACACTAAAGAAAGAAAAGAATGAGACTGGCAGAATAAGGACAGTGCTAATGTAATGCCAATATTGAAAAAGGGCTCTAGAGGTGATCCCGGCAATTACAGACCGGTAAGTCTAACGTCAGTACCGGGCAAATTAGTTGAAACAATAGTTAAGAATAAAATTGTCAGACACATAGAAAAACATAAACTGTTGAGCAATAGTCAACAAGGTTTCTGTAAAGGGAAATTGTGTCTTACTAATCTATTAGAGTTCTTTGAAGGGGAGGGACAACAAACGTGGACAAGGGGGATCCAGTGGACATAGTGATTATGTAACCCTTCTGCCCTCTGAGTTGGCAGCACAAGGGCCGGGTTCAGTATCCAGGGGTCCATTTTTATACACCATGCATAACCGGCTCGAGCCCCCACCAGTGACCTGGGAACTTACATATCACACCCTCTGGGTGCCTCTAGGAGGCAATACTTTCCCTCTCACACACGGAGTCTGAGTGTAGCAAAATCTTTTGAGAAAGGAAGGAACAATGGCATCCCATTGGAGAAACACCAAAACAGGATTATAAACATAAATCATAAACAAAACCCACCCAAGTACATTGGCATGTCTTTCCCCTTAGGGTGTCAAAGTTAGAATCAGGACTCACAATTTGTCAAGACACTCTGTTTATTAGCGCAGCATTCGCCAATAACATTCAAATACCTGAGGCAAGCATGCAAGGCCTAAACAGTCTTATTATACAGTAAAAGAGCGGAATTCGACAAAGGGACAAACAAAGCAAAACATGTAAAATCACTGGGCAAGCATGCATATCCATTTCTTACTAACTGTTATCGATCTAAGGGTACTTCACAATGCCTTAAACGGTGCAATTGTTCTATGTAATGTTATATCCTGACACCTGGACTGCAACATTCAACAATTTTGCTTAAAGTAAGGACAACATTTCTTTAATCCTTTATTCTACAATATAATCATTCTATTTCACAACCTCCTTTTGGTCAGGCTAACGCCATGAACCATCACGGTCTATCAAATAACGTTTTATCTCTTTGTTCATCAGTGATATTCAAAATCGTCATATTAGCACTCTGTTTTGGGGCAGTCATTGGTGACACAATTCTGGATACAACAGGAATTAACTGAAAGCATACAAAATCACTAAGATCCACACGGATAGTTAGGGCTCCTGAACAACAGATTCCTATGCCAGAGAAATTGAACAGGTATATAGACTTCCATAAGAACTCGGCTCTTCTGAGGAAGAATGCGATGGTTCTAAGTGCTAGCAGATCTATTACTCATTGTACTGCAGGTATAACACACACATTCTTTCCCAATGAGACAGTCCTTCTTTGGCGCAGCACTTGTCTAATCTTGACAGTTTTTGGAGGGCCACCTGTCGGATCGCCCCTGTTCTGTGCCAGGGTTTTTAAACTTTCTCCATTTCATTGCCATTATTTCACCACTGCTAAGTTAAGGAGTCTTTTTGAATGGTCTATTACTCCCCAAGTGGGATAAAGGAAGTGCCAATGGCCTCTTCCCAAGTAAGGGCTTATGTATGTAATACCATTGGGCATCTGTTAAGTCTCTCTTTTTCACTGAAATTACGGAGGCGTTCTCAGGAGGGACTCTAGTATCGGAATTGTGAGAAAGTTGGTGAGATACAGATACCTGACAGTTAGCTGGTAATACAGTATAAGCTTTGGTTCACAAACCCAATGATGGCCGTTAAGGCTGGAAGGGTCCATTCATCCATTTGTACGTAGGTATGCATAGAGATAATATCCTCAAGGGACAGGGTAATCCTCCTTACGAGAATGATGTGTTTGTATTGGCATGGAAGATTGTTTATTTTACTAAGATTACGTAGGAGGATACATATGATATTTTCTGTTTGATCCCGTGAGAAAAAATCATATCCCAATACCAGCCACCACTCTTTAGTTTGTTTGAATAATTCATACATCATTTGCACATATCTGAAGGCAACCGGCTTTTTCTCCAGATCCAGCCCTGTCCATATACACACAAACACAATGCTCTTTCACCCCCACACTTATCCTATTAGATATTATTTCCCACGTTTCCCAAAGTGTCTATTACTGATAATATGTTGTTAAATGGATGAGGTCTCCAGTAAGGTTGGGAATCAGTGGGATAGCCGGCAAAGAAATCAGCGAGAGCAGAGACGATGTGGTGCAGACCGCAATTTAGAAATATTAGGGTCTGAGCATCCACTTTGTGGCTGGAATAAAAGAATTGATTGAGGATTCCCAGATCTTAAGATACAGCAGCTGAGAAAACAGGCGGCCACCAGGAGTGCATGTTGGAGGGCAAGGCTTCTGGTCTGACACCATCAACTGAGGGAACGCATGTGCGGATTATGCCACCGGCAGAGCGGCAGGTCATATAAACTGCTGCTTCTTGGGCCTTGCTTAGGTTGTCGATCTGCTTCTGTCAACCCTTACAGAGCGTATTGTAAGGTATGCAGAACTGTTCCATCTATCGTATTATGGAGTCAAAACTGATCTGCGCAGTCTGAGGTGTTGATTGGTTTGCCAGGGAGGGTGTCTTCTGACACTGTGACATGTACTCATACAGAACTGCAATGCAGATAGCTTAACAGCTGTCTAGGTAGTAAGCAGTACATGATGAGGAGACTTCCAGAGTGTCCAGGTGTTTTCAATGGGATATGCGAAGAGACCAGTCACCTGGGCTCAAGGTTGGGGAGAGTCAGAGGTGGTTCCGTCGCGCGGCTTGAACTGAATGGAAGTGACTTAAGCTTGCATTAATCCTGCTTTGGACAGGAGCCGTACTGTGAAGTCAATTCAAGTCTGGGACGGAGTAATGGTAGCAATTCGATAGGGCATCCATACGATTTAAAAGGACTCAGTATGCATGTTGGGATGGAGTGGATGGCATTCTAGGGTAGTGTAATGCGTGCTGCCAGTCTTAACCTATGATCACACATCTTAGCAAGTTATTCTTAATACAGCATTTTCGCCTTTCTACAGCACCGCACTTTGTGGGGTAGGACAGTGCAGAGGTGTGTGATTATAAGACGATCCTGGTTTGCACAATTTGTCGCGGTAAAGTGTGTACCGCCATGTCCTGGACCAGAGTGCATGGATATTCCGTTGGCAGGCCTATAGATAGGTTTAAATAACAATTCAAGGACCAACATCCTCCCCCCCCCAGCCCCCCAACCCCCCCCGGCCCCGTGAGTCAGCCCTGCGACAAGAAGGCTTCAATCCAAAATAAACATACCATAACCAAAATAATTCAAATCGTTGACACTAAGGCATTTGTACAAAATCAAGTTGTGAGCAACAGAGTGTTGGGGCAAGCCCGCATCTGAGCACTTTTACAGTTTACCACATATGTGGCTTTGGCAAGTGGCAGGGCGGCACAGTGGCAAGGCTACAAAACCAGAGCTGAATGGGGAGCCCAACCATCCGCTTAGTTAGAAGCAAGACCATTCCCCTTTTCCGACATGCGAACACGTGTGCGCGGTGCAGCAATGAGTAGAGTGGAAAAGGGGCACAAGGCACAGTGGGCGCACAAAGGGAAATCAGGATGAAGGGAGGCAAACCACGGCAACTAGGAGTCCCTTTTTTGGTTGTCTGGGGCAGAGTCCTGGAGGCAGTGGTGAGGTAGTGAGGGATGGTGGTGTATAGAACAGAGAGGGAACTAGAATGCAATCTGGGAAGGTTCATGCAGCAAGACCATGTTAGTGCAGAGGCATCAGCACAATGCGTTACTATAGCAACATCAGTATCTGCATCAGAGTGACAGGGCACGTAACAATAGCAGGGCGAGGGAGAGTAATACTGAACATAAGGAGAGCAGCGATATGAGGGGGCGTTCAATGGGTATCGCGCAGATGTAGAAAACCTGAGCTTGCCAGAGGTACCAAGTCATGTAACAACCAAAGCATAGCGGAAGTCAGTGTAAATGGTGCAGAGCGTCCTCCACCAAAAGAGGCACGGGTAAAGGAAACTAATTCGACAATTGTCGAGGTTCAGAAGGTAAAGGCGCGCTTCTGAGTTTCAGAGAAGTGACCCAGATATCCTACAGAGAACGACGCTGGTTCTCGAAAACAGTGAACGTCAGTAAAAAACCGGTCAGAGTTAGGGAGAGGGACATCAGAAAGGTCAATACGCGGGGTGAGCTCAGAGACAGTGCACGGAAGTCGTGAGGTAGTCACCGTCATGACAAGAAAGGAGAGTGGCAGGATTTTAATCTGAGAACAGCGCTTTATAGTGATATATGAGGCCGAGCAGTAGAAGTTCAACTGGTAAGGCGAGCGGGAGAGGTGGCTTGTATTGCGAGCTGTATAGCAGAGTTCCTACAGAGGAGGGACCGTAAGAGTAAAGGGGGAGCCGAGGACAGGATTCAAAGACATTTCGAACTATTGGGGGGCAAGGCTGGGCACAGTGTCAAAGGGCAGAGAAATAAGCTAACGGGAGGTTTTTGCCCGTGCAGACCTGAGTGAGAACTCCAGGTGGTACACAGATTGTTATGGAAAAAAGGGTAAAGGTTGAAAGTCTGGCAGCCCTAAAGTGGGTTGCAGAAGCCAAACTTGTTTGGGAGAACAAGGCGAGTCGCATCAGGTGGCATGGCTAATGGTAGGCAGAGGAGGTACGACAGTGAGTTCTGTTAGAGTTGCAAGGGAGGCATATTAGGGGAATCCAGTGTTCTGCTAATCCAGCCATGGCCCAAAATGTTTCGGGACCTGGCGTGGAGTGCAGGGTCGGGGAAAGTATGGGTAAAAATGTGTTAAATAAAACCACAACCTCTAGTAAAAATGTGTCACAGGTGGTGTAAATTAAATTGAGGTGTGTTAGAGAGAAAAAAGGGTAACCAATGGGTTTTATCCTAAGACTTCAAGTAATACAATTGAAGTTAGGAGGCAAATAGTAGCGGGGTAAACACGTGGGAAGGATTGAAAAAGAGGAGAGAGAAGAAGGCAGGGAGAGAATGAGGTTGGGGGATCGGGGGAAGAGGAGCGAGCGTGTGGAAGCAGCAAGAGACCAAGAGGCAGAGGCACTGTGGAGGAGAGATTTAAAACACCTAAGGACGACACAGAGAGCAGACAGGCTGCCAAGTTTAAAACAGCAGAGAGAGCAACGATGATGGGAGACTCGGGGAGAGACATGGCCAAAGTTAGGGGGATTAAGGGCAGCGAGAACGACAGACAACTAACATTAAACAAGAACACAGGCAAAGATCAAGTATGATCTAATTAACACAGACTGAACAAATTAGCAGTAAATAAGAAGAACGGCAAACATTTTTAACCTAAAATTTACAGAGCAACAATACAAACAATATCTATAAACCTAACTATAACCACACGATATGCAAAATGAATTACAACTTATCAGACTAAGAACCTGAAATCTAAAGGTGTCAACGCTTTACACCTATGCCGAATCTTTGAATCAGCGAGGGGGAGCAGTTCCCTAGAGGGCAGAGTGGTGTTCCCAGGGTACAGGCCCGGGGGTGATATTAACTAGTGGTGGCTGAAGCAGTGGGCGCTGCAGCTGGCAGCCCAGGAATACAGCCAGAAGCAAGCTTAGGCGACGAGCACAAGGCATTATTTTAGCAGCAAAAGGCGCTGCGGAGACAAGAAACAGATACAGATATCAAGACCAAGGAGTTAGCTTGGTCAGTTTCTGAGGGAAACAAGGCCCAGTTAGGAGCAGAGAGTTTGCAATAGAGGGAGTTCTATACCAATCACCCAGGGACAAGACAGCAACACACGAGACAGAAACAGCAGTAGTCATCGAGATGAGAAGAGGACTCGATCGGTTACAATAGATTCAGGAGAAATTCACTGGTAAAATCGTATGTTCGAGAATGGAGGGGAAGTTAAAACGGGGTATCGCTAAAACATACAAGAAGCGAGGAAGGGCCACCCCAAAGACACCCATACCTGATCAGACCAGGTGGCAAAGCAAAGACCATTCTCCGAGGTCTGATAGAATAATAGTTCCGGCTTTAAAGCAAACATCAGGCAGTATTTCCCTACAACAAGAGTACTTTTGATTGGCTCCTCTGATAACAGGGGAGAGAGAGAATAGCAGGGAAAGGCCTGCGATGAGCATAGCATGCTTGGAGCATGTTCTGAGTCCAGCAGGTATAACGCTAGCACTTGATTAGTTGCCACTTCCATGAGTCTTGCAGTTCGGGCAGTACCACTCACAAATCAAGCCTGCGATTCTGAACAAAGAGAAGCCAAATAAAAGAAAGCAGAAGCCCCCTCAACTAGGCAGAGCACGTGGCTCCAGTTAGCTGTACAAGCCATCCTAATGAATAGGCTGTGACATTAAGTTAGAAAATGGCCGGAGGGGCCACACAAGGAATCAACAGAAGAGAGGGAACAAGGGAATGCAGCAGGGACAGCTAACAGAATCCCTCCATGAACTTGTCAAAGTTTCGTATTTGAACCCGGTAATAGTCTTGCCATCACAACATCCTCTGGCAAAAGAGATCCCATAAGGCTGACGGCGTTGTGTGCATCAGGATAGTTTGCCATTGTAGGCCTTTAAACTACTGTTATCCTTGTGGAATCCCAGACTCTCTGAATCCTACTTCTCTAGGTTTCTTCCACCACCATTTTCTCCCTAACCTATCTGAGTTATGTGAAATTTGTTTATGTGAAGTGAAACTAAGAGGCCGATACCGGGTAGACCGAAGGTCCATCTAAGCCCAGTAAACTGTCTACTTGAAAGTGGCCAATAGTCAGGTGGCCAAAAGAGGAGTGAGTTAACAGGACAATGAGTCAAGGGAAATCATCTCTCCATACAATACCATCTCCATCCTCTGTGAAACAGAGGGCAAGGGACACCATTCTTTAACCCTCCGGTTAAAGCATTTATGGACTTAGCCATAGAAATTTTTCCAGTTCCCTTTAAACATATGATTATGAAGTCAGCCATTCAACAAACCTCACTCAGGAATCAGGAGTTCCATCAGTGACTGTGAACTGTGTGGAAGAAAACTTCCTTTTTATTGTTGTTAAACACTGCTACCTATTAATCGCATTTAGTGAACTCTCGTTCTGTATAGTGGGAATAAGAAATATTTCCTTAATCCACTTCTACAACATCAACATGATTTAATACCTCTACAAATCCCTCTTAGATCTCCTCTTTTCCAGCTGAAAAGTGCCTACCTCTTCATGTTTCCTCGTATGGACCCTAACTCACAAAACCCCTAATCACATTATTAGTTGCCCTTTTCTGTACTTTTCTAAGGCTAAGAAATAAATCTTTTTTGAGTATTGAGGAAGCCACATCTGTAAACACAGATATTCGAGATGTGACAGCTTACAGGATTGCTATATAAGAAGGCATAATAATATTCTCAGTCTTATTCATCTATCCCCTTTTTAAATGATCCTAATACACCTGTTTGCTTTTATTGACCTCCTCTTACACGCATGGACGTCTTCAGAGAACTTATCCACGATGACGCCAAAAGATCTTGAATCTCCTGATTATTGCGACTACTGACCCAGCCTTCTTTGAATGAGATTTTGCTGCTTTTACCTCTGCTGCTTCCTTTGGGGCTGGTAAGAATCCCTCGGCTGAAATTCTGTGAAATCTCTATACTTTATTTATCTTAGCTGCCTCTCCCTCTTTCCCCAGACACTCAGACTTAACCAGCACCCAGCATAGCTGTGGTTTTAAGTTAGATTTAGAGAATTTGTTTGTATTGTGTTCTGTAAGTTAGCGTTTTTAGAAAATTTGTTGCATTGTGTTCTGTTACTTGCTAATTTGTGTAGTCTTGGTTAATTTTAGATCATAGATAAAGATTTTTGCTGTGTTCTGTATAGTTGTGGTTAATGTCGTCTTCCTGCTGCCCCGCCCCCCCCCGAGCTCTCCAGTCACCCCATACCCCTCAGTCTCTCTGCTGTTAAAACCTGCAGCCTGCCTGCCCTCTCTGTCTCCTGAAGCTCTCTCTCATCTCTCTCTCTCTCCTTTTTAATCCCTTCCTCCCACACTCTCCTATTACCCCCCGAAACCTCAATTGTATTACTGAAGTCTAGCATAAAACCCCATTGGTTACCCTTTTTCTCTCTAACACACCTCACATTTTACATTTATACCACTGTGACACATTTTTACCTAGAGTTTAGTTACTTTACCACATTTCCCCATAACTCCCATAACTGTTAGTTGGCTATATGCTGCTGTGACACACCCTTTACATAAAAATTGTTAGCTACCTGTTACATTTATACTTCAGTGTTAATTGGTTACCAACTGTATTGTACCCCACTGTATTGTACCCCACTTTTGAAACCCACTATACTATTTACTAAAAGAAACCTCTCCCCAATTGTATACCTTAACAAACCCCATACCCCTCACTATTGAATTTTCCCTGTTTTTGCATTTTCTTAATAAAGTTTATTTTGTACCCCACCAGTGCAGTAGTTGTCCCCCAAGATCCCCTACCTGCTGGCAGGGTCAGAGGATAGGTCCATCAATGCCTGTTAGCCGGGATGAGCAGGGATGGTGTCCTTAGCTTCTGTTTGCCAGAAGCTGGGAATGGGCGACAGGGGATGGAGCACTTGATGATTACCTGTTCTGTTCATTCCCTCTGAAGCACCTGGCGTTGACCACTGTCGGAAGACAGGATACTGGGCTAGATGGACCTTTGGTCTGATCCAGTATGGCTGCTCTTACATTCTTTTCTCTGTCATAGCCCTGGTCTACATTTAAAATTTAGCTTGACTTAGATCTCTTAGAGGTGTGAATTTTTCACATCACATAGTGCTGTAATTAAGCCAACCTAGACCCTGGTGTAGACACAGCTAGGTCAACAGAAGAATTCTTCCAGTAACCTAGCTGCCACCACACTGGGAGGTGGTTTACTAGAGTGATTGAAAGCCCCCTTCTATTGATGTAGAAAGTGTCTACACTATGCTGCTGCAGCAGCAGAGCTGCAGCTATGTAGTTGTAGCACCACTCCCGGCAGTGCTTACTTGAGGTGGCTCCCAGGAAACGACTGGCAGGTCCCTGAGTTAAGTGTCAGAGGCTGCTTCCTCCTCCCCAGCAGAGTGTATGCAGACTGGTCCACCTTGCTCATGGCAGAGCCAAGGAAAGGAGGCACCTGCCTCTGCACATGCTGATTCTACCCAGGCCAGTCTGGGGCTGAGCACTATTAGGCTGCTGCCCAGTTCACTTACCCACATTAGCAAGCAGGGATTGCACCTGGCAGTGTACATCTGCTTAATGTACAATCAGGACACCGTTGTCCCGATATTCAGGTAAAATTTTGCATTTGGTAGTGAAATAGAAAATTAGTTGATTGGGAATGTCCCATTAAACCCGACTGTGATCGGTTATCTACTGGCATTTTTGTTTTTTCAGGTTGTTTTCCAGTGTAACGCAAATTTACGGTAGTTTACAGTTCTGAACCACAGTGCATACTGTAGGACAAACTACAGTGGGCACGTAATTACACATAAGAAGCACAGAGACTTTCAGTGGCTAGCTATCTAGCTAACGGTTTTCAGCTGAAAACCCCACCTGAAATGGCAACAGCAAGAGAGAAGCCAACTACCAAAAACCAAAAGAGACAGTGCAGATACAGGACAGAATGGGAAGCCACTTACACCTGGATTTGGAAATCCTATGAGTGTGATTCAAAAGCCTTTTTGTAAAGCATGCAGGAAGGAATTTAACATTTGCCATGGCAGTGAGTCTGATGTTAAGCATCATGCTGAATCAAAAAATCATGGACAAAACACCCAGACTCACAAGAGCAACACCTTGGTCTTACATTTTTTGAGCAGGCCAAATAAATCCTTCAATAACAAGGTTATTGCTGCTGAGCTAACTCAAGTTTACCACACAGTAGTCCATCAACACTCCTATCGCTCGTGTGACTGTGAACTTAAACTGGCACCTACCTTGTATCCAAATTCAATGATTGCAAAGCATGTCAGCTGTGGCCAAACTAAAACAGAGGCATTGACCAAAATGTGCTGTCACCACTCTCAAAAGAATTTTTAAAAGACCTCAGCAAGCAGGATGGTCCCTATTTCTCAGTTGCCACAGGTGCATCTAACAAGGGCAATGTGCATACTTTCCCCTTCTCACTGAAACACTGGACACCTGAACATGAGATCCAAGATAAACTGTTAGACTTCTATGAGCAAAGCGAAGAGACCGCAGAGGCAATAAGCAACACATTTCTTGAAAAACTTCCGACACACAAACTAGACCTAAACGAAGTGTCTTCCTACTGTGCTGATAATGCAAACGTGAATTATGGAAAGCGACAAGCAGTGTACCAGAATTTAAAAGAACAAAATAAAAATATCTTACCAGCAAACTGCCCTTCCCTTGTTGTGCACAACGCCATGAAACATGGTAGCAATACCCTACAAGTTGACACTGAGATTCTGGTGATTAAGATGTTCAATCATTTCAGCAGTTCTGCTAAGAGAACAGCAGCATTGGAGGATCTGTTTGACTTTGTGGATATGGAGTATGCTACTTTACTGCGCCATGGTCTGACACGCTGGTTGAGTCTTTTCCCAGCTGTAAACAGGCTTGTAAATTTGTGGCAGGCTGTTAAGTGCTACTTTGTTTCTCTGGGCAGTAAGAAGTGTCCAACATTTCTATGGATGCTGTTCTCAGACAGGGAAAACGGTGAACAAGGTGAGGGGCCTAGCAAAGTTGAGGTTCATCTGTTTTTCCTCCAGAATGTCCTGAAAATCTTCAATGATACTGTGCTCTGATTGGAAAATGAGAGTCTGACAGTATGTGAAGTGTATGCCATAATGAATACTCTGAGAATTAAACTTCAGCAACGGAAAAATGACATATTCTTTGGCGCCAAAGTTGAAAGTGCATTAACTGAGATGCTGCCTGTCACTGCTGCATGTCTCCAGAAAGACTTCATGAAATTTTACAATCTGTCGATCCTATATTTGGAGAAAAGGTTTGATTTTTCAACAGCTGGCGACTTGTTCAATACCCAGTGCTTGAACATCAAAGTTAATAGGGTATTCAGATTCAAGGATCTGTCTGCTGCCGTGACAGCTGTAACTTTCTGAAAACAGTGGATCCTGATCGCTGTAGATGAGTACTGTATCACAGTAGACATCAACTCCTAGTTGGAGCCTGGAACTATTCAGTTGGGGAACCTGGTCTCAAGTGCTGCGAAACAAGGAACGATAGCATGAATTCCTGAACATGGCAAGCTGGTAAACGCTCAGTCATTACCAATGCATACACAACGTGTATTTCAGTCATGAAACGGAATCGTATAGACTTTGGTGCGGAAGGAAACCCTTGTCAAATGAATTTCCAGATGAGTCTTCTACAGACTTTGTGTGCCGAAGCATATGCTATGGCAGTCAGCCAAAAGTACTAGACTCTGGCGTCTGGAGAGTATTACAATTGGGAAGTTGATGTATTGACGAATAAAAACCTGGGCCACTTTACCCCTTTGTTTGTTTAGTGTACAAAATAAATCTGTAGATTAAATTATGTAATTATGACTAAGTCTATAATTTGACTCACTGATTCCAACCTCTGTGAATTAGTTTGCTTCAGCTGTCAGTGGCTGAAGCTGGGGCTGACGGCAGGACTGGGGCCTCCCTCTGTGACTGTGGCTGGAGCCAGAGTTAGAACTGGGAAATTCACCCCTGCCCCTGCAACTGGATCTGATTTGCAACCAGAATCCTGTGCCATGTCCTGCAGCTTCAGCTGGGGGCTGGAGCTGAAGCCCTAGTGCCCCTGGCCTGTGGCTTCTACTGGGGCTGGAGCTGGAGCCCATGAGTACCTTGCCTGTGGCTTATGGTGCGGCTGTGGCAGGGAGCCGTACAACCCCTCTCGCAGTTCCTAGGGCCCCTCTCATGGCTCTGTGCATCCGTGTCGTGGTCCTCATCTCCCACTGTCAAGGTATTTTTAAGGTCATATTTCCCCGCTTTGAAACTTTAGCAATCAACAGTGGGGACCTGCATGTACCTTCTAAGCTTAATTCTAAGCTTAGATCTGATAAGCACTCGCCACCAGCCTACAGAAATTCCAGTGTTCTGGCTACACTCCCTGTCCCCCAAACTCTCTGGCCCAAATCCAAACTCCTCTTTAAAACAAGGAGATAATAAAACCATTCTCCCTCCCTTCCCGCTCCCAGCTTTCTCCTCCCTGGGTTTACCCTGAGGGCTACACATGTTCCAAGACTCCTTGGACTTAAAACAGGAAGAATAACCTTCCCCCTCACCTCCTTTCCACCTACCAATCCCCTGGTGAGTGTAGGACCCAATCCCCTTCAGGTCTAAAAGGAAAAAAAATCAACCAGGTTCTTTCAAAAAGAAGCTTTTAATGAAGAGAAGAAAAATAAAAATTATCTCTGTAAAACCAAGGATGGAAAATGTTTACAGGGTCTTCAGCATTATATATCTAGAGGGATCCCTCCCCCCGTCCTTGGGGCCCTAAGATTTTAACCCACAAGGTTATCACCCAGCAAACCAGAGTAAATTATTCCAAATACCATTCATAATAAGTAAACAACCATTAGACTTTCTGCCTTTATCTAGCTAGTTACTTACTATGTTGAAGTTTCACTTGAGAGACTGTTTCAGAAAGATTGGAGAAAAGACCTGGTTGCACTCTGGCCCCTCTTAGCCCAAGAGCGAACAACAAACAGATACAACAGCACAAACAAAGACTGTCCTCCAACCGAGATTTGAAAGTATTATCCACCGATATTCTCGGTCAGGTGTCAGCCAGGTTTACTGAGCTTCTTAACCCTTTACAGGTAAAAGGGACATTAACCCTTAACTATCTGTTTATGACACCCCCTCTCCCTACCCACTCGCCCAATGTATCCTGATATTTCACGCTTGCGATCTGGTCACCCTAGTAGAGATGTCACCCCTGGGTGTGCACTTGTTGGGAGCCTCCTCTTGCGTGAGACAGGGAAGGAATAGCATAGATGCCCTCCTGGCAGGGCCAGGTTTGGAGAGTTGCCCCAGCATTACTGGCAGCAGCTGGTGCCTGCCACTTGCCTCCTACAGTGACTGCACTCAGCAGGGCTCTCCCTGAACCTCCCCGGGTTGCTAGGATTGGCTAGGGCTGAAGCTGTCTGGCCATGATGCAGAGGAATCCCCCTCTGATTGGCTGCCTGCCTCCCTTGCCTGCATCTCGAGGTAGAATGACCAACCAGCCCTGCGCTGCCAGCGTGCCCCTTCCACACTGCCCCCCTGCCCAGTGCCCTGCCCTTATGTCAGTGCCTCCTTACCCAGAGACTTCCCCCACAGATCCCTATGCTCAGCACCCCATGCCTAGAGACTCCTCCCACTGACCTCCCACCACAACTGCACAGCACCCTGCACACCATACCCCTGCCTAGCTCCCCCACCCACAGATTCCCTACTGTCCAGCACCCCCTTCCGCTTGGGAAATTCAGGACTGGGAGTGTGTTTGGGCCACCTTGCTGGTTGTAATGAAGGCTGGTGGAAGCCGGAGAGGGACTGTAGACAGGCTTCTGGGGTCAGAGCTGCTGAACCAGGGCTGTCTAGCACAAGACACAAAGGATGAGATCTGCATGCTTGTCGGGTGGCAATGAGCATCCCAGGCTGTGAGCTACAACAACAAAGCATTGTGAGGTACTCAAGGCTACAGAGCAAGTGATGGAACAACCCCTGACTGTTCTGGATTAAACCCCACACTCCGTTACATTTACACCCATTCATTAACACTGTGTCCAGTCCCTCAATCCCAATGTCTCTGCAGTTTAAGGGCTTTCCCTGTGCTCCTTCCTCAATTCCCCTGGCAGCACCACCTCAGTGTGCAGTAGATCCAAGGCAGAAGTGCCATTTCAGGCACTGGTGCCCAAACAAGCAAGGGGCCAAGCAACTAGTAAAAGAGCAGTGAGAGTTTGGCCCAGTAGCCTACCACAGAGAACTCTTGCCATATGTGTCCAGTCTCCCTCCTGCTGCTGAGACATTACAACCAATGGAATTATTGCATCCAGATTACCTATAGAGGAAGGGTGGTGACTGGTTATGTCTCATGTCACAATGGCCCACTTAAACTTCTGAACTATTACCACCTGTGCCTGTCTGTGGCCTTTATAATCATAACAGCTAGCAGCCTAAGGAATATTTAATGGAATCAAAGATCTCTACCACAACAGCAGACAGTGCCAGCAGATAAAATAATCAACAGCCATAGCTGAGAGGGAGGAAATTCTCCACACACGAGTGGTAATGGATGGTTACACTGGATGTGTGGTAAAGTTGCAGGGAGAAAATTAGAAACCAACAGAAACCAGATAATCACATTTTACATAATCCCCTTTTCCTATGTAGAGAACAAGCATTTAAAAGTAAGCAAAAATTATAGCAAAGAGAGCCACAGCACCAACTATCTTAAATAAATAGGGCATTGAGGTGTGGTGGGTGTAATCTCCCACTGCCCTAGTTTTCAGAGGTTTAATGATCCGTTCTCTCTGAGTCAGGATGGCTTTCCTGGCTCCATTCCATTTCCCTGGCCCTCTCAGGCGGTACTGGTACGGCGTGCAGGGGCCAAAGAAAACCTCCATGGCGAGCTTTGGATCCGTGAGGAAGAGAGACAGCAGGTTGGGCTTGACTCCTACCAAGCAGGCAAGTTCATCCATATATTCAACATAATCCACTTGGATAGTGTGGCGCTGGCTTTTCACATACCTGAAATAAGAGAGAGAAGTGTAGGTGCCTTGTAGCGTGATAAAATGGAGACTGCACTGACCAGAACATGACATTCCTTAGGGGCACCAAATTTGAAGAATCTCCTCCTCTGGAATTAATTCCCACTATAACTGGAATTAAAGGAAAAGCTGGGTCACAATTCCATATGCAGTCATAATCCATGCCAGGTGGGTATAAGTGTCTTTGTCCCCTTCTAATGACAGGTCACCAGAAGAGATTTAAAAGGCTGCTAATGGAGTTTGCTCAACTGGTAAGCTATGTGCATGTAGCACTGAAAGCCCTGTCTTCAAACTCCACTGTCAGTCCCATATATATTGGTTTTAAAAGTGGTGCCTAATGTGGGGCTCGAATGCCAGAAGATCCGACAGGCTTATCTCCAGGTGGGGGATATCTATAGAAAGAGTGAATCTTTATCTCTTTGTTTTGGCTGAAACAGGATTTTCTCCCCTATTCACTGCTAGATTCAGCCACAATCTGGGGGATAGGGATGAGGATCGAATTGCTAAGTTTTCTACAGTTATAATTTTATTATTTAATCTTGTTCTTTTTTGTCATGATTATGTGTAGAAGGAAGATAGAGATGGGAGAACAATTCCAGATCAAGTAAATGTTTCCAGATAAATTTTAACGAAAAGAGCTAAGACTGGAAATACCAGACTCTTTACAACAAATTGATGACACATTGGAGGTATTTTAGAGAATGATAGAAACTTAAGACATCCTCAGAGAAAGACTCCTTCCAAACATGCCCAGTAATTATTACTTCACGTAAAGGTTCCTACCGTTTTGACATTTCGTCTTTCTCCTGTGTAATATTGGCCATCATGTCGCTTTCTGTGGGCAACTTGATCAGCCCTAGAAGAGAAAAGCCAGAGTATGAGCAGAGATGTGTCTGGCTCCTTCAGAAGGGAATCAGCCATGTCCAGAGAGAGCTCTGTGTGTGAGGAATGGGGGAAGTTGTTGTTTCCTACAGAAAGCACTGCACCCTGGGCTGGGAATGCCGCGATGACTTTGTGTCCCCAAAGTTCCAGAGCTTGGAGCTTGTGGAGCCCAGTGGGCAGCCTGAGTCTGTGAGAGACGTGGCAGTTAGACAGTCTACCTTCAGGCCTGCTAACAGGGGAAAGTGCAAAGGGAGCAACTTCCCAGGGGTACCAGCAGCACAGCCAGCAGCAGCTCGCTGGGCACCAGCCAGCAGAAGTGCAGCACAGTTCAAATATCAAGTGGACCGTGTCTGCATGGGTGTGGCTTGTGCGTGTGTGCACCAGCCGCTGCACATGGTCCAGCTCTGCACCCATGTGGCAACACCATGCCAGGCCTGCAGGCCCATTGACTGTTCTGCCCTGGGGCCTGGAATTGCTGTCAACAAGCCTGTCTATCTTTATCAGGACCTGCCTAGATCTAGAGTTGAGATTCCTTCTCCACAGCTTCGATACTTCCTGTGACTCCTCTCCCCCTTTTCCTGGGATCACAACATTTCCATGCTTCCAAAACAGAATGAGTGAAGGCCCAACCACTTGGAGAGCAGCCATCCTGGAATACTTGGGATTGAAACAGCACTATGGTGGAGAGGGATATGGGCTGGCTCATCATCATGACACTCATGCGGCTATTGTCTGCCACCCAACACCAGCCCAGGGACTGCACAGCTCTGCTGAACTTGGCTAGTACCATGCCAATCCAGAAAGGCCCTCTACTAACACAGGCTTAGGATTTCAGAGAGCTCTATAACCCAGAGGCCTCAGGCTATTTCCTGCATTTTGGTTCACATACCCTTGAACACTTGTATGGCCAAGCGACTCTGGAGTTCTGCGATGGGCATGATGGCCCCCAGTGGCTGGATGAGACCAATGAAAGCCAGAGTTGGCTTCTCTAGGTGAGGAGGGAAGATGAATTTATACAGGGAGACCTGGTTTTCGACCACTTTGACACAATCCTGGAGGAAGGGGAAAGAGAAGCTGTATCCTGTAGCGAAGAAAACTGCATCAATGTCCTCCTCTCTGGTGCCATCTTCGAAGATGGCGCCAGTTTCAGTGAACTCCCTGATGTTTGGTTTCACCAGCACTTTGCCAGAGATGATGCGGTTTGGCAGTTCGTCGTTGATGGTTGGGTGCTGGCTTATAATCCTGCATGGCAAAGAGAAGGTATGTCAAGATCTGTTTGGACAAATGGCATACCTCTGAAAGCAGGGCAGGATGAGTGTGATGGTCAGATCTCCTCTCCTCTGTTACTAGAATTTGGCCCAGACAGCACAGCCATGTTACTAGCAGCATGAGTGCAAAAGGCTGTTTGAAGTTGCTTGGTGTCTGTTATGGCTCCAGTAGCATAACAGGCCCTTAAAGGGGGTAGAAACAGCCCCCTGAGATTATCCCCAGGCAGGAGGCACCGCACTACGGCCATTCTTCCCAATCGTCACAGGAAGGAGGGCATAGGCTCTGAGGGTGCTCTAACATACACTGACAGCTGGGTCGGGTCCTGCCTGGTGCCAGAACACAGGAAATATAAAATCACCCTCCCACACCTTCCCCAAGTCCAGTGATGGTGGAAGGGAAAAGTCAGGACCTAGGTCTTTTATATCTAACTCCTACGATTTGCCATCCTACCCCAGCAGGCTGAGGGGAATATTCCATGTGTTTGAAAGTACCTGTGCTGAGGCCTTAGACCGTAGTGTGCATGGTTGAATCTTGCATTTACTCTGTTCTCTGCCCATTGGTTAACCATGGATGTAGTCAACATCTGCTTGAAAAAGGCTTTCAACCTGGTGGTGAGCACTATGTCCAGAGGGTACCCTTGCTCCGCAACACGATTCAGAACCCACGCCCCACGCCTGGTGCTGAGGAAGACCTAGAGAGTGGAGAAAGACAGCTCTCTTGGACATTGACACATACTGTCCTGAGTTGTGCTATTTGGCACTTCATGGCACTGGCAGAGATTGTTACTGTCATAAGTTATTATCTGCAATAGGGTGAGTAATATAGGCCACAGTTGAGATCAGAGCTCCAGTGTGCTGGCCACTTGTACAGCCACATTGTGAGGGATGTTCCTGCCCCAAAGAGCTGACAGTTTCAATCTTTATCCCTGCCCACTCGGCCCTGGTTCCCACCGGCATCCCCCCCATGCACGATCTCCACTGACATCTCCCTGCCTCTGACTCCCAGCTGTAGTCTCACTGGAGGTTATGGGGATCTCAGAGAGAGGAGCTTGACTGGGACTGTGAGGAACCTCACTGAGCTGTGACCTTGGTCCCTGGCTGTGTAACAGAGCAGGCTGCACATAGGAGTTGTCTGCTCCCTGCCTAGCAGGTTGCAGCCAGTTCTCAGGGTCGACACCGCACTGCTATCTGTGGGCTTGTGGTGTCACTGCCTATGCTACCCCATTGCTGGACATCTGCCACGCACCCAGAGAAGGGAGTGGCCATCCTTAGTCTAGGGCCTGGGACAGCTTTGGAAAGGACTGGCAGATGCTTCCATGTCAGTACCCTTATCTCAGACATACTTGTACGTTCTCATAGGGGGCGACGTCTCTTTACAGGGACCTTTCCTGACCCTCCACCTTTGCTGTGCATCCTGTCACTGCTAGACACACTGATCCTCTGGGATGCCCTGGGGAATGCTGGGCTGCTAGTGGGCAGGTGGCTGGGCCAGCTATGAAATGGCTCTGGGTACTGGAGACCCTGTTCTCCTTGTTAAACTTCGCCACCTTTTTCTTCGTCAGCTCATAGTTCTGTTTCCTTCCTCTGCATTTATTTTCCCTGCAACTTGTGCCCAAACCCTCTTGTGTTGAAGCAACTGCTCCAGTCTTCAAACCATGGAGGCTCCTGTCATCTTGCAACACACTACCCAGCTATTCCCTGGCCACATCTGATTTCCTGCCATCTCTGGTCCCCTGCACGGCTGGTAGGGATGTCGCTGTGGGTGCCTCCCCCTGACTTTATGCAAGGTACAGGTAGGCAGGGGCAGATGAGCGAATGAGGAAGTGGGACATGGTACTCTGAGAGCAGGGCACAGCATTGTGGGTAACGTGCTGGTCAGCGTGCATTGTATCCTACCTTGTACCCTATCTACAGTGGCTAGGATTCTGCTACAGTTCCTAGCTGTAGCACTGGTCTCTCTAGCTCCTGGTGGAGTGTAGATCTAGAAGGGCCCATTTCCATCCCTGCTCTAGGGCAAGACGGCAGCTGCCGTACAACTAACAGCTGTAGGCAATTCCCTATTTCCATTACATCTACTTGGTAAGCGCAGATTGCCCATGATGACACTTTGATACCAACTCTGATGAACTGTATAAACCTCCGTATCTCCTCTCTGCAGTTAGGGGCTGCTTCAAATGGGAGTCTATCCATTGACTTCAGCAGAGGTTGGGTCAGGCATTTAGTTTGGGAGTTTCTGGGGTTTGTGTGGTGGTGCGGTGTATTGGCTGGGGCTGCTGCCATTAGCCCAGTGAGGTGCGGGGTGCTGCACTGTGCCATGAACGTAGAGCCATGCCTCTAGAGCCAAACCTGATCAGCTTCATGGCTGAGCTCCACGGCCAGGTCCCCTCCCGAATTGCCGATGCCGATCACAATGACTCTTTTCCCCGAGAACTCCTGAGGATTCTTGTAATCCCGGCTGTGGGAGTAGCGGCCTTTGAACTTTTCAATCCCTGCCAGGAGAGAGTGGAGCAGCTCAGGCTTTGAGTGCTAGAGATGAGCTAGTGTGTTTGGCCTGTGTCTTTGCCCACTTGAACATTGTGGTTCTGGAGCTCAACACAAACAGTGAGGGGGAATCCTCTGTTTAGGGGAGACTGTGTGGGTGGGGACCAGAATGGCATTCTGGGCTGCACCTCTAAACGGTGCACCACAGACCCATCATCTCAGAGGAAGAGTGGAGCAAAGACAGGTTGAAGTCACTGTTCCACCTTCCTGACCCTGAGCTGCTCTGTGGGGCTGGAGATGCCCCAATCTATCTAAGTCATGGCAGTTCCCCAGTTCCTCTATTAGCCACAGTGCTGCAAGCTACATCTCCACCCTGAGGCTAACCCCACTGTCAGCCTGACCTCTGGCATGCCCCCCTCCCTCGCTCCCAAGCCAGGGATTATACAAGCCTCTTTGTTGGAGGGCAGCCTTTAGCCATCTTCTGCAGTGCCTGCACCAGGGAAACTGTCCCCCAGCTGGGACTGGGCCTTTTGGAGCACTCTACACTGCTCTGGCCATGTACCCAGTGTAAAGGAGCTGGTGTGTAGATTGGAGCCTTGCCTCAGAGTAATAAGAGAGTGTGAGGCTGTGGGGACGAGGAGCAAAGTAGAGAAGGAGCAAAACGAAGACAAGAGACTCTGTTGCAGCAGTCAAGCTTTCAGAGAAGTCTTCCCTCCTCCCCCCAGCATAGATTCATAGACTTTAAGGCCAGAAGGGACCATGATGATCATATAATCTGACCTCCTGCACACTAAAGGCCACAGAACCTCACCCAGCTGCTCCTGTAATAGACCCATAACCTCTGGCTGAGTTACTGAAGTCCTCAAATCATGATTTAAAGGCTTAAGTTACAGAGAATCCACCATTTACGCTAGTTTAAACCTGCAAGTGACACATGGCCCGTGCTGCACAGGAAGGTGAAAAAACTGCCAGAGTCTCTGCCAATCTGATCTGCAGGGAAATTCCTTTCCAACCCCAAATACGGTGATCAGTTAAACCCTGAGCATGTGGGCAAGACCTACCAGCTAGACAACTGGGAAATAATTCTCTATTTATAACTTCTCCCATCTAGTGTCCCATCACCAGCCACTGGAGATGTTTGCTGCTAGCAGTCATGTAGCAGCTATATGCCATTGTAGGCAGTCTCATCATACCATCTCCTCCATAAACTTATCAAGCGCTGTCCTGAGGTCAATTAGGTTTTTGCCCCCACTGCTCCCCTTGGTAGGCTCTTCCAGAAGTTCATTCCTCGGAGGGTTACAAACCTTTGTCTAATTTCAAGCCTAAACTTGCTGATGGCCAGTTTATATGCATTTGTTCTTGTGTCCACACTGGCACTTAACGTAAGAACATAAGAACGGCCGTACCAGGTCAGACCGAAGGTCCATCTAGCCCAGGATCCATCTACCTACAGTGTCCAATGCCAGGTGCCCCAGAGAGAGTGAAGCTAACAGGCAATGATCAAGTGATCTCTCTCCTGCCATCCATCTCCATCCTCTGACAAACAGAGGCTAGGGACACCATTCCTTACCCATCCTGGCTAATAGCCATTAATGGACTTAACCACCATGAATTTATCCAGTTCTCTTTTAAACGCTGTTATAGTCCTAGCCTTCACAACCTCCTCAGGTAAGGAGTTCCACAAGTTGACTGTGTGATGTGTGAAGAAGAACTCCCTTTTATTTGTTTTAAACCTGTTTTAAACTTAAGTAACTCCTCTTCTCCCGCCCTAGTATTTATCCTTCTGATGTATTTATAGAAAGCAATTGTATGTCCTCTCAGCCTTCTTTTGGTTCAGCTAAAAAAGCCAAGCTCTTTGAATCTTGTCTCATAAGATTCCTCTGATCATCCTAGTAGGCCTTCTCTGCACCTGTTCCAGTTTGAATACATCTTCCTTAAAGATTGGGGACCAGAATTGCACACAGTATTCCAGATAAGGTTTCACCAGTGCCTTATATAATGGCACTAACATTCCCTGGTCTCTACTGGAAGTATCTTGCATACATCCTAGGACTGCATTAGCCTTTTTCACAACCACATCACATTGGCAGCTCAGTCATCCCATGATCAACCACTATTAGATCTTTCTTCTCCTCCTGTCTCTTCCAACTGATAGCAAAAATTCTTGTTTTTAGCCCCTAAGTGCATGACCTTGCACTTTGCAGTATTAAATTTCACACAGCACCGGTTGGTCTGTGGCTGTAACACCAGAGGTTCTGAATAGCTGGAGTGGCAGATGGGAAGGGGCATAAGGTCACCAATACAGAAGTTTGAGAACCACTGCCAAAGAGCTATGTGACTGCTGTATGTGCTCTTCTCCCCCCTCTGGCATGCTCCTGAGTGGCTCGCTGTATCTGCTGTGCTGCCTATGGCGTTGGAAGCTACGTAACCATTTGGGCTTTGTGTGCTCTGAATTGCACCTTTCAGTGTCGCAGGGGGCTGTTGGGCTGCCATCTTGTGCAGCTCCTTTGCTGCTGTCATGCACTGGCATACCCCTGAAATGGGAGAAGCGCCAGGCGGTGGCTGACAAGCTTGGCAGCAGTTCCGTGGTTACAGTGGATAATCATAGAACCCTAGGATTGTAGGGCTGGAAGGGACTGCTAGAGGCCCATGAGTCCAGCCCAGGACTCATGTGTGTCCCAGGACCAGCCCAGGAACACGTGCTCATTGCTTTCCCTCTGCTTATCCCTTTGGAAAGTCACTACTCAGCTAAGGCCCTTTCCCTTCCCGCTCTGCGACGTACCTGGGAAAGAATCCAGTGGCAGATGGGCATTGGTGTGATGGCCGCTGCACACCATGACCCCATCAAAGACGGCCGACTCCTGCTTCCCTTTGGACTCCGTGACAATGTCCCATTGGCCCGTGGAGGAAAAATCTGGGCGCCTTGTCACACTGATCACAGTTGTCTGGAAGGAAAAAGGCACTCACAGAGCTGGCACCAGGGAATTTCATCCTTGACACTAACCTCCTCCCCGTGCTTGAGTCAGAAACCCAGCCAGGAAGCACAAGGCCAGCGCACAGCTGGGACCAGCAGCAGGAGGTCAGTTGGGCTCTGCTGGGTTTTGCCTCATGGCCTCTGTGGATTCACTGGCTCCCACCGGGAATGGGGCTGCAGCAACTCCTTGGACCTGGGCGGTAACTTCGTCCAGGCAGCCCCCAGACAAAAGGAGGTCCCAGAACAGCTCCTCCAGCTCTCCTTGTTGCATGAGTGTGAGATGTTTCCTCATCGGAGGGGATTCTTTCACCCAGGTCTTGCACACCCGTGCATGCACATGCACACTCACACACTAACACACACACGCAGAATCCTACCCCTGCTCGCTGGGCCAGCTCGCCTCACCTTGAAGCGGATATATTTCAGAAGGTCGAAGTGGTCGGCGTACATACGGAAATACTCCATGATTTTGGAGTTGTGCATGTAGTTGGGGAACTCATCTGGGATGGGGAAATCACTGAAGCACATCATCTCCTTGGAGGTGTTGATGATGACAGATTTGTAGATGCTGGCTCTGCCCTCTTCGGGATTCTCCTGCAGGAGTGAGAGAACATGGACATTACTTTTGAATATTGACTCTGGAAAGTAAAGCTGTAGCAATGAAGGCGGCATGAAGCCACAGGTGGCGTAATCTCCCCTAATACAGATGTTGCCGTAGCAGCCTCCCTACTCTGCAGAAATACACCTTGAGCATCCTATACATTTTCCTTCACCCTGCCAACACATCACATGCCTTTCCCTTTACCCCATCCCCATTGCATGCACAGCCTCAGCCCCCATCACCCCATTCTCACCTCTTGGCCACACACAAACACCCTCCATGCCCTGTGTTGACACCACACCCTCCGGACCACCACTTCTGGTGGCATTTGCCAGGATGTCCCTGTCTCCCTGTGACGGTGTGAATGATCCACACCAAGGGTGTGTGTAATGGCTCCCCTCCTCCCCGGAGAGGGTCGAGCCCCACCGGAGATCAGAGTGGGCGGAGCTATGGAGCTCTGAGCGCACCCCTCAAAGGGTCAGGTGGTGACCTGGAGCTATAAAAGCTGGCCCTCAGATCTCAGTCAGGCCCCAACAGCCAGAGAGATCAGACATACCTCAGGGAGCTCGAGATTGGGAGACTCCGGCGACCCAGGGGAGCCGCCCAGACTGGCTCCCCTGAGCTTGATACTAGAAGGAGCTCCCTGAGCTTCCCCGTGCTCGCTATTTGGAGGAGCTGCCGGATCCTCCCTGCGCTCACTACCCGGAGGAGCTGCCGGAGCTTCCCCGCCCCTGCTACCCGGATTTGCTGACAGGGCTTCCCCGCGCCTGCTGCTACTCGGAAGAGCCGCTGGTGCTACCCTGGCCCGACTATCCCGCGGAATTCCCGGACCTACCACCCAGCCCTGGTCGTGATAAGCCTAAGCTCGTGGACCCTTCAGAGGCCGACACTAGGACCCAGGTAGGTCCCGAGGGGCAGTACGGAAGCAGCCCAGGGGTAGCCGACCCCAGTCAGGCTGCGGAGCTGTCGGAGCCTATGTCAGTGAGTTGCGGCCAGGATCCCCACTGACTGACCAGCAGAGTGACAGCCTCTGTTAGGGCCCTGGGCTGGGATGCAGTGGAGTGGGAGGGCCTGCGTCTCCCCTGCCACCCCACTCCAGGGTGGCAGATTCCCCCTCTCCCTGGCCTGAGGAGGCCGATGACTGATACTGTTGCTCAGCCCTGACCAAAGACCTGAGCTTACTGCCTCAGCGTTTGCTGCCTCGCCCTGACCTAGGGCTGGACCTTTAAAACTGTTACTGTTGCTCAGCCCTGACCAAAGGCCTTGTCATAAACAGATAGTTAAGGGTTAATGTCTCTTTTGCCTGTAAAGAGTTAAGAAGCTCAGTGAACCTGGCTGACACCTGACCTGAGGACCAATCGGGGGACAAGATACTTTCAAATCTTGGTGGAGGGAAGTCTTTGTTTGTGTTGTTTGTTTTGTTCGTTAGCTCTTGGGGCTAAGAGGGACCAGACGTGCACCCCAGGTTTCTCCAGTCTTTCTGAATCAGTGTCTCATATTTCAAAATAGTAAGTACTAGCTAGAAAAGGCGGATTAGTCTTATGTTTGTTGTCTTAACTTGCAAACGTGTATTTTGCTGGAAGGAGTTTTACCTCTGTTTGCTGTAACTTTGAATCTCAGGCTAGGGGGGAAGGAGTCCCTCTAGGCTATATAAATCTGACTACCCTGTAAACATTTTCCATCCTAATTTTACAGAGATAATTTTTAACTTTTCTTTCTTTAATTAAAAGCTTCTTTTTTAAGAACCTGATTGATTTTTCCCTTGTTTAAAACCAAGGATTGGGTCTGACTCACCAGGGATTGGTGGGGGGAAGTTAATTCTCTTTGTTTTAAGATCCAAGGATTGGATCATGTAGCCTCTCAGGGTAACCCAGGGAGGGGAAAGTCTGGGAGGGGGAAAGGAGGGGGGATGGTTTAATTCTCCTGGTTTTAAGACCCAAGGGATTTGGGTCTTGCTTTCCCCAGGGAAGGTTTTGGGGGAACAGAAAGTGTGCCAAACACTATATTTTGGCTGGTGGCAGTGTTATCAGATCTAAGCTAGGAATTAAGCTTAGAAGGGTACATGCAGGTCCCCACTTTTTGGATGCTAAAGTTCAAAGTGGGGAAAATACCTTGACAGGCCTGAGCTTACTAACTCAGTGTTTGTTACCCCCCCGACTTAGGGCTGGGTCTTTAGAACTGTTACCATTGCTCAGCCCTGACAAAAGGCCTGAGCTTACTGGCTCAGCGTTTGTTACCTGCCCTGACCTAGGGCTGGGCCTTTAGAACTGTTACTGTTGCTCAGCCCTGACGAAAGGCCTGAGCTTACTGACTCAGCGTTTGTTACCCGCCCTGATCTAGGGCTGGACCTTAGTCTATTACTGATACTACTCAGTCCTGACCCAGGCCTGAGCTTACTGACTCTGTGTTTGCTGTCTGCCTTGGCGTAGGGCCCGGTGCCTCGCGGCTGGTACGGCAGCCCTGCCAGAGGGCCTGAGCCTCTTGCCCGCCGGACGGACAAGCACCGCAAGGACCGCTGGGCTAGTTTCCCGGACCAACCAGAGTGGAGTGGCCCGGCATGGCTCCCCTCCTCCCCAGAGAGGGTCGAGCCCCAGCCACCCACGTTTACAGTGTGGCAGGGAGAGAGATTTGCAATCAGCGTGTGCAGGCAGGCAGCCCTGCAATGGCCTGGTGAGGGTGAGCCATGCAGCAGAAGTTCACTGGGGCAGAGGAGGCTGGAGAGGAAGCCTGTCACCGCTGTGGACTCCCGCCTCCTTGTGCCTCGTTGGACCTCAGTCAATGTTTTGCCACTGAATTCAGTGGGAGCAGGATGGGGCCCCTGTCTGAAGGGAGCCTGCGGATTCTGGCACCAGCTCAGTGGGAAGAAGCCTTCACTCGCCTGTGAAAGGAACGTTGTCCAATTTCTGGATAAGTCTGGTTTGTTCTTCTCCAGCCTAAAGGATTCACTATGAGCTGAAACCCCTCTGTGCTGGTCCTTCCCCTCCAGCCTCCTGGCAACCTGATCGTCAGAAGCACGGGCCTGATCCAAGGCCCATTGAAATCAATGGGAGTCTTTCCACTGACTTCAATGTGCCTTGGATCAGGCCCTAAACCAGAGCCATAATTGCACTCTGGGTGAGGTGACTGTATGCTCCAGATGGGTGGAAAAGACCCTCGCTAGCAACTATGTTACCCTGCAACCTCCTCTGGGCACAGACCTTGTTAATACCTGCACACACCCAAGGGACTCTGTATATAATAAGAGTCCAGGATTGTCACTGTGAACCCTAGAATGTCTGCTGTGTCAGTGTGAAGTGATGGGAACAGCTACAAGCATGGCAGAGAGCTCTTCTTGTTCCCACTATCACCAGGTTCAGACATCACTGCAACAGACAGTCTGTTACTGTCCTGCTTTTAAATTTCTCAGCCATTTTTGTCTTTTTACATA
The DNA here is from genome assembly GCF_003597395.2 of Chelonoidis abingdonii. NCBI lineage: Eukaryota > Metazoa > Chordata > Testudines > Testudinidae > Chelonoidis > Chelonoidis abingdonii. The sequence continues at coordinate 66,408,968 of NC_133775.1, read as the reverse complement.
CATGGGGATTTCAGGAATTACACCTGTGTGACAATATGGGCTTTCATCTGGTAGAAATAATGATACGGTTTGATACTTAGATTGCAGTCTCTTTGGAGCAGGGACTGTCGTTTTGTTCTGGGTTTGTACAGCACCTGGCACAAGAGGGTCCTGATGCTTTACCGTAGCTGCTTGGTGCTGTTGCAATACAAATAATAAATAATTCAGAAAAGCACCTACACTCATGATGAACTCAAACCTACCTTGAACCTCCAGAGCCCGCCAATATCTTCACTTCTTTCAAAGCAGGTGGGCTCCAGCCCATCATCCAAACAGCATTTAATGGTGCACAGTCCACTGGATCCAGCACCGATGACTGCAATCCTCTTCTTGGCCATGGCCATCTGTCTCAGTAGGAGGCGCTGAGAGTTGTGGAGGTATCCTGGGAAGGGAAAACGTGCCTCTTCTTTTCACGTGACTTACAGCTTTACCTCAGGAAGAATCCCTACAGCTTCTTCATAAGCTGAGCAGACCAGCAAAGGAATCCTTCCCAGAAATGGCTTTGTTCTTTGTGATAGGGAAAACCCGACCCTGCCCAAGGCCTCAGGCTGCTTGCTAAGGGAGGCCCAAAAGCCTTTAGATCTAACAAAACCTTTTTCTTCTGTTAAACTTGTTTTTCTACACAAAGGGAACTGGGGTAGGGTATGGTATGAGGAAACCAGAAAAAGGGGAACCAGAAATAGGACGACGGGGTGGGGGGGAGCATAAGTGCCAGCTTAGCATATGTCAGCTAAAATATGGTAATGGCTTCTGTAATATTGTGGCAAACTCAGGACAATTAGCTACCAGGAGAGGGGTAGTAATTAGTCCCAGAAGGCTTAAAAGGCCTCTCCCTATCCATTGAGGGGGGGATAGCCATGGAGGAATAAGGTTCAGCTGGAACAGGGGTTACCAGGGAACTAATTAGTTTCAGCTGGCCCCAATTGCTGAAGACCTTTTTAAACTCTCCCTGGCAGGGAAGCGGGGGTGGGGGAGGAGAGAAGTAGAGTAGCTGCCAGGGGGTGGCGGCAGCGGTGGCAGTGGCACCACCACCACCACCACCACCACCACCACCACTACTACTACTCTGAAATTCTTCTTGCAAGGCAGATTGCACTCTCCCCAGAAGGAGAGGAAAACAGAGCAAGGGGCTGACTGAGAAGGGATCAGCCAGACTCTGCATGACTGGGAAGGGCTTTTACTTTGCCCAACCCTATGTCTCCAAGGCTAAGAAGGACTGAGCTAGCAGAGGAGAGGCAGGTTCTTTGCCACAATATGTAATTGCGATTAGGGAGTTATAGAACAGTCAGCATAATTGCAAAAGAACAATAACGGGAAATAACCCAAATTGGACTGACAGTAAAATAAGCTGCTGATTTGCAATATTAAATTACCAAATAAGGCAAATAACTTGTGTAACCAGCATATTACGTTTTGCGGTTTTAATGTTTACAAGGTTGGCGAAATTTGTGAAAGGCAGAGCGGCCTATCTTTTGCATGGGGTTACGCCGTCTCTCCCTGTATGCATACTTGTATTCTTTTGTGATCAATAAAGGAGCCTCAGGCTGTCTGATCAAAATTCAACCGTGTGGTTGATTTTCTACAACATTTGTATTCTCTAACCCCTAGGCACTGGATCAGCCAGAGATACTAAACTGCAGTAAGCACTTGTCTCCATGGGGAAGTTATTCTGGAATAAGGTTGGGGTGACTATAAAGGGCTATAGGTATTCCACAGTAACTCTCTGTGTGGACAATTGTGTCTCGGAATATTGTCCCCATGGGGAGTCATTCCGGAAGAGTTACAGTGAGATAGTTATTCCGGGAGACCTAGTCTGGTCAGTTTTCTTGTACAGACAATCCTAAGGCTCTTTAATCTGGAATGGTCATGGCAGACTGTATAAACTGTTCCTAGCAGGGACTCTCTCTTCTTTTATGTTTGGAGAGCCCCTAGCACAGCGGGATGGAGGGGGGATGTCCTGGTCATGTCTGGGGTCCCTAGGTGCTGTTGCACAGATCTAAGAATAAAGTAACCTAAACTTCACCCCCTGTGCAAACTGACACTCAGTTTATTAGGAGAAATGCCCTTGGCAAAATATGTCACAGGTTAGTGTCTATGGTTTTCAGTGCAAGATGGCAACAAATGAAAGCTACCACAGAGTCATGGAACAGAAAATAGAATCTCTCTCTATGCAGCTCTTTTAAATCCTAACTAATGCAAGTCTCCATACAAAATGTCCAGTCCTCTTTGGAATCTTGCTAAAGAAAGATTAAAACAGCTAAATGTGGATTAAGTAAGGCCGGGGTGAGGAATATGATAATACAAGATTAAGCACAAAGGGGACATCTATATTGCAGTCATGGGGTGTGATTGCAGATAGGGTTTTACCCAGGCTACCAGGCAGGCCACGGTTTCACTGCTCCGGTACCTGAGCTAGCTATAGTAAAGCTAGCCCTAATATGTCTGATTGCAGTAGAGACATAGACAGTGATGGAGAAGATTTATTTAGTGGAATCCAAGTGGGTAAAATGGGCAGAAACTGAGGAAAAGACAAATAAGGTTAAATATAAGCTTTCTGGCAGTGAGAACTACAAAACTACAGAGCAGGGGAAATGAAAAAAATCCCATTTAAAACTGGGCTGGAGAATGCAATTTTAAAAAAGCACCATAGGAAAAAAAATCTGACTCTGATCAGAGGAGAGCATGGGAGTCTGGGCAAGCTGACCTCCTGGGTCTTATTTCTGTCATTCTAAAGGAAGATTATTGTGCAGGAAAAGGCTGCTGATCAGTGCTCGCTCTGAACAGAATGAGTGCCAGTGACAGAGACAACATAGACACATTTGGCAGGATACACCTTGCCATAAATCTCCCACTGGCTTCAACCTAGCACAAAGAAGGACAGCAGAAACCCTGGTAGGTGCATCTTCTCTGTGCCTAAGGACAGGATTCCACAGGCAATGTTGGGTGTGGGCTGGGGACAGGCAGTGGGGTCCATAATTGTGCAGAATGCAATGATTGTGGCACCTTGCCTAATTGGCACCTCGCTGATGTCTCAGTGAGTGCCTCTCTCCTCCCGTCCAAGGCAGGATTTGTTTAGAAAGCTCATTTTGCCTGAGTAAGATGGATGACAGGGTCTGGTCCCAAAGCTGTCTGCTTGTGTGCAAACAAGGGCTAATGTCACCTTTTACAGGCAAGAGGCACGGGCCAAGATTTTCAGAGGAGACCAGTGATTTGGGAGGACAAGCTGGAGTCACCTTAAAAGGACATGATGTTGAGAGTGTTGTGCACCCACACTCTGAAATCCAGCCCCTTTAAGGTGTCTCTTGTCAGGATTCCAAAATGAATAGTCACGTCTAAAACTCTTGGCCATACTGTAAAGCACCCACTATCCCAACAGACATTGAAGACCCACAGATGCAAGGATTCTACAATCCCTCTGCACAGTTCCTCAAAACTCCCGGCCAAACCCATAATTCGACACTTCTGTGCTATTCCACATGACAATGCACCTACTACAGAAATAGCACCTAGGTAGATCAGTCCAGCACAGACACTATCACGTACCTGCTCTCCCAACTAGCTGTTGGGTCAGCAGTGCTGCCAGAGTCCACGCAGTCAATTTCTGCCTTCTATCCTTTGTTCACCCTGTTCTAGGAAGGAGCTGTACTCTTGGTACTGTATAAGTAACATATTAACTTAGCATCTGTTAATTGCTAACCCAAGATTTACCTCCATGAGTTAAAAAAAAATTCCCATCTTGCAAACACCAGACACTTGTCAGACTAAATCAAATGTTTCACTAACTCATGGTAAATAAATATAGGTGTCGGATGATTTTACTCAGAGCAAACTGTGGGGGCATTTGGGGAAGGAGATGCTAGACATTTAGTGAGTCAGCTGTGGGGTGCTGCTTGTGGTGTACGGACAGTGTGACTGTCGCAAGGGTGTGCCTCTATGTGGAGGAGCAGGAGGTGTGTAGTGACGGATGGATTCATTTTTCATTCCCATGCGTGTACTGTTATGCTGGAAGGTGCAATGACTACCATCAATCACAGACCTGGTTAAACAACAGGTGTCCTTGTGTACCAATATGCACTGGCATATGAGTCAAAGCATGTGTGCTAATCAAACCTGATTGAACAAATATTCATGGAAAAATGACCAACAAACCATGCAAACAGGAATCAAACAAGGAGTCAGAGTTCCCCAGAAATAGTGATGTCAAGATCACCGCTTCCTCTGGTGGGGGGGAATGAAGGAAATCTCTGCCCTTCTCATGCACATGGCATGGCCTAGAACAGGGGTCAGCAACCTATGGCACGTGTGCCAAAGATGGCATGCAAGCTGTTTTTTAAATGGCACGCGGCTGCCTGCTGAGACTCCGCGTGCCATTAAAAATCCTGCCAACGCGGCAAGCTGCAGAGTCCACGCTCCCAGGCCGGAGCGTCCAGCCGAGCGCAGCAAACTGCCGACCCCTCCTCCGGCTTCCCCTGGAGCCTTGCCACTGTGCACGCAGTGCTCTGGGGGCCGGGGCTGCGCGGTCCCGCAGGGCAGTGTTTGGGTCCATGGGGAGGGAAAGACGCTCCCAGCTCATCTGGAGCCCTGCTGCTGTGAGTGCGGCGGCAGGGCTCCGGATGAGCGGGGAGCCTCATAGAAGGGTACAAGGCGGGGGGGGTGGTTGGGGAAGGGTGGGGCAGCTCAGGACAGGCAAGGGTGGTGGGATCTAGGGGTGGTTAGGGGTGCGGTTCTGGAGGGGCAGTCAGGCCCAGGGAGGTTGGATGGGCAAGGGAGCCTGGGTCTGTTAGGGGGTGGGGCTGGATGGTGGTCAGGGAATCAGGGACAAGGAGCAGGAGGGTCTGGGGCGCTGTAGGTGGGGGGAGCTCTGAGGGTGGTGTCAGGAGACAAAGAGCTGGGGGGTTGATGAGTCGGGAGTTCTGGGGGCTGGCAGGAGGCAGGGGTGTGAAGGGTGGGGCAGGCAGGGAGGGGGGGCGGCTGTATGGGTCCAGAGTTTGGGGATCCTGTCAGTGGGTGGGACGTGTTGATAGGCATGGGAGTCCAGGATGTTCTGTCTGGGTGCGGGGGTGTGGATAAGGGTTGAGGCAGTCAGGGACAAGTAGAGTTCTAGGGGGCAGTCAGGAGACAGGGACAGGAGCGCTAGATAGGATGGGGTCCAGGAAAGGTAGTCGGGACAACGGAGCGGGGGGGGCGTTTGGGTTTGCGGGGGGCAGTCACAGCCCTCTGCTCTGAGCCCTGACCTCCCCCACAGCCTCTGCCTGAGCCTGCACCCCTCAACACCCCAGGCCCTGCCTGAGCCCTGTATCACCCAGCCTCTGACTCCTTCACACACACCCATGACCCCACGCTGAGTCTTCCACCCCCACACATACCCAGCCCTCCCCTGACACCTGCACCCCCTCACATGCCTCCAACCTCTGCCTGACTCTTGCACCCCACATCCCCGCCCCCCACATCCCACGCACCCACACATCCCACCCCCACCCTGAGCACCAATGGGAGCTCCTGCACCCCCCACTCATCCCACTGCACCCTCACACCAGATGGGAGCTGCCAGGTAAGTGTCCACATCAAAACATTCGTCTGCTGCCAACCTGAGTCCCCTCCCACATTACTCCTGGTCAGACCTTTCACCCCCAGCCCTGTGTTCAGTCCATGCCCACCCTCAGCTCAGTGCAGAGAGAGGAAGAGAATGGGCCAGAACCAGGGACAAGGTAGGTACCCACTGTATGTGGGCAGGGCCAGGACCTCAGACCGGCAGCAGGCTGAGCGGGTCTGGCAGCCGGGATCCCGCCTGGCAGGAGCTGGCGGATAGAAGCCCTGAGCAGCAGTGGGCTGAGCCACTCAGCCTACTGCTGGTCTGGGGTCCTGGCTGCCGGCCCTGCACAGCCCGCTGACGGTCTGGGGTTCTGGCTGCCAGACCGCAGGCCCCACTCAGCCTACTGCCGACCTAGGTGAACAGAACCCCAGACCAGCAGTGGGCTGAGCGGGCCAGTGGCGAAAGTTCAACATTTATTTTAAATTAAGCTTTTTAAACATTTTGAAAACCTCGTTTATTTTACAATACAACACTAGTTTAGTTATATAATATATAGATTTGTAGCGAGAGACCTTCTCAAAAACATTAAAATGTATTACCAGCATGTGAAACCTTAAATTAGAGTGAATAAATGAAGACTTGGCACACCGCTTCTGAAAGGTTGCCGACCCCTGGCCTAGAAGGAAACACCTCCCTTCTCCCCCTGAGTAGGGATACAATAGCAGCAGCAGAGACCTGCTGGCTCCACACAACAGTGAAAAAATCCCTATCAAACCCAAATACTCCAGTGCACAGACGGTTACCCCCCAGTGGGAGAGAGAACAAACCCACATGTTAGTCACATCACTTAATGCACACTGGGACAGTGCTCAGACACTATGGTGCTATAGGAACCTATAGTGAACAGAATGGAGTTTTCGGGAGCAGGACTTTTCCGTCAGGTTGCCAGAGTTTCTGTGTTTTTGGTTCATCATAGAGGTTCATTTGTCTTTCATTCAAATACATCATCTTGGATAACGAGTTCCTCTAAAGACTTGCCTCCCCTCAGTAACTTTTTCAAGAGTGCCTTTAGTGACTTTAGGAGCCCAAGTCCCATTTACCAAGAGTTATCTAGCCATCTAGGGGCCAAATCTCGCTGCAAGTTAATCTTGTTGCACATCCCATGTGCCTCATCACTTGAGAACAAGACTTAGGCTCCTAAGGCACTTAAGTGCTTTGGAAAATGTATATATTGTATATACTGCTCTACCACTTGCTCCCAAACAACCAACTATGTGGGAGGCATCAGCACCTGTGTGAACAGCAGCTAATCCCAGTCAAGACTGAGGTGAAGTTGGAGGAGACAGTGAACTTCTAGAACTTCCAGTCCCCAGGACAATGCTCTCTGTGAAGGGTGTCTGCCTTCAGATTATTAAATTGGTCTGCAACGTTGGAGTCCCCCTGGACTCTGCTGCCAGACAGCTACAGCATGGGAAAGGCTGGTCTGGCTAGGCAATATAATCTGTTCCTCTGGGATTTGGTCCTGGGGATTTACAGAATTTTGAGCTCCTTGTTTAATTATTGCAACGCAGCATCCCAAGGGGTGAAACTGCTCCAAAGGCAGCAACCCACTTAGTTAGCAGCCCAGGCTGCTGAAATCGCATGACCCCAATGCTTCATTCCCTGTGCAGGGTTCCGGTTGAATACTGAGTCCAGTTTGAGACTGCTGCCTCTCCCAGCAGCTGGTCAAACACGAATCTTAAAAGTGCCACTTTCTTTTAGGATGTTTAAAAGAATTGCGTGCAAGTTACTCAGGATTCACATTCCTGGCGATAAAATTGATGGGTTGGTGGAAACCTTGATTCACAAATCATCTCAGATGAGTGGAGAACTTCTACTCTCTGCACTCTGAATGCCCGTTACCAGCTACTGTGCTACACGCAGTGTCCATGTGCATGGCAGGTGTGAAAAGGTTATATGCCATAGAGGGGTGCTCAGTGCATTCTCCACTCTCACCACCACAACTGGCTATGTGGTGCACCCATCCCCAGTGAGGTGCTTCCATTGACTAATGGACAAACACCCAGCTGGGTGCTTTTGCTTGGGCATAAAATAATTATTTTGATTTATATAAAAAACAAAAAGTGAATTTGAAGGGGGGAAATTAGTTTTTAAGTCATTTATGTATGCTGGGCCAGATCCCCATCTGGTGTGAATGAGCAGAGCTCCAGTGAAGTCAATGGGGCTCCGCTGATTTACATCAGCTGAGAATCAGTCCCGCTCCTTTCAAAAGCAATCAGGTTTTGTTTTTACTTAGTAATTAATATTTGAATGCTTTAAATACCAGCATCAGCTGGTCCTTCTAGCTCCCCGGGCCACCCATGCTGCTGATGCCACTCCATGGCTGCTGGTGAGGGATATGTCTTCTAATTCAGTCCATATCCACCGTCCTTTTACTTCCTCTGCTCCTCTCTGGCCAGCTGCATCCATTGTCAAGAATCCCCACCTGTAGATTTTCAGCAAGCAGCCCTGTTCTCAAAGCCTTGGCTTTGCCCATGGAAAGGTGACCCTCCATTCACCAGGTACAGCTAGAAACATTATCATGCACAAGGCTATTCAACACCAAACTGTATTTAAAATCACTGAAACATGCAACAAACCTGCAACTGCAATGAGCAGGACTAAATGCCCAGGCAACGACTCAAAGGCACATGCTCTTTTAGACCTTCTGGAAGAGCTGCATCTGTCTCTTTGCTTCTCGGACACTGAATCTGCTCATTACGGCTTTGCATATTTGCTTATCTAAGGTTTCTCAGACGTAGTGACACCGCCCTGTGGTTCACTCCTCTGTCATTGGCTAAGACACACTAGGAACCAGATAGAGAACAGGGTTTAGTGTCCTTAACTAAACAGCCTGTTTTTTCTGGCCAGCGAATGCAGAACAATAATTTAAAAAAAAAAACTTGGAAGAAAGGTCAGTCAATAACTCACTGCTGACTTCATGTATTCACTTGCTTGTTAATCTGCACAGTGCTAGTGTTAAGACCAGGCTTGTCAGGGACTGTAGATGAAATCACCCTCATTAGTTATGTTATTTTTATGATGTGCAGCTGTGTAATGTAATGTGATATAGGTCTTGGCTTGGAGAATGTGCAGTCTATGAAATGGACATGACAAAACAAGATAGGTGGGGAAACCCACAGGAAGATTTCTTATTTTGAATGCTCTGCTACAATCTTTGTCTCCACAGTACTGCATATATCAGTATATGCAGAGTATATCTCATCATACTGTGAATTGAGGAAATACACATAAAACTGCAAATTGATCTTAACACACTAGATAGGCAGCATATGAATTAGCAAATTCTCACCCTCAGTGATAGATGGGCTGGCAGATTCTTAAGGCACAAACTGCCTTTTCTTTGCAGCTTGGGTTTCCCAGGTTTTCATACACAGGCTAGAAATCCCTTTAGCCTGGGACCATCATTTCCCCCAGTTCAGTCTGTGTTCCTCTGGTGTTTCCAGGTTGGTGTTGTAGGGAGAGTGAGGTCATGATGTCATTTCCCCCTTTTATATCTTCTTCCCACTTGCTGAAAAGCTCTTTTGCTGTGACCGGGGTCAAGCAGTTCCCATTGTGTAGTGCTACCTTTGAGAGATTTCTATTTTCCAATTTTTCCACATCCTTCTTGTAGTGTGGGGCCCAAAACTGGACACAATACTACAGATGAGGCCTCACCAATGCTGAATAGAGGGGAATGGTCACATCCTTCCATCTGCTGGCAATGCTCCTACTTATACAACCCAAAATGCGGTTAGCCTTCCTGGCAACAAGGGCACATTGTTGACTCATATCCAGCTTCTTGTCCACTTTAACCCCTAGGTCCTTTTCTGCAGAATTGCTCCTTAGCCATTTGGTCCCCAGCCTGCAGCCGTGCATGGGATTTTTCCATCCTAAGTGCAGGACTCTGCACTTGTCCTTTTATCTCTAGCTTTGCTTGCTTATATATACGTGCCCGAAATTCCACTACATGCATCTGACGGAAGTGGGTATCACCCTACGAAAGCTCATGCGGCCAAAATGTCTGTTAGTCTATAGGTGCCACAGGATTCTTTGCTTCTTTTACAGATCAGACTAACACGGCTACCCCTCTGTTAACCAAGCAGCCCTGCAGCGGAGTGCATCCCAGGTTTCAGTGAGCCCCTGCAGAGAGAAGGGTGTGCCAGCCACAGAAAGCAGAAAAAATAAGTAACCATGGTGAGCAACTAACAATAGAAAATGGCTAGGCTGGAAGCAACAGAGAAGACAATGAACATAAGAGAATGGATGGAACTAATTAATGCCAGAAATAGCCGGGAGAACGGCCACAAAAGAGCTTATAGAGATAAAAGAAAAAGAGATGTGAGATGAAGAAAGAGAACAGAGAGAGAGAAGAGAGAAAAAGCAAGAGGCTGACCACCGAGGGCTTTGGAGCTCCAGAGGAAGGCCCACCAGAAGGCCCCTGGAATTAGAAAAGGCTAAGCAGGATGGAAACAGCCAACCCTAACAACCCTTTTCAAGGTAGCTGTTTCCCATCCCAGAAAATTCCCCATCTACAAGGCATGTGATGATACTGAAGGCCTTCTTAGAAATTTTAAAGGACCTCCATGGGACAGTATCCCTACAGACCAGTACATGATAGAAGCTGAGCCACAACTGCAGGGACCCTTAGCAGAGTGGCGGTGGAACATGCTAAGGCAAACAATAACGATTATGATCTTTTTCAAAACCATGGCAAATCAGAAATGGGCTAACACCTGAGCATGCCCTAGTCAGCGGTTCCCAGAGCCCTAAGGTGGAAACAACTTGTGTCATTTACCCGACATGCTACGCACATGAAAGATGGAATGCCTGGAATATCAGGAGGCAAATGTTAACTCTTGGAACGAGCTGTCCTTCCTAATGGAAATGGAGCAGTTCTTAGAGAGTGTTCTGAGGAAATAGAAAGCTACATACTAGATAAGGAAACCCCAACTGTAACGAGGCAGGAGAGATTGCGAGCCAGATGGGGAAATGGCAGAAAAGAAAAAAAACTATAAGCGGGAGGCAAATATCAGAGGGGCAAACTGAAAATAAACCGCCTATCAGCGAGGCCAACCAAGACCCCACCTAACACCCAGGGAAGCCCAGACACCGTATTTCGTCCACCTCACCAGTCTCCACGCAACCCACCTCGAACCGTGACCAGCAGCTGGGTATGTTTTAAATGTAATAAACGGACATATTAAGGCCAACACTGCCCCCAGAACCCAACCGAGTGCAGTTCGTTACACACCCACACACCAAAGATCCCAGGCCCAGATGCCTGCTTCAAATACCCTCGAGAGAAGGGAAACTTGTGAGAGTGGCAGAAAGAGGTTATTCACATGGAGAGACACTGGGGCAACAATGTCAGCTTTCCACCCCAATCCTTTAGTGAACCCCAAATTCATCAACCCAGAGAGGCCCAAGTGACAATTTCCGATTCATGTCAAAATCTGTAAAATTGCCTACGCGTGATTCGCCTGTCCAGTACAAGGCTGGTCAGGAATGTGGATTTTGGGGCAAGTCTATTAACAATTATCCATCCCATGCTACTGGGGGAAGACTTGGCCAACCAGGTGACGCGGGCCAAGTAGTGGGGATGCACACGCCAGCCAAGCCAGGCAAGCTTCAGCACCAATCCCTGTTCTGAGCCATCCAAAGGGTCCCGTCTGTAGTTACCAGAGACCCGACAAAGGTGGAGAACCGGAATCCCCGGCCAACCGACTGCAAACTGCCATAGTACATCAGTCCAGAACCAGAACTGGTAGAGCAGTCCAGCCCAGAACCGTTGCCAGCACTGACGCCAGCGCTTGCAAACGCATTACCACTCCAACACCGGAGGACAGCAGGCCTGAACTGGCAGAAGCAGCAGCAACCTTCCAAGAGGCCTCATGCCAGAGCCTGAATATCCATGTGCACAGCAGAAAGCGGTTCACATCAACGAAAACAACCCCTTCACCTACATAGCTTCCAGAGGGACCAAGCCCAAGTCCACAGTAAGGAGGACTGATTCTCAGCCTACAAGGGACAAGTTCCAGGCTGGCAGAAGGCAGATGACAGCCTCAGAAAGCTGGGCCAGCGGCACGGAGCCTCCACACACCTCTCAGCTGCTTCTAACCCGAACCCGGTTTTGTTTAGAACATAGACTTTTATCAGGAATTCTTGTGACCAGGCTGGATCCTCAACGACAGTTGGTATTACTATACTAAGCTCTTGTGCCATTCTGGGGTGATAACAAAGTTTGGGAAGTCCTTCACTGGAGGGAATTTGAGATGTTGCTAATTATGTCCAGTCTTGTGAGGTGTGCCAACTCGTGGAAAGCCCTAAGCTAGTCAAAGCCCCTCTCCGCCCTCCTTTGATCCATTCGAGCGCAGTAGCTTGTATTCTGGTCTTTCATATATACAAGCCCATGAGAGCAATACTGATTTTGTCTCCTGATGGCCGGAAGCAGTAGCTCTAAGCAACACCAGGGCTCAGACTGTGGTGCCATTTTAGCAGACATTTTTTGCCAGGGTTAGTTGGCCATCCGACATTCCTTACAGATTCGGAATAATTTTCCTGTCGGGACCATGAAAGAAATGTGGGAAGCGTTCATGGCATGAATCACTTGGGTTGCACCCCTTACTCACCATCAACCAATGGCCTGGTGGAGAGGTTTAAATGGAACTTTGGGGCATGATATGTAAATTCTTCGTAAATTCAACTCCAATGATTGGTCTAGTGTGCAGCAGTCTGCTTTTTGCCTACTGGGCTTGTACCACATCCCAGTTTTAGAGTTTTCACCATGTCGAACTGCGTATGGCCATCTGAGTTAAGGGGCCATTACAGTGGTGAAGCAGCAATGGGAGGGGTTTACGCCTTCTCCAGAACAAGCATCTAACTTGGAGCAAAACTACAAACACCTTGCGCACTCTTACCGCTAAGAAAACCTAAAGAAGGCTCAAAGAAGAGCAAAAGGCCCTGTTATGATAAACATACCAGAGATACATTCCTTCAAGTAGGAAACAGTTATGTCTTAAGGCGCACAGGCCCATAAGATGGAAGCATCATGGGAAGGGCCTTTCCGGTCCAAGGAGTACCTGGGAGCTTGTAATATCTCATAGCATCTCCCATCTCAACCCTAAAGCCTAAATTGACATTGTTAACTCTCTAAAGCCCTTTTATTCGCAGAGAAGTAAAGATTTGTCAGTTTACACCCAGGGAGGAGATATGCTGAGTAGCCTGAAGGTGTCTACTACGAAGGAATAGTGATGGTGAGCGTGGAAGAGGGGGGGGGGGTGGGGGGAACCTCTCCACAACCCGGAACGTCTGCAGTTGGCAACAGATCACAGGGCTGTGCACTAGCTTTGCCCAGTATTCAGCCACCCCAGGACGGACTGAACGGGCAATACATTCCATTGACACAGGTAATGTCACCCAGTTTGAACCCACCCTACTGGTGTCTCCTCATGCCAAGCTGCTATAGAATGGGGAGTCCAAAACATGCTACAGATGGGTATAATCCACCCCTCTAACAGTGCATGGGCATCTCCAGTGGTTCTAGTTCCCAAACCAGATGGGGATATGCTTTGCGTGACTACCGTAAGCTAAAATGCTGTAACTCGTCCTCGACAACTATCCACCGATGCACCGATGAGCTATTGGAAATTGGGACGTGCCCAGTTCATCTCTACAATAGGCTTAACCAAGGGTTACTGGCAGGTACCGCTAGATGAACCTGCCAAAGAAAGGTCAGCCTTCATCACCTATGCAAGGGTGTTGAATTTAATGTGCTTCCTTTTGGCTGTGAAATGCACCCGCCACCTTCCAAAGACTTGTAGATGGTCTCCCTAGCAGGATTGGGAGAATCTGCAGTTGCCTACCTCGATGATGTGGCCATTTTTTCTGATTCCTGGGCAGAAGACCTGGAACACTTGGAAAAAGTCTTCGAGCGCATCAGGCAGCAGGACTAACTGTTAGGGCTAAAAGTGTCAAATAGGCCAAAACAGAGTGACTTACCTTGGACACCAGGTGGTCAAGGAACGATACTCCTACAGGCCAAGGTGGATGCTATCAAAAGTGGCTGTCCCAAAGTCAAAGAAACAGGTCCAATCCTTCTAGGCTTGGCCGGATATTAACAGCGATTTGTACCAACTACAGCCAAATCACTGCCCCTAAACAGACCTGACCAAAAAGACCAGTCAAATGCAGTTAAGTGGATGATGAGTGTCAAAAGGCCTTTACCCAGCTTAAGGCAACTCATGTCGACCTGTGCTAAGGGCCCAGACTTTGACAACCCTTCTAGTAACCACAGATGCATTGAGCGTGGTGTAGGAGCAGTTTTAATGCAGAAAGGACCGGATCAAGAATTTCATCCTGTCGGGTTTTCATCAGCAAAAAATGTCTGATGAGCTGAAAGCCATCTGGTCATCAGTGAAAAAGAATGCTACGTCATTGTGTGATGCCCTGGAAAAGCTACGCCCATTACGTTTGGAGATGGCTGTCCAGCTCCAAACTGACCATGCTGTGCTAAGTGGCTTCATACTGCAAGGGAAACAACAAAAATTGCTTCGATGGAGTTTAGCTTTCCAAGATTTTGATTTGAAATTCAACACATTCAGGAGCTTCGAACAAAGTAGCTGATGCACTCTCCATGAAAGTTTCTCAGAGTCTGGTTAAAATTGTCCTTGAAATGGGAAAATCTTGTGTTTTACATAATTAGTAGTATATGTAAAGGCGCTGGTTTTATTAATCTGTTTCTTCTAAAGTTCTAGGAAGAAATCACACAGTGTGGTTCCACACTGACTGAGATTTGGGGCGTGTCATAAACAGATAGCTAAAGGTTAATGTCTCTTTTACCCTGTAAAGGTTAAGAAGCTCATAAACCTGGCTTGACACCTGACAGAGGCCAATATGGGGACAAGATACTTTCAAATCTTGGTGGAGGGAAGTCTTTGTTTGTGCTTTTTGTTTTGTTGTCGTCCTTGGGACTAGAGGACCAGAGTACATCCAGGCTCTCCGAATTTTTCTGAGTCAGTCTTTCCCGTTCAAACTTGTAGTAATGCCAGGCAAGGCGGATTAGTCTTAGTTTGTTTTCTCAACTTGTGAGTGTTTCTTTTTCTGGAAGGATTTTTACTCTGTTTGCTGTAACTTTGATCTAAGGCTGGGGGGGGGTCTCTCTGGTCTATATGAATCTGAGTACCCTGTAAAGTATTTTCCATCCTGATTTTTACAGAGATAATTTTACCTTTTCTTTCTCTTGAATTAAAAGCTTTCTTTTAAGAATCTGATTGATTTTCTTGTTTTAAGATCAAAGGGATTGGGTCTGAACTCACTAGGGATTGGTGGGGGGAAAAGAGGGGATGGTTGATTCCTTCTTGTTTTAAGATCCAAGGTTTTAAATCTGTGTTCGCCAGGGAATTGGTGAAGCCTTTCAAGGCAACCCAGGGAGGGGAAAGTCTGGGGAGAGGGTGGGAGGGGGGGCACGGGAGTGTGCAGACACTGAATTTCTGGTGGTGGCAGCGTACCAGATCTAAGCTCATAATTAAGCTTAGAAGTGTTTCATGCAGGTCCCCACATTTGCACTCTAAATGTTCAAAGTGGGGAAAAAACCTTGACACTCTGCACTGGCAGCACGTATTGGGAGGAGGTGACCAGCCTCTGGGAGAAAGAAGTATTTCGGACTTTTAGAAAAGCTGGACAAGCACAGTCATGGGCTGGATGCACTGCATCTGAGGGTGCTAAAGAGTTGGAGATGTGATTGAAGAGCCATTGGCCATTATCTTTGAAAACTCATGGCATCGGAGGGGTTCTGGATGACTGGAAAAAGGCTAATGTTAGTGCCCATCTTTAAAAAGGGGAGGAAGGAGGATCAGGAAACTACAGGTCAGTCAGCCTCACCTCAGTCCCAGAAAAATCATGGAGCAGGTCCTCAAGGTATCCATTCTGAAGCACTTGGGGGAAGAGGTGATCAGGAAGCAGTCAGCATGGATTCACAAGGGCAAGTCATGCCTGACTAACCTAATTGCCTTCATGATGAGATAACTGGCTCTGTGGATGGGGAAAGCAGTGGAGTGTGTTATTCCCTGACTTTAGCAAAGCTTTTGAGATGGTCTCCCACATTATTCTTGCAGCAAGTTATAGAAATATGGGCTGGATGAATGGACTATAGGTGGATAGAAAGCTGGCTAGATCTTCAGGCTCAACAGGTAGTGATCAATGGTTCCATGTCTAGCTGGCAGCCATTATCAAGCAGAGTGCCTAAGTGCAGTCCTGAGGCTGGTTTTGGCTCATAATCTCATTAATGATTGTAGAATGGGTGTGATGCACCCTTAGCAGTTTGCGGATGACACTAACTGGCAGGAGTGTAGATATGCTGGAGGTAGGAATAGGATACAGAGGAACCTAGCAAATTAGAGGATTGGGCCAAAAGAAATCTGGTGAGGTTCAATAAGACAAGTGGCAGAGTCCTGCACTTAGGATGGAAAAATCCCATGCACGGCTGCAGGCTGGGACCAAATGCTAAGGCAATTCTGCAGAAAGGACCTAGGGGTTAAAGTGACAAGAAGCGGATAATGAGTCAACAATTGTGCCCTTGTTGCCAGGAAGGCTAACCGCATTTTGGGTTGTATAAGTAGAGCATTGCCAGCAGATGGAAGGAGTGACCATTCCCCTCTATTCAGCATTGGTGAGGCCATCTGTAGTATTGTGTCCAGTTTTGGGCCCATGCTACAAGAAGGATGTGGAAAAATTGGAAAATAGAAATCTTCAAAGGTAGCACTACACAATGGGAACTGCTTGACCCCGGTCACAGCAAAGAGCTTTTCAGCAAGTGGGAAGAAGATATAAAAGGGGAAATGACATCATGACCTCACTATCCCTACAAACCAACCTGGAAACACCAGAGGAACACAGACTGAACTGGGGAAATGATGGTCCAGGCTAAGGGATTTCTAGCCTGTGTATGAAACCTGGGAAACCCAAGCTGCAAAAAAGGCAGTTTGTGCCTTAAGAATCTGCCAGCCCATCTATCACTGAGGGTGAGAATTTGCTAATTCATATGCTGCCTATCTAGTGTGTTAAGATCAATTTGCAGTTTTATGTGTATTTCCTCAATTCACAGTATGATGAGATATACTCTGCATATACTGATATATGCAGTACTGTGGAGACAAAGTTGTAGCAGAGCATTCAAAATAAGAATCTTCCTGTGGGTTTCCCCACCTATCTTGTTTTGTCATGTCCATTTCATAGACTGCACATTCTCCAAGCAAGACCTATATCACATTACATTCACACGCTGCACATCATAAAATAACTAACTAATGAGGGTGATTTCATCTACAGTCCCTGACAAGCCTGGTCTTAACTACACTGTGCAGATTAACAAGCAAGTGATACATGAAGTCAGCAGTGAGTTATTGACTGACCTTCTTCCAAGTTTTTTTTTTAATTATTGTTCTGCATTCGCTGGCCAGAAAAAACAGGCTGTTTAGTTAAGGACACTAAACCCTGTTCTCTATCTGGTTCTAGTGTGTCTTAGCCAATGACAGAGGAGTGAACCACAGGGCGGTGTCACTACGTCTGAGAACCTTAGATAAGCAATATGTCAAAGCGTAATGAGCAGATTCAGTGTCGAGAAGCAAAGAGACAGATGCAGCTCTTCCAGAAGGTCTAAAGAGCTGTGCCTTTGAGTCGTTGCTGGGCATTTAGTCCTGCTCATTGCAGTTGCAGGTTTGTTGCATGTTTCAGTGATTTTAAATACAGTTTGGTGTTGAATAGCCTTGTGATGATAATGTTTCTAGCTGTACCTGGTGAATGGAGGGTCACCTTCCATGGGAAAGCAAAGGCTTGAGAACAGGGCTGCTTGCTGAAATCTACAGGTGGGATTCTTGCAATGGATGCAGCTGGCCAGAGAGGAGCGAGGAAGTAAAGGACGGTGGATATGGACTGAATTAGAAAGACATATCCCTCACCAGCAGCCATGGAGTGCATCAGCAGCTGGGTGGCCCGGGAGCTAGAAGGCCAGCTGATGCTGGTATTTAAAGCATTCAATTTAATTACTAAGTAACAAAACCTGATTGCTTTTGAAAGGAGGCGGGACTGATTCTCAGCTGATGTAATCAGCGGAGCCCCATTGACTTCACTGGAGCTCTGCTCATTCACACCAGATGGGGATCTGGCCCAGCATACATAAATGACTTAAAAACTAATTTCCCCCTTCAATTCACTTTTTGTTTTTTATAAATCAAAATAATTATTTTATGCCAAGCAAAGCACCCAGCTGGGTGTTTGTCCATTAGTCAATGGAAGCACCTCACTGGGATGGGTGCACCACAGCCAGTTGTGGTGGTGAGAGTGAGAATGCACTGAGCACCTCCTCTATGGCATATACACCTTTTCACCCTGCATGCACATGGACACTGCGTGTAGCACAGTAGCTGGTAACGGGCATTCAGAGTGCAGAGAGTAGAAGTTCTCCACTCATCTGAGATGATTTGTGAATCAAGTTTCCACCAACCCATCAATTTTATCGCCAGGATGTGATCCTGAGTAACTTGCACGCAATTCTTTAAACATCCTAAAAGAAAGTGGCACTTTTAAGATTCGTGTTTGACCAGCTGCTGGAGAGGCAGCAGTCTCAAACTGACTCAGTATTCAACCGGAACCCTGCACAGGAATGAAGCATTGGGTCATGCGATTCAGCAGCCGGGCTGCTAACTAAGTGGTGCTGCCTTTGGAGCAGTTTCACCCCTTGGATGCTGCGTTGCAATAATTAAACAAGGAGCTCAAAATTCTGTAAATCCCCAGGACCAAATCCCAGAGGAACAGATTATATGCCTAGCCGACCAGCTTTCCCATGCTGTGCTGTCTGGCAGCAGAGTCCAGGGGACCTCCAATTTTGCGACCAATTTAATAATCTGAAGGCAGACACCCTTCACAGAGAGCATTGTCCTGGGACTGGAAGTTCTAGAAGTTCACTGTCTCCTCCACTTCACCTCAGTCTTGACTGGGATTAGGCTGCTGTTCACACAGGTGCTGATGCCTCCACATAGTTGGTTGTTTGGGAGCAAGTGGTAGAGCAGTATATACAATATATCATTTTCCCAAAGCACTTAATGTGCTTAGAGCCCTAAGTCTTGTTCTCAGTGATGAGGCAATGGGATGTGCAACAAGATTAACTTGCAGCGAGATTTGGCCCCTAGATGGCTAGATAACTCTTGGTAAATGGACTTTGGGCTCAAGTCACTAAAGGCACTCTTGAAAAAGTTACTGAGGGAGGCAAGTCTTTAGAGGAACTCGTTATCCAAGATGATGTATTTGATGAAGCCAAATGAACCTCTATGATGACACAAAAACACAGAAACTCTGGCAACCTGACGGAAAAAGTCTGCTCCCGAAACCCTCATTCTGTTCACTATAGGTTCCTATAGCACCATAGTGTCTGAGCACTGTCCCAGTGTGCATTAAGTGATGTACTAACATGTGGGTTTGTCTCTCTCCCACTGGGGGTTAACGTCTGTGCACTGAGTTTTGGGTTTGATAGGGATTTTTCACTGTTGTGTGGAGCCGCAGGTCTCTGTTGCTCTATTGTATCCCTACTCAGGGGAGAGGGAGGTGTCCTTCTAGGCAGGGTCGCACACTTTCAGAAGCGGTGTGCCAAGTCTTCAATTTATTCACTCTAATTTAAGGTTTCACATGCTGTAATACATTTTAATGTTTTTGAGAGGTCTCTCGCTACAAATCTATTCTATTATATAACTTAAACTAGTGTTTATGTAAAACGATTTACGAGCAAGATGTTAAAACGCTTAATTTAAGTAAAGTAACTTTCGCCACTGGCCCGCTCAGCCCACTGCTGTCTGGGTTACGTTCACCTAGGTCGCAGTAGGCTGAGGTGGCTCGGTCTGGCAGCCAGACCCCAGACCGTCAGCGGCGTCTGTGCAGGCCGGCAGACCAACCCAGACCAGCAGTAGGCTGAGTGGCCAGCCCGACTGCCTGCTAGGGCTTCTATCGCCAGCTCTGCCCGCGGGATCCCGGCTGCCAGACGCTCAACCTGCTTCCGCCGGTCTGAGGTCCTGGCCCTGGCCACATACAGTGGGTACCTACCTGTCCTGGTCTGGCCGCATTCTCTTCCTCTCTCTTGCACTTGAGCTGAGGGGTGGGCCATGGACTGAACACAGGCTGGGGGTGTTAAAGGTTGACGACAGGATAATGTGGGAGGGACTCAGGTTGGAGGCAGGAATGGTTTTGATGTGGTGACACTTACCTGGCAGCTCCCATCTGGGTGAGGGTGGCAGGTGGGATGTGGTGGGGTGCAGAGCTTCCATTGTGCTCAGGGTGGGTGGGGATGTGTGGGGTGCGTTGAGGATGTGGGGGGGCTGGGGATGTGCGGTGGTGCAAGATAGGGCAGAGTTGAGCATGTGAGGGGGTGCAGGTTCAGGTGCGGGGCTGGGTATGTGTGGGGGTGGAAGACTCAGGCGTGGGTCATGGTGTGTCGTGAAGGAGTCAGAGGGCATGGGTATACAGGGCTCAGGCAGGGGCCTGGGGTGGTTGGAGGGGTGCAGGCTCAGGCAGAGGGCTGTGGGGAGGTCAGGCTCAGAGTAAGTGTCCCAGGTCACTGGGTGGGGGCTCGAGCCAGTTATGCCTTGTGTTGCTGAAACGGAACCCCTGGATACTTAACCTAGCCCTTGTTGCTGCCAACTCAGAGGGGCAGAAAGGTTACAAATACATTAGGTTTTTCCACATCCTTTGTCACTAGTTTGCCTCTCCCATACAGTAAGGGGCCCACATTTTCCCTGATCATCGTCTTGTTGCTAACATACCTGTAGAAATCCTTTTGGTTACCTTCACATCCCTTGCTAGTTGCAACTCCAAGTGTGATATGGACCTCCTGATTTCACTCCTGCATGCCTGAGCAATGTTTATACTCCTCCCTGGTCATTTGTCCAGTCTTCCACCTCTTGTAAGCATCTTTTTTGTGTTTAAGATCAGCAAGGATTTCACTGTTAAGCCAAGCTCGTTGCCTGCCATATTTATTATTCTTTCTGCACATCGGGATGGTTTGTTCCTGCAACCTCAATAAAGATTCTTTAAAATACAGCCAGCTCTCCTGGACTCCTTTCCCCTCCTTTCTCTGCCTGCAATCTCGTCTCATTCACCACAAGCCTTCCAGCCCCTGGAACAAAAGAGCGTCTTACTACACAAACAAGATTTATCCCTTGAGCACCATCCATCCTGTCCACTGCATAAGGCAGGGAAACAACCATGTAAATCCGACGAAGTGGGTATTCACCCACGAGAGCTCATGCTCCAAAACGATTGTTAATGTATAAGGTGCCACAGGCCTCTTTGCTGCTTCAGGTAATTAAAGACTATCATAATGTACATGCACAGGGGCTGGGGGATTAAGGGGCTGGGGGATTCAATCAATTAAGGTTGAACAGACACTTGCCAACTTCTGAGTGCTTGGCTTTGCAACCATAATAATGTTCTTTTAATGTAGGGTACTTTTTTTTTTGCATGTAATATAATCTAGTTTATTAAAAGGACGAGAGACAAAATGTCATATGTAAACTTTGACTAGTAGTTGAATTTTTCATGGTGGTTTGATGAAAATTGGGCAGATACAAAGACGGAATAATAAGAATTCCAAAAATATCAGTTTTAAGGGATTCTCTCACCTTTTTGTTTGGTCGCTGTGTTCCCCTTTGGACACAGACTCCCTACGGAGGAACTGCACTTGGACCTATGGAGTGAGCACAGTTGGTACACAGGGGGCGGTAGCCCAGGTCCTGGTCTAAGCATGGGAGAACTGCAAAATCCCACCCCAGGAGAGGTGAAGGCACAACGCCTAGTACCTTAGGGGTGCACTCCGAGAGAT
Source organism: Chelonoidis abingdonii (assembly GCF_003597395.2). Lineage (NCBI taxonomy): Eukaryota > Metazoa > Chordata > Testudines > Testudinidae > Chelonoidis > Chelonoidis abingdonii. The sequence continues at coordinate 66,387,492 of NC_133775.1, read as the reverse complement.
CAGGGAGGGACAGAGGTGCAGCTGCAGCCAGTCTTGCAACATGCTCTGTAAATACACAAATCACACTAAGAAAACAGTAGCCTGTGTCACTGATCCCTGCTTCAAACAGGAAGCTGACCTGCCAAGCCCTCTGGCAAAAGGGACATGATACAAATCAATTTCCTCTGACAAAAAATCAGACTGCCCTGAGCAAATGCCTTAAAGGACCAGAACTCAGGAGCAGGCAGGGATCAACCATACCACTAACTCTCTCCCCAGCTGCCTGTGGATGCATCTGGATGGGACCTGGAGAGCTGCATACTCTGCAGGAGACTAACTCTAAGAGTAAGAAGTATCTCAGCCTCCCCATCCATCCTACAGATGATTTGACACCAAAGCATCGAATGGCTGAGTCTGTCTTTTGTGCCCAATGGGTTTTTCATGTGGTATTGAAAGATAATACCCATGGTTGTGAGTTTAATCCTTGAGGGGGCCATTTAGGGATTTGGGGATTGGTCCTGCTTTGAGCAGGGGGTTGGACTAGATCAGTGGTCCCCAACCTTTTTGTCTGGTGGGCGCCAGACGAAGGACCACTGCGGCGGTGGAGCACCCGCCGAAATGCCGTCGAATTTCGGCAGTGATACCTCTCGATGACGCCGCTTGCTGTCAACAAGCGACGTCACTGAGAGGCGTCCCTGCCGAAATTCAGGAGTGACGCCTCTCGATGATGTCACTTGTCGATGGCAAGTGGCGTAATCGAGAGGCGTCGCCGCTGAAATTCGGGAGCGACACCTCTTGATGATGTCACTTGTTGGTGACAAGCAGTGTCATCAAAAGACGTCCCCACCGAAATGCCGCTGAAATTTGGTGGCATTTTGGTGGGTGCTCTCCCAGGGGCCAGGACGTGGGCGCATTAAGATGCCCCTGTGGGCACCATGGTGCCCGCGGGCACCATGTTGGGACCACTGGACTAGATGATCTCTTGAGGTCCCTTCCAACCCTAAAAATCTATGATTCTATTATAATATGCCATGTATTTGATTGGTCTGAAATCCAATCCTCTTGCAATGGAAAAGGACTAGCCTCTGGAATGGTGTGCGTGGAGACTTGGGGGAAGCTGTGGCCCTGCTGCACCTCTGGCCGGCACCCCACACAGAACAGCCCACCCACCTTCCATACAATGTACATATCCCAGCCATCTGAGTCTTCTTTCTTTGATGATATTTTCTAACATGTCTTGTTCCGTCAGCAACCTTAATTGGGACTTTACTGGTGAGACAAGCTATGCTATGTGTTGTCAAACTATAAGAAAGAGACCGACCCCTCAAGTAAGATCTGTTCACCATTAGCAACTCAGCGTGCCTGCTGTTTGATCCTGTGTCCATTTCTGACCAAGTGAGAGGTTGCTAAGTAGCAGGATGCCCTCTCTCTCCTTTCTCCTGGGCACAGTTTTTCCTTTGACCTTTTTGATCAAATACATTTTCTGATTCCTGGTTGTTTGAGGAAGTCTCTCTAGCTGGGGTAGAAAGTGCCTCTCTGGCTCATCCATCTCTCCTCTGTCAGATGGGGGTTGATAGTATTACCTGTTTTAGCAGACTGCAGCTCAAGGCTCCATTGCGCTGGGTGCTACACAAACACAACAGGGAAAGTCTACATTTAAACTGACAAAGAGTGTGAGAGGAAACTGAGGCACAGAGAGGGGATATGACCTTGTGCCAGTCACCCAGCAGATTGGGACTCAGCTGGGAACAGAACCCAGCTCTTCTGATGAATCCAGTCAGGGCAGCAAGCCGTTAATGTTTCACTCGTTTAAGGCAGGCAAAGAATGATTTGCAGATGTTATTCAGCAAATAGTTTTGAAGCAATAGATCTGAGAAATGCTGGCAAGTTTGAAGGCAATATGCAAACAGAGGCCAAACTTGTCCACTCTGTCGCTTACAGATGATTTGGCCGGCTCCCCTGGGGGCATAGGGCAGCTAATGAACACAGCTAGCCATGCTGCACAGGCTCAGCATCCATCTAAGCATCCAAAGGGACAGGGATGGTTAGAAAGCTTTGCTGAATTAACCAAACATATGACTCTCCCACCCTTAATCCTTATTCGTCCCCATAGCCATCTAGCCATCTCTATGGACCCTCCTCCCTCATACCCTTTACCTACTGTACTGTGGTAACATTCCTAGGGAGAAGCAGCAGCTTGCTAATCCGCCCCAACATCTCCAGGGCATAGCCTGATGGTCCCATTCCCCCAGATTCCCTGTGGGATAGTCACATAGTTCCCACACATCCTTTAAAAGGCCACACAGTTGGATACAGCCAAACAGCTTCTGGATCCAGTTCCTGGGGGAACCCAGCCCACAGTGAGGTATGAACAGAGGGCTGGCCTGGCTGTGCTGCCCTGAGAAGAGGGGAGGGGAGAGAAGCCCACGCTGTTCAAGGACATGGGGTCGAAAGCAAGGCAGGTGTGTGGAAGAATGGCTGGGCTTTCCTGGCTTCTGCTGGGAATATTCTGAATCTCAGGAGAGGATTAGGTTTGGGGATGTTTGATGCTCGGGGGAGGGAGACATTTTCCACACACCACCACAGGGTACAGCAGGGTCTTTCTTGCAGGGGCATCTGGGGACAAGAGCAGATGTGTAATAAATGCTGCCACCACTTGCTTGCTCCATGTCTACAAGGCTGCTCCATACCAGTGCAAAAAATCAGCTGTTCCTTCTCCCCTCTGGCCACCCATAGAGGAGCTGGACCCAGGCAGCCTGAGCGACCCACTCCAGCAGTCCCCTCTCTGGCCTGGGTGAGAGGACCCCAGGCATCAAAGCGGAGACGGCCACCTTGACAACAGGCTCCAGGTCTGGTGCCAACTCTCCCTTCCTGCATGAGACTGGGAAGGAGAAAGGGAGTGTGACGCAGCAGGGAAGGCACATGGGGACAGGGATCATTGGGAAGTGGAAACATTGGGAGTGACTGCTTTAAAGCATGATGTGCACGAGGGGACTGACAACCCATTTACCTTGCTTTATAAGTGGCAGCTGTGCAAACCAGGAAAGAGGAACGTGAAACATCAGCTCACATTAGCCATGGTGAGTTGGAATGGTAGATCCTTTAATCTAAACAAGCCATCTTAGATTCCACTAAAAAGAACAGGAGTACTTGTGGCACCTTAGAGACTAACAAATTTATTTGAGCATAAGCTTTCGTGGGCTACAGCCCATTTCATCGGATGCATGCAGTGGAAAATACAGTAGGAAGATATATATATATACACACAGCCAGAGAACATGAAACAATGGGTGTTACCATAGACATTCTAACGAGAGTGATCGGTTAAGGTACTATCAACAGGAGAGAAAAAAACTTTTTGTAGTGGTAATCAAAATGGTCCATTTGCAGCAGTTAACAAGAAGTTGTGAGGAACAGTATGGGGGGGGGGAAATAAACACGGGGAAATAGTTTTACTTCGTGTAATAACCCATCCACACTCAGTCTCTATTCAAGCCTAATTTAATGGTGTCCGTTTTGCAAATTAATTCCAATTCAGCAGTCTCTCATTGAAAAATATAAGTCACAGATATGCATGAATACACATTCTCATGTTATTAGAACTCACTGGAAGACTTAAAACCAGAGAAGAGCTGAAAAATCCAACCTGAGGTCACTACATTCAGATTGATTACATTGCTATAAATCACTATGCTGATGGCTAAGTGCTGCCTACTTTTCTCTGCAGGCCTGGAGAGGGGATGAGAGCTCTCCACTCTCAAAATAAGTGCACAATAATATACACAAGAGCTACACACCACAGTAAATAATCTACTTTATTTAAACACTTGGGTAACTAGTTCCTTGCACGGATGGTCTGACAGAAAATAACTCTTCCAGTCAGGTGAGCTGCGACAATGCATTTCAAATGAGAACATTTCAAATTCTGTTCTAGCACAGAAATCTAGTGGCATTTTGGATGCAGACGACAGTTTTGCTGAGTTATGCGATTTGAGACATCAACTGGCAAATGGGCTGCACGCATCATTATTTATGTAGTTCAGTAAGACCCAGACCTCAATCCAGGCAGGGTCTCATTGTGCTACGCACTGTACAGACGTACAATTAAAAACAGTCTCTGCTCCAAGGAACTTACGGTCTAGAGAAGGATGAGATACAGCAAGGGGTGTAGAACACATCAGGGGAAGGAGAGGAAGGCAAGGATGACAGTAACAGGAACACAAAGAGCTGCCTGTAGTTCTAAGTGTACCATCTCCCAGCTCACCTGACTGGGAGAGTTATTTTCCGGCTGGACACTTAGAACTTAGTTTCCAAGTGTCCAGCCATTATCCGTAGGCAGGTTACCCTGGGTGTGACAGAACAGGGATTGCTTCTGCAGGGATGAGCAGGAGCTGGTAGTGGCTGTGAATTGATTTGGGTTGAGCATTCTACGCACCAGGGGCAGAAAGGAAGAGGTGTGAATGGCCTTGTGGGAGAAGTGGGTGAAAGAAGCTGCCATTGTTGACAGAGTGAAGGGGGTGAGTGGCTCATAATGCAGGGGGATGAGCCAGTGGATAAGCAGAGAGGAACTATGACCTATATGAAGGGTCATGCCGTTTCCAGGCAGGGCCACCCAGACCGGGGGGAGGGCAAGTGGGGCAATTTGCCCTAGACCCTGCAGTGGCCCCCCACAAGAGTTTTTCGGGGCCCCCGGAGCGGGGTTCTTCACTTGCTCCAGGGGCCCTGGAAACCTCTCGCAGAGCCCGGGCCCCCGGAGCTTCTTCCGCTCTGGGTCTTTGGCGGCAATTCAGCGGCGGGGGATCCTTCTGCCCCGGGACCCGCCGCCGAAGTGCCCTGAAGACCCACAGTGGGAGGTCCTTCTGCTGAAGTGCCGGGTCTTTGGCAGCAATTCGGCAGCGGGGGGCCCAGACCCCCTGAATCCTCTGCGAGGCCGTTTCCAGGCTAAGGCCTTTGTGAAAAGTTACATTTCTCAAAGATTTCAGTATGGTTCAAAGTGGTTTTGACCACTCTCAGCCCTGAAGTCTGACCATACTGAAAACTGGTGGCCACAAGGTGGAGCAGGCTGACATACAACACACTAAAAACATTAACATACAGCTGGGGAAATGGACATTGCTTATATAGGAAGTACACAGAAATGTACTTAGCAGAGGGGGCTTGAGGTTTACAAACCCCACTCCCAGAGCTGTATCGTCACACATTGTACAACACACTGTCCACAAAGTAAATAAGAACACTAGGTGCATTTCAAGCTCCAATAAAAGACAAGCGCTTAATTTGCTAAGCTAGCAGTGTTAGCCTGGGCTGGGACATTTTATTTTTAAGCTCTGACAATATTACAAATGATGAGAAGTATAAAAATGTAAGATAGCGTGTGATATTGGCTTTTAGGCTTCTAGAGTTAATACATACTTTAAAAAACCACTCAAAGGAATTTAATGTAAACATCTTAGAATTCTTCAACCATTTAGGCCACATTCTACTCCAGTATATCTAGAAAAGCAAATGCATTAAGTCACTCATTCCCCACAGCTGAGTGCAGGAACACGGAGGGAGGCAGGAGGAGAAAGTAGCTTTAGCCAGCTTTGCACTCCCCATATTCTGGAGTTGACACAGTCCCACATCAACAGCCTGTTGAAGCAGAGAGGTGTAGGGCTGCAACAGTGGGGAAACCCCCTTATGGAGGGAATTACTTCCCAGTGTCTGATTCTGCCCCTTTTATGCCACCAGAGTGTTGTAAAGGGGCCTTAGTAGGATGGAGAATCAGTTCCTATTCTGTCCCGTATCTTCTGGCAAGATAGTTACTGTCTCACTCCTGATGCTGCACCTCTAAGGGTCACCCAGCTGAGGAAGGCACGGGGAGAACTTGTGAAGTTCATACCATACTTTTACAGAATGACTGAAGGACAAATGACACCCTGCAGTAAATATCAGACAAGTTATTGACAGGGATTGATAAAGGGACACCTTCAAGTTAAAACAAAAATTCACCTCTCTCTAGAAACAGACAGTAATAGCTAAGATTACTGCCACTGATGCATCAGAGACAAATATTTGTATATTTGTGTACTCTACCTGCATTCTGAGCACATACCAGCACTTTGCATAGAGTCCGTTTCCCTTCAGTTTGTGTGGCTCTTTCACACAACGGGGGAGGGGGAGCAAGCAAAGCACAGCATTTTAAGATACAGAAAACTGAATTGAAAGTCATAAAGTCATAAAGATTGGCAGGAATGTCACCCAAAGCTACCTTCAGTTCATTTTTTCACGCTGACTAGATTACACTCTGACAGGCTCCTTACAGCTGTCTTCCTTTTAGAGGGGTTGAAGGGCAGCTCTGAACAAGCTGAGTATAAATCTGCTCAGTAAACCATCTCTAGATATTAGCTACCCGCTATGGCAATTACTGTCACTGTTAGAACTTCCTTTCTTTTTAGAAGATGGAAATGAGGACAAGTTCAACTAGATCTGAATTCTACAGATTTTTTGATCCCACTCCTCTGCTTTCCAATCTAGGCAGGGGATGGAGGCTGTGTTCATATTTGTGTTCACACTAGTGATGGACAAGGGTAAGGTGTCCACACTGATTTTTACATCATAAGTAGCATTGTGTAACCTGGCCCACAAGATTCTGTTGACTTGTTTTGGATCCCTGCAGGATCCTTTCACATGACAACTGGGGAAGCAAAAAACATTTTAAGAAAAATGGGCCTGCACAGCCATAAGAATGAAAACAGCATCTAGTATTTGTCTAAGAGAGACATGTGCACACTCCAAGGCTCACTTAAAATCACTTTGTTGAAGCTTTCCAAGTGAATTCACTTTCGGCTGAGCTGAAACACAGCAATGTAAAGCCTCAGTTATGACAGCATCAAAACCAGAGTTAGGAATGAAATGCTTTCAACCTCTTTGTATGAAGGTTGGGATGTTAGCCTTGACAGGAAATCAGATGCTCTAATATCTCTGTATCTTCTCAGCAAGGTCAGTTATTGCCCAATTGCCTTAAAATTGGAGAGCTAATTACATCTGTATCAACATAGGACTGGAAGGGACCTCCTGAGTCACTTGAGTACAGTCCCCTGCTATCACAGGCAATCCCATGAGATCATCTTGTTTATAACCTTATCAAGCTCCATCTTAAAGTAGTTAGGTTGTTTCCCCCATTGCTGCTACTGTGAGGCTGCTCTAGAACCTCCCTCCTCTAATGGTAGGAAATGTCTTCTAATTTCCAGCCTAAACTGATTCATGGCCAGTTCATCCCCATTTTTTCCTGTCAATACTGTCCTTTAGCTTAAACAGCTTTTCTCTCTCCCTAGTGTTTACCCCTGAAGTGTTTATAGAGAACAACTAGATCCCTTCTCAGCATGCCTTTTGCTAGGCTAAACAAGCCAGGCTCTTTTAGGCTTGGTCTGCACTACTGTGGTAAATCAATCTAAGCTATGCCACTTCAGTTATGTGAATAACAAAACTGAAGTTGATGTAGCTAGTCCACATACTGCAGTGTCTACACTGTGCTGTGTCAATGGGAGACGCTCTCCCACCAACTTACCTTATGCTCCTTGGGGGAGGTGAAGCACAGAAATCAATGGAAGAGCACTCTCCCATCGATTTAGCATGTCTTCACCAGACCTGCTAAATTGATGCCACTGTGTCTACTGCAGCAGCACTGATTTAGGTCTGTAGTGAAGATGTGCCCTTAGTCTCCTCATGTAAGACAGGCTCTCCATTCCCAATTATCCTAGTAGCCCTTCTGTATGCCTACTCCAGTCTGAATTCATCCTTCTTGAACAAGGGCAATAGCATCCATATCCTCTCCCCTTTCACAGTCTTTACCTTTTAGGCAAGAGCACTGCTGCTCACCTTCAACCTGCAGACTTTTTACACAGCCTAGCACCACGAAGTCATCAAGCTAGATACTAACTCCCAAAGCTCAGAAGTCTTGTTTCTATTCCAAAATATGTTTACCATATGATGCATTCTGGGATATTAGAATGCTTTACTGGCTCCTCTCTTGAGGTAACTATGGGCTAATACACCTTTGTGGTCACCTATCCTTTAGATTAGATTTATAAGGACAAGACAGTTCTCCACACATTCCTACCCATGTACATCTTTGAGGTACTGGAAGAATGGAGAGCTAGATCACAGATTTGTTATTTTTATTTTAATATCCCCCCCCACACACACACACCCTTCATCTGTAGATCTCTCAGCTGCTTAGGAAAACAGGAATTGCCATACTGGAATAGGTTATTAGTACTACTGGTGCAGTAATTGGTTTTAAGGATACATTACACTGCATGGAATTTTTTTTTTAAATGACCTTAGTTTTTCTTTCCACCAGACCTCTTGCATGAATACAATATGCCCTTAGGAATTTAATTTCTCAAGTAGTTCTGCAATTCCTCTTTTCAATTCAGACACTGTGCCTTCCCTCCACAACCCCAAAAGACTAACTATCTAGAGGGTATTTTCTCTTCATGGGCTATGCAAAGAAACTATTTGCATAGCTTTTCCTTGTTGGAAGCCTATCAGACCCAGAAGGACTTCCACCCAGTGCCTCTTTGGCTACTTTGTTGATTTCCTTTTCATCGCCATTCTACATGACAACATTTATGTTCTTTCCTATTTGTCTCACCAAGTGTAGAACTGATTTTGCTTAGCTACATTCAGCTTCATACAATGGAGAAAAATAACAAAATATAGTTTGGCGCACGTCATTTCTATTGTAATTTTGATTGTTGAATAATCCCATGGAAATCAATGGGACTAGTCACAGGCTCACATGTTAAGGCCTCTTGCTGAATTGTGGCCTACATACCTCAGATCAGGATCTCCATGTAGCTTATTTATTTTTAAAGACCTAAAAAGTCTACACCACTTGTCCTCATATGGCATTAACTGTTTGCATGTTGTCTGCCTTTCAACTGAGAGATAAGGGGGAGTAACTGCTTGAATGCTCTGCTCTGATGAAAGAATACATGAAAGGGAGCTTTGCTTACCCAACTGTAAGAGAGCAGTGACAAACAGCACCCTGCCTCAAGGAGAGCTGGTACAGACACCCCAGAGCCCAGGGTATTCATTCCACGCTTTATTAAGACCCTATTTGTGCATTTCCACTCCCAAAATTGCCAGTTCCCAAGGCCAGATGCCTTCACCTTTCCAACAAGCCACCCACTTGAAAAAGTGAGGCTCTGTAACTGGAATGTGGCTGGCAAGCGAGGGGCAGGCAGCTTCAGAAGGAGAAGGAATTGATTTACAAAACCTTGGTAATCTCAATGTTATAGAAGAGACAGCAGAGGAAGTGCATCCACCCCGCAACTCAGAATAATGTACTAAAGCCACTAGGGGGCACACCCACTATTAATCAGCCACCACAGCACCAATCAGTATATTTACAGCACATAGTTACTTGCTGAAAACTGTCTCTATCTAACAATATTTGTAAGAAGTTACATCTACTCTTTATGCTATATGAGATAGTAAGTCGGTTATACTACAGGCATCCTCTGCTGTGTGCTGATTTACAGTATTTCTACTAACCACAAATCTTACTTATGCATGTTCTTAAATACCAAGAAAATAAGAATTAGCTGCTTGGCTAGTGTGCAGATCTCCATCCAACTTCTACAGCACCAGGAGATGTGGAGTGATTGTATCCTGGGATGGTCAGTGCAACTGTACGGGCTGGTACATGCTTTGGCCCAGCAGCACATTAAGAGCAAGATGGCACCAAGAATAGCTTTCCAACAGATCTCATTTTGTCCCAACCGGAGTCCACATATCCCACAGAATGAAGCATGAATACCTTGCTGATATCATCAGTCTTGCTTGTCAGATGAGGCTTATGATGATTCTTTTGATGATTCTTTCATCCAGTCCCGGTTCACACTCTCTGTGCAGCAATGTGTGCCTCTTCCTTTTCATGGTGCTCATCACTGATTCCACACTGCAAAGAGAGCAGGTGCACTAAGGGGCGACAGCCAGAAGTATTTCACCACATTGTACTGCATGTAGCCCATGATGAAGCCAAAGGCCACGTCTGTCACGTTGTGTCTGCCCAGCATGACTCTGGAGATGCCCACAATGATGGCCCACAGAACCATCAGGACCCGCAGAGGAATGGCGAGCACCAGGTGGTGCAGGACAAATCTGCACACCATGGCAGCTCTGGTAGCATGGCCTGATGGGAAGGAATATTTGTCCACTGAGATAGTGACAAACATGTCCATCTTGTTGTGAGTGGGACGTCGTCTCCTCACGAGCCCTTTCACCATCGCCACCAGGACTAAATCCAGCACCAAAGCTAGGAGACAAATACAAAGGGGTCATTTTCCATGTTGTGTGTCATAGAAGTTAACCAAAAATAACCCAGGGATAAATAATGCTGCTATTGAAACCCAGAGGCAAAGTAATAAGCAAACAAAATATTTAGGATGAGGACCAACTCCATCTGCATGATGAAAACACATATGTAGGCAGAATATTGCATAGGTTTCCTAGCTACGTGTGTATTTGTGTGTACCTACAGCAATCCTAGTACCACCTGGGGGTTGCTGAAGTACCATCCCTTTGCTGCCACTCGCCTTCCCCCCAGCAATAGTGGGGTCCCAGACAACCACCCCAGCAACCACAGCACCCCCAGCCTGCCCCACCAGAACTCCACCAGCTCAAGTTTTAGTTAGGGGTATACAGTGCAAGTCATGGACAGGTTATGGGCCGTGAATTTTTGTTTACTGCCCGTGACCTCTCCATGACTTTTACTAAAAATATCCGTGACTAAAACATAGCCTTCCCTTAACTGTGATTACATGCTGAGCTATAGGCAGCTGGCATCAGCTCCTGAGCTGCTGCTACTGAAAACGAAATTGGCAATAAAGTGATGATGAAAGTGGTTTGCAGGCTTTGCAAAAACACCACATAGTTTGGGAGGAAAGGCAGTCTCCAACTGGGAGAGTCTGGAAGCTGTAATACCAGGCCATGCTGACGGTTAGGATTCAGATGCATTGGCACAATTGAGTGACTCAACCAAGACTATGATTACATGCTGAGCTGTAGGCAGCTGCACTATTAGTGCCTCAATTACTTTCATAAATACTAAATTCATTCACTTAAGCCACTTCCAGAAACCCTGTAAGCTGGACTCCCCATTGAAGGTTAGAATTTCCAGCTAGGGGATTCAGATGTACCGTAGCTCATAGCACTATGGCCATATAAATCTAGATGATCGGGACCTGCCCAGATATGGCAGAACAGCTGTTTCACAGAAACAGAAGAAAGCATGTGCCATCTCTGCAGAAAACTGACATCTCATCCCAAGCATGTCTGAGATCCCTCCAAAAGTGCTGTGTCCCTAAGATGACTGAAGGGACATTTGTCTGACTTGATCATGAGTCAGAATCCCTAGCCTCGCCCCTCTGGTAGGGCTCTGCCATGGCAAGGGAACCATGTAGCTGCAGGAAGAGCTGGCAGCCAGCTCGCTGAAGCTCTCCCTGTGGCAGCAGCTTTGGCAGATTCCTGTGGGGCCGGGCTTGCACGGACACTGGTTGTGCAATGCTGAGCACAGCCCTTGCACTGGAGCACAGGAAGGCAGGGCCCTGGGAAGCTGGCAGAAGACTGGAACGGCTGGGATACCAACATATGTCAGCACTGGCTGGTATATGCCCTGCTGGGTGACTTGCCCAAGCTTGGCAGCGCTGGCCCAGCCTGGGCTCTCGGGGAGCGGCTCTCAGGGCAAGGGACAAGGGTGCGTGACTAAGCCTCTCCCCTGCCCGCTGCTTTGATGAGCCTGGGCCCCAAGCCAGCCGCGATGAGACGGGAGAGGCGCTCCCAGCCCCTCACCGAAGAGCAGGTTGAGCAGCACCTCGCGGCCCGCCGGGCTCTCGCTGCGGCCCAGCCCATACAGGGTGCCCGCCAGCCAGGGCACGCCGTGGCCGGACACCTCGAGGAGCCGCAGGAGGGGCCTGGCGCTGCCCCAGGCCGAGCGCTCCCCGGCGCACACGCCCAGCTGGCGGGAGAACCGTAGGTCGGCGGCCAGCAGGGAGCGAACGCCAGGCCGCGCAGACTGGCTGGGGCTGGCGCCGCCGCGCGGCGGGCCGGGCTGCTCCGGGGACTGGGCATGGCCGCCGGGCACCGACCCATTCTCTTCTCTTCAGCGCCCGCCCGGCCGCCTGCTCCCGCTTCCGCTTCCGCCTGCCTCACGTGACTCCGCGCGTCCTCCTCCGGTCACCATGGAAACCGGGAGGGGGCCCGGACCTGTGGTGTGGAATGCGGGGGGCCCGCGGGGACTCCGTCTAGTCCTTCCCCATGGGGTGGCATTGCAGGGCGGGTCCATCCTACCCACTAAGGCAGAGCAGGGTGGGGTGAGAGTGAATGGGCCCAGGGAACTAGGGTGACCAGATGTCCCGAATTTATAGGGACAGTCCTGATTTGGGGGGGTCTTTGTCTAATATAGGCTCCTATTACACCCCCACCCCCATCCCAATCCCAATTTTTCACATTTGTTGCCTGGTCACCCTGCGGGGGACTCTCATGCTGCAGGACAGGATGGATGGGGGTCCTACCGTCTGGGGTGGGGCAGGGTGTTGTAGAGGAAAGCTAGAAAAGGTTAAGCTCTCTAAAGTATCAGAAACCAGAAGACAAAAAGAACCTCAAATATATTGTTTTTTTGTAATCTCATGATTTTAAGCCAATCTCATCACAGAATGGTAGGGTTGGAAGAGATCTCAGACAGTCATCTAGTCCAACCCCCTGTTCAAAGCAGGACTAATCTCTAAACAGATTTTTTCCCCTAGATCTTTAAATGGATGCCTTAAAACTTGAACTCACAGCCCTAGGTTTAGCAGGCCAATGCTCAAACCGCTGCAGTCCTCTTTGTTGCCTCCTCTCCCTGATCTTTTGGGGCATGACTTGCTACCTTTGAATGTTTGGGGTTGACAATACTAGAAATTAGGACAACAGCAAACAATCTCCCAGCAGAAATTTGACCATAATGAACTCGTAATACACATGTCCAGTGCTACAAACACTGTTCTGCAATCCAGCAACTTATGCCAACTGCATCCTGAACACTCCCGCTGATGGTGGCCTGACTGTGGCACATTGTGTCTTTTGAGAAGTGGCTGATGATAAAGGCTGTGTGTCTGTCACAGAGGTCATGGATTCCGTGACATTCCGTGACTTCTGTGACTTCTGCAGCAGCTGGTGCGGCTGGCTCCAGGGCTGCCCAAGCAGCTCAGGCAGATCCTGGGCCAGCCACACTCGCCACTGCTGGGGCAATCTCAGGGCCACCGCACACACCTCCCACTAGTAGCAGCAGTAGTTTCGGTGTGGGAAGGGGCTCAGGGTTGGGGTAGGGGTATGGGGTGCAGAGTGGTGCTGATGTTGGGGGGGGGGGCTCCCTGGATGCAGCCAGCATGTCCCTGCAGGTCCTAGGCAGAGGGGCCTGGGAGCTCTGCACGCTGCCGCTGCTTGCAGGCAGCACCCCTGCAGCTCCTACTGGCTGTGGTTCTCGGCCAATGAGAGCTGTGGAGCCTGTACTTGTGGCAGGGGCAGCGCGTGGCTCTCCCTTGGCCTTTCCTCCCCCTAGGAGCTGCAGGGACGCACCAGCTGCTTCTGGGGAACTGTATGGAGCTGGGGGAGGAGACTGCTAGACCTGGAAACCCTCCCTTTGAGCACCAGTGGGAGTCCCAGGCCACGCGCTACCACCTGCCCACGGCCAGCACCAGCAGGAGTCCCAGGAAACCCCACCCCAGCACCTGCGGTGCCGCCTGCGCCTCCCCGCCCAGCATCTGTGGCACCCAGCCTAAGTTTTTGTTAGAGGTATATAGCACAAGTCAAGGACAGGTCACGGGCCATGAATTTTTGTTTACTGCCCATGACCTGACCACGACTTTTACTAAAAACACCCATGACTAAAACATAGCCTTACTGATGTTGTATGTGTGCATTTGTGTTGGGTTGGTGGCTGACTGTGTTGCATCCCACTCATCCTTCTGCATACTGTGCAAACTGCCCACCCATATTTCATTGCCCGTAATAAGGATTCTCTGTTTCTCTTGTTTGCTTATTTTGTGCTGAAGAAGCTGATGTTAATGTTTTGGGGCTTTTTTTAACCATTTTGCAGAGCAATGTTGTCCAACCATACGTAAGTGGACTGTTATCCCCTTACTAACATTCAGTGGGGGTGTTTTGGTTGCTAGCTCCCAGCACTAAAAGGGGAGGGATTGATGGCAAATCAGGACTCTGAGACTAACAGTCCCCAGGAACAATGGCGAGAGGCCAATGCTCCAGGTCAGCCTGATTGACAGGGCAAGCAGGCTAATCAAAGAGATAGAAGGCCAGCGTGGGTCCCATCCTTTGTGTGAGCTGAAATTGCCTGGGTCTGACAGAGTGGGCCCAAGCTAAGCTGCTGGGAGCAGAGCTGCAGCCCAAAAAGCGAGAGCACAGCCCAGAGAGAGCAGAACTGCCCTGGGAGCAGAGCTGCAGCAACCAGAGCCAAAGGGGCCAGAGAAGCAGCCCAGGAAACAGGCGAGAGCTGAGAGAGAGTCACAGAAGCAGCCTGCAGAGCAGACCTGCCCTGGGAGCAGAGCTGTAGGAACTGGAGCCAGAGAGGCCAGAGAAGCAGCCCAGGGAGCTGAAGGCAGAGCAGCAGTAGCAACGGTGCTGAGGCAGTGTGGAGCTGGAGCTGGGGCTGGAGCAGTCCAGAGCTGGGTGCAGTGAGCAGCTGGGAAGAGCAAGGGGGACCCTGGGCAGTGGGCCCAGCACAGGGAGATGCCTCAGCCAATAGGCCCTGCAGGCGAGACTTGGAGGGGGATCGTAACCCTGACAGAGTGGGGGTGACACTGGGGAGAAGGGTCCTGCCACCCAGAGCCTGAGAGAGTGTGGCCACCGCCAGAGCAAGTGTCCAACCTGCAGCGTCCCTGCAGCACAGCCAGGGCCTGAGAAGGAGGCCTGGGACCTACAAGGAACAGACTGTGAAGTGCCCTGATGTCCAGAGACACTGTTTGTGATGTTCCCTGCCACAGAGCAGGGTGATGTGTTTTCCTTTAACCTTTCCCATTTTTCCTTATTCTTTTTTAAAATTAATTGTTAATTAAATAACTTGTATTTGCTTTAAATTGTATGATGTGATCAGTGGGTCAGGGAGGTGCGCAGTGCAAAGAGAGTACCCCGGAGTGGGGACACCCTAGCCCCTGTCCTAGGTGACCACAGCAGGGTTGGGGGTTGAGCCCCCCAGGAATCCTGGGCCCAGCCTTGTTGGGGTTACGAGGACTCTGCCAGACAGGAGAGTGGAAGGGGAGTCCTCAAGGGCAGGGAGGCCTCTGGGTAAAGGAAGTGGGAGCGAGGACTCAGATCCTTTCGCTAGCCCACTTCACCGGGGTAGTGCAGAAGCCAGGAAAGTTCCCCACAATAGCGAGACCATTCCCCCGCTTGCATAATTGGCGTCACGAAGAGGAACCTATCCGCAGGGTCCACCCCACTGGTTTACTGGCTGAATTCTAGTAGCACTGTCCAGGCCTGGTTGAGGACTCTACCATGGCTGGAATTGAAGAACTACGAACCCAGTTTGCTGAACTTCAGCGCAAATTATCAGACCAAGCGGAGGCATTACAACAAGCTAGAACTGAACAGAGAGAAGCCTTATCGCTGGCCAAGGCAGTAATAGATCAACAGACAGCAGAAGCTAAGAAACCTCCTACTATTTATGTCACATGGGAGAGGAAGGTCACAGAGTTTGGTGGCTTCCCAACTAGACCTGGAGACATTACGCTAGAGGAGTGGGTCAAGTCTGTGAAGGCAGTTCTGCATGTGCTAAGAGTACCTGAAGAAGATCATGTGGACTTCATAGAGGAGCACCTCAAGGGCCAGGCCAAGGCCACAGTAAAGTTCATGGCAGTGGCAGACAAGAAAGATGTGGAAAAGGTATTTGAACTCCTTCTAGAAGTGTATGGAGACAAGGTACCTATTGGAACCCGACTAAAGGAGTTCTTTGAGAGAAAGCAGGAGCCTGGTGAAACTGTCCGGGCATACGCATATGACCTCCGGGAGAGAATGAGTAAAGTGGAGCGGCAAGACCCTCAACGAGTTCCAGACCCAGATACAGTTCTGAAAGGGCAGTTGGTGCTGGGGCTCTGTGATGACTCCCTCTGATGTGAAATGAAAAGGAGGTTTAAAGAAGAGCCCAGTAAGAAGTTCCATTAACTCAAGCAGGCTGCCATTATGTGGTCAGAAGAAGAGGAAGTTCCTGTGGTGGAGACAGCCAAGCCTAACTCCTGTACACGAAGTGAGGGCCTAGTGAATGCAGCTGCTGAGGAAAAGGCCCTGCCCCTAACGTTGGAAAGCTTAAGTGAAGCTGTCCAAAAACTGGTAGTCCAACAGGAGGAGATGCTGAAAGTGATGACTGAGTTGATAAAAGAAAAAAATCCCATTAGTATGCCAAAGTATCCAAGGGCACTAGGATCCCGAAGAGCCCCACTGAAGGACGAGCTGGGAAGATACGTTTGCTACACTTGTGAAAGACCAGGACATACTAGCCGAGAATGTTCACTGAGAAGGAGAGCAGTGTCCCAGGCACTCGGAACGAATGGGGCACCAGGAGCGAGTGGTCCATCTACAGTAGAAGGCCAAGCAGTGGAATAAGGATTCCTAGGCCTGTCCTTGGTGGAAAATCCCTCTGCATACAGTGTTGAGAGGAACGTTGGCAGTGCCAGCATATCTAGCGACTTCTGTAAGCGAGCATTTGGAGACTAACTGCTGAAATATGTATAGCAGGGGTGAAGACCAGATGTTTGTTAGATACTGGCTCAGAAGACACCACCATTACTGAGTCACATTTTCAAAAATATTTGAAGGACAACAACCTGACCATGCATAGCACACGGTTTGTACGTCTAACAGCTGTTAATGGACTGGCAATCCCAGTGGTGGGGTGCCTTGAAGCAGACGTAGAGTATATGGGCCAAACGCTGCCAGGAAAATGCATCTTCATCATGAAAGACAAAGCCTCAAAAGGGAGCCATATGGGAGAAGGAGTCCCAGGAATTCTAGGAATGAACATCATTAGTGAGCTGAAGGAGCTACTCTTACCAGGAGAAAGAACCAGGAGGATGAACTGTCACGAGCACTCTACGACGAATGCTGTGCTGAGTGGATTGTTAGCTCGAGCGGAGAGGCAGAGTCATTCCCTGGGCCCCACAAGGCGTATTAAAAATGTTAAAGTGGGCAGAAAACGGAAGATCATTATTCCTCCTTGGAAAGGGAAGATCCTTGACGAACACCGCTGTGTACCAGAAAATGAGCTGCAGGTGATGAGGGAGAAGGGAGGACGAGTTACCTTTCTTCAGGAAAGATGTGGTGGGAGACTGCCAGTTCCAGTTCAGGCGGCACGCCGGGGGCTGATTCCTGCACATGTGGTTGGCATAGGGGCTTTGCCAGAGAGGCATCAAGAAGTCTTTTCTGGGGATGTGGTGACCAATTGTGATGACCAGGTCAAAGGTAGCCTGAAAAGTTGCTCTCAGTACAACTAAAGACACCGCCCAAAGTAGGAATAGGACTTATGATCACAAGTCCAGTGGGGCTCTGATCCGATCTGGTGACTGTGTACCAGTTTGTAGCTGTAGATGCCGGAGATGTAATAAAATACAGGACAAATGGAAGCCAAATCCCCACACTGTCGTCACCCACAACAATCCCAAACTGCCAGTGTACGCTAAACAGCCTGAACAAGGAGGTCCTGAGAGAGTAGTACATAGGGACCAGCTAAAGCGTTGGACTATTAGTCTGACCAGGGCTCATAAAAGGCATAGTGCAGCATTTCCCGAGGAGACTGAAACAAATGGGGTAAACCCAAACTCTAGCAAGAATGGCCAGATCCCTCAAACTGACCCAGTATTACCCAAGGATGGGGAAACAGAAAATATGGGTAACGAACCACCAGTCTTAAGAAGGTCCCAGAGGGCTAATAAAGGTGTACTTCCTGTTAGACTTAGAGATAATTATGTTATTGGTTCTATGTAGTGTTTTAATGAATATTGTTATGTATAGTATTTAGAAGTAGATGTGGAGTGTTAACTATGTTAAATGTTCTTTTGGTAATTGTTAATGGGTTTTTAATATAATATGATGTGCAGGGCCGGCTTTAGGAAGTGCGGTGCCCAATTCGAACAGTTTCGATGGGGCCCCAACAGGTATGACTAAAAAAAAACCCAAACCAAAACAACAACAAAAAACACCTGTAAAAACACACGTGGGGCTTGTATTCACCGGCCGGTGAGTCTTCGGTGGCATTTCAGTGGTGGGTCCTTCACTCACTCCAGGTCTTTGGTGGCACTGAAGGACGCGCCGCCGAAGTGCCGCCGAAGACCCAGAGCAAGCGAAGGACCCGCCGCCTAAGTGCTGCTGGAGACCCGAAGCACCGCCAGGTGAGTAAAAATTAAAAAGGCGCCTCTAGCCAGGGAAGGGATTCTCACTGGGTGTGGGGCCCTCTTAGGCACAGGGCCCGATTCAGGGGAATTGGTGGAATTGGCCTAAAGCCAGCCCTGATGATGTGGATATATGTTGTTTTTATGGGGCCTGGATGTACTGGTGTGAATATTGTGGCTGTGGCAGAATTTTTGCAGGGGGGAATGTAAGAGGACTGTTATCCTCCTACTAACATTCAGTGGGGGTGTTTTGGTTGCTAGCTCCCAGCACTAAAAGGGGTGGGATCGATGGCAAATCAGGACTCTGAGACTGACAGTCCCGAGGAACAATGGCGAGAGGCCAATGCTCCAGGTCAGTCTGATTGACAGGGCAGGGAGGCTAATCAAAGAGACAGAAGGCCAGGGTGGGTCCCGTCCTTCGTGTGAGCTGAAATTGCCTGGATCTGACAGAGTGGGCCCAAGCTAAGCTGCTGGGAGCAGAGCTGCAGCCCAAAAAGCGAGAGCACAGCCCAGAGAGAGCAGACCTGCCCTGGGAGCAGAGCTGCAGCAATCAGAGCCAGAGGGGCCAGAGAAGCAGCCCAGGAAACAGGTAAGAGCTGAGAGAGAGTCACAGAAGCAGCCTGCAGAGCAGACCTGCCCTGGGAGCAGAGCTGTAGGAACTGGAGCCAGAGAGGCCAGAGAAGCAGCCCAGGGAGCTGAAGGCAGAGCAGCAGCAGCAGCGGTGCTGAGGCAAGAGGGAGCGGGAGCTGGGCTGGGCTGAAGCAATTCCGAGAGCTGGAATGCGGTGAGCAGACTGGAAGAGCAAGGGGAACGCCAGGCAGTGGGCCCAGCACAGGGAATGCCTCAAGGACAAAGCCCCTGCAGGCGAGACGAGGGGATCGAACCTGACAGAGTGGGGGGTGACACCTGGGGAAAGGGTCTGCACCAGACCTGAGAGGAGTGTGCCACCGCCAGAAGAAGTGTCAACCGGCGCGTCCCTGCAAGCACAGCCAGGGCCTGAGAAGGAGGCCCTGGGACCTACAAAGGAACAGGAACGTGAAGTGCCCTGAGTCCAGAGACACTGTTTGTGATGGTCCCCTGCCACAGAGCAGCGTGATGTGTTTTCCTTTAACCTTTTCCATTTTTCCTTATTCTTTTTTAAATTAATTGTTAATTAAATAACTTGTATGATGTGATCAGTGGGTCAGGGAGGTGCGCAGTGCAAAGAGAGTACCCTGGAGTGGGGACATCCTAGCCCCTGTCCTGGGTGACCACAGCAGGGTGACCACAGCAGGGTTGGGGGTTGAGCCCCCCAGGAATCCTGAGCCCAGCTTTGTTGGGGTTACGAGGACTCTGCCAGACAGGAGAGTGGAAGGGGAACCCTCGAGGGCAGGGAGGCCTCTGGGTAAAGGAGGTGGGAGCGAGGACTCAGATCCTTTCGCTAGCCCACTTCACCGGGGTAGTGCAGAAGCCAGGAAAGTTCCCCACAATAGCGGGACCATTCCCCTGCTTACACGTAGCCCAGGAGCCACTTGTTGCACTCAAGTCTCTGAACTGAGGCCTTCAAAGGCAACAGTGTTAAGAAGATAGTGGCGATTTGGTTACAAATTGGCAAGGTGGTTGCGGTCTCTGGGCCAGCCCCTCTATGTGGGAACTGAAGTGTCTGAATCAGATCTGGTCCTGTGCCTGGCCTCCCTGTCTTCCTCCCCGGGGCTTCCCCTACAGCAGCTTTGCTGGGAGCCCCTGAGAGTTCACTGAGTCTTAGCTGGTGCAGCTGCAAAGCAGCTCCCCTGCTTTCTGCCAGCAGCATCACAGGAGGGAGGAGAGCAGCTCTGGCTTCTCCATTCAGGGCCGGCTCCGTTCACCAGTGAAGGAAGCTGGTGCCTGGGGCGGCCAATAGAAAGGGGCGGCACTCCATCCGTTATTGGGGCAGCACGTCCAAGTCTGCGGCGGCAGTTTGGCGGCAGGTCCTTCAGTCCCTCTCTTCTCTTCGGCAGCATCTAAATCGCACTGCTGCAGTCTTTGACGGCACTTCGGCGGCAGCTCTATCAGGGTTTTTTCTTTTTTTTTTTCCCCACTTGGGGCGGCAAAAAAGCTAGAGTCGGCCCTGTCTCCATTGCATTCCCTGCTTGGGTGTGGGAGCTGCAAGGAGAGTAGGATGGGAGCTTGGCTGACTCTAGGGGAGATCCTATGCATGCTGCCATCCAGAGCAGCTCAGGAAAGGGGGAGAAAGGAGAAGCTGAGAACCAACAGCCAGTCATGGCTCCCTGATCCTTTGTCCCAGCCCAGATTAGAACAGGCTGAGGACAACTCTAACTGAACCATCTGACAATGTGCCCCTAAGGACTCATTATTAGCTGGATAAGTAGAGAGCATCCTACCCTAGCCACTCTCCCTTTCACCTCCAACACCACCTCTGTGCCAGAGATTATGAGGAAAGGAGGTGTGGGCAGGGCCTGTGCAAGGATATTTTGCGCCCTAGACGAAACTTCCAACTTGTGCCCCTCCCTCAAGCCCCCCTGCACATCAGTTCATTGAGGGGCAAATACCAACGAGCCTTTATAGACCCCAGGGGCAAGTCTGCCCAGGGGCCAGCCGTGCCCAGGGGCTGCTCCCCAGACCAGGACTCCCCCTCCCGCCCCCAGAACTCCCCTGGAGGGTGCACAGCCCACCTGTAAGCCTTCCCCTCCCCACCCCACCCCACCCCGGGGGCCTTGACCCCGAGTCCACTCTGTGGCTTTGCTGGGCTTGAGACGCTGCAGCAACTTGGCAGGGAGGAGCCACCTTCCGGAGGCACCAGAGAGCCAGAGCTTTCTGCTTGCGGCGGCAGCAAGCCCCAGCCATGGAGGAGCCAATGTGGCGCAGGGGGAAAGCAGCTCTGCAAAGGCAGTGCTGCTGCTAGAGGGGAGCAGCCACGCCCCCCGCCCATCCTGACCAGGCTGCGCCCTGCCTCCCCTCCCCCGGGCCTCCTGTAGGCTGCAGTGGATACATGCGGGCACCGACCCCCATGTGCCCCCCTCTAGTCCCTCCCTGCTACACTCGGGCTCTGCGGCTCCTGGGCGTGTGAGCCACCACCGCCGCTGGGGCACAGGGCCCTAAGCCTGCTCCAGGAGGGGCAGCGGTGGCTCACACTTCTGGGAGCCGCAGAGCCCGAGCGGGGCGAGGGGGGAGCCGGGGGCGCACGGGGCCACTGCCCACATGCATTCGCTGCAGGAGCACCCGGGGGGGCACTGGGCCACAGCCCAGGCAGGCATGCCCCCTGACTCCCCCCTCACTGCACTTGGGTTTTGTGACTCCCGGGCGTGTGAGCCACCGCTGCCTTTCCTGGAGCAGGCTCAGGGCCCCACACACCAGCAATCCCTGCACCGCCCCGGCTCCTCCATGGCTGGAGCTCACCACCGTCGCAAGCGGGAGGCTCTGGCTCTCTCCGGAATGCAGCTCCTCCCTGCTGAGCCAGGGCACTGCTTTTTGCCGTCCCCAACCATTTGGCACCTAGGGCGACCGCCTAGTTCGCCTAGTGGTTGCACCAGCCCTGGGTGTGGGAGCTATGCTGCTTCTACACCTTCTGCATGGGACTTGTGGGTGGGTTTGCTCCCTTTGTGCCGCTGGCACAGTGCAAAGTGAGCAGAACAGGGCAGAGGATCTGCCCTAAAGCACTGACTGTGTTCTCCTTGACCAGCATGAAATAAAATGTTTGGACCGGAGGCTGCAAAGGCTGAAGAGCACGTGCCTTGAGACTATCAGGGTGGATTGTAGATGGCAGTGTATTTGAAATTGGGGCTGTGCTGATCATTTCAAACAGGAAGGCAGCAGAAAGTCTAAAAAGGAGTTGCCTAAACAGAGTCAGGATAAAGGAAAAGCAGCAAACCAAGACAATAACATCTTGAGGGAGTGAAGTATGTCTTGTCTGCCATCGGTTTTGTGCACTCTGTCTCACAAAATGGCAGGTGCCCCTGTATCTGTCTCTGGGATTTATCTGGGCTCCTCACTCACTGTTGTACCTGAGCACCTCACCATCACTATCTTTACACCCCATCAGTGAGGTAGGGCACTGCTGCTATCCCTATCATACAGTTGGAGAACTGAAATACAAAGGCCCAGGCCCTCAAAGGTATTTAAGCTCCTAATGGCCATTGAAATCAATGGAAGTTAGAAACCTAAATTCCTTTTAGGATGTGGGCCGAAGAGACCAAGGCTTGTCTACATTTCAGCTTCTTGCTGGTAGCCTGAGTTGCTTTGTGTTAAAATATCTGCTGTCCACAATCAAAATGTTTCACTGTGGATCATCTGGCCTTTGAACACACATTATGAACCCTATGATCTCTATGAACATTGCTGGCATTGCTATTCCTCTAGTCATTCTTGGAGTCCCAGCTGCTTCCCTGGTTGATGAATCCTTTTACAGGACACTTGGATGTCAGAAAGGAGCTGTTAGATTGTCGTCTTGGTAGTTGCACAATGACAGTGGAATGTGTACTTGAGAGACTGAAAGGTAGATGGAGATGTCTTCTGTTTTGGCTGGAAGCTGATGAGAAATATCTGACTCTTATGATAATTGCTTACTGTGTGTTCCACAACCTTTGTGAGGGTACGTCTACACTACAGGATTATTCGATTTTACATAAACCGGTTTTGTAAAACATTGTATAAAGTCGAGTGCACGCGGCCACACTAAGCACATTAATTCGGTGGTGTGCGACCATTGTCCGAGGCTAGCGTCGATTTCCGGAGCGTTGCACTGTGGGTAGCTATTCCGAAGCTATCCCATAGTTTCCGCAGTCTCCCCCGCCCCTTGGAATTCTGGGTTGAGATCCCAGTGCCTGATGGGGCAAAAATCTATGTCGCATGTGATTCTATCTCTATATTTCCTTCCTCCGGGAAAGCAACGGCTCAGATCAATTTCCCCCTTTTCCATGGATTGCCCTGGCAGATGCCATATGCACGGCAACCATGGAGCCCGTTCAGCTTTTTTACTGTCACTGTATGTTGTACTGGATCCGCTGACAGAGACGATACTGCAGTGGTACACAGCAGCATTCATTGCCTTGAAGGACAGCAGAGACGGTTATCTGTTGTTCTGTACTGTCTGCTGTTGCCATGTTAAATTGCAGTGAGATGACGGTATCTGTTGTTCTGTACCATCTGCTACTGTATGGGTGCCTGGCTGAGGTCTGGGGCGCAAAGACAAAAATGGGAATGACCGCCCCCGGTCATTCCCTCCGTTATGTAGCTAAAAATAGAGTCAGTCCTCCCTAGAATATGGGGCAAGTGTATTAGAAACCAGTGTATCAGAGAACCAGAGAGCACAGCCGTTTCGTGTCAGATCCCGCAGAAATGAGCTGCATTGCATTCTAGGGTGTCCCTGCAGCAACCCCACCCGTTGCTTCCCTCCTCCCCAAACCTTTCTGCTACGTGGCAGTGTCCCCCTCCCCACATTTGTGCATGAAGTATAAGGAAACCAGAATAGAAAACACTGCTTGTTAGTGAATAAAATGAGGGGAGGCAGCCTCAGCTGCTATGATAGTCCAGCAGGACATTAAGCGGTGCGGGAGAGAGCCCATCCTGCTGCTATTATAGTCAGGCAGTAGCGGAATCTTTTCTTTACGACTATGAAGGGGTGGGGGCTGATGAGCGTCAGCCCCAGTTGCTATGATGGAGGACAGTTACCAGCCATTCGTACCACTACTGGGGAATGACCGGAGATCATTCCTATTTTTACCAGGCGCGCCCCCATCCACATCACTCCGGGCGGATTAGAAGACAGATACAGTCATTTGACCGCTGCCACGCGGAGGGGAGGGGAAGCAAGACTCTTCATTCTCACTGCCGCCGAGCATCGTGTCTACCAGCAGCATTCAGTAGACATAGGATGACATTGAAAAAAGGTCAAAGAAACGATTTTTCCCCTTTCTATCGGGGGGGGGGAGGGGTACATTGACGAGCTATACCTGAGCACTCCGGACAATGTGTTTTGACCCTACAGGAGCTATCTCAAGAATGGCAAATACTTTTCGGAGACTGCTGTGGACTGTGGGATAGCTGGAGTCCTCACTACCCCTCCTTCCTCCATGAGCATCCATTTGCGTTCTTTGGTTTCCATTCACCTGTCACACAGCACTGTGCTGGGAACTCTGTATCATAGCCTGGAGATTTTTTTCAAAAGCTTGTCATTTCGTTTCTGTAAGGAGCTCTGTATAGAACAGATTGTTCCCCATCACAGCGATCATCTATCTCCTGTCTCTGTCTGGAGCTCTTTTGGATTTGGGACTGCATCGCCACCTGTGCTGTCGAGAGCTCCACACTGGCAAACAGGAGAATACAATTCAAAAGTTCGCGGGGCTTGTCCTGGTTTACCTCTGGCCAGTCATCCGAGTTCGGATTGCTGTCCAAGGTCACAATGGTGCACTGTGGGATACTGCCCGGAGGCCAATACCATCGATTTGCGGCCACACTAACCCTAATCCAATATGGTAATACCGATTTTAGTGCTACTCCTCTCGTTGGGGAGGAGTACAGAAACCGAATTAAAGGGCCCTTTATATCAATATAAAGGGCCTCGTTGTGTGGACCGGTACAGCGTTAAATCGGTTTAACGCTGCTAAAATCGGTTTAAATGCATAGTGTAGACCAGGCCTGAGAGTATCTGGTGAGACATCTGTGACACTGAAAATGTGGGTAGCCCAATGTCCAGCAAAGCATGGGATGAACTAAGGTCTCCCCCATCTCAGCTGAGTACCCTAGCCACTAGGCTAAAGATTATATTTCAAAAGAGATGGTTGGAATTGCCTTTGGAGGAAAGGGGTGGAATTATTTTCTTGCTTGCATTTTCATAAGACCAACTCCAGTTTAGAAAAGCAGCATTTGGTTGGCTTAGATACGATAAAAAAACATAAAGCAGAAATTCCATCTTGCTTTAATCATTGTCCACTGCAAATTTCTTTAATGACTTTCAGATGCATTCTTTTTATGCTATTCTTCCAGAACAGCTTCTGCACAAAATGTGGATATGTTGACATACAAAAAAATATCCTTACGTTGCCCTCCATTCTCTTCTAACAGAAAAGAGATTTCACTTTGGTTATATAAATATGTGATGAGCTGAAGAAGAAATCAAATGTCTGTCATTGACTTTCTTCAGTCTCCATGAAGTCTTTCGTTAGGGATCAAAGGAAAATAGCAAAAACAAAGATATGCACATGAATTCCTACACTGGAAAAGTGGAATTTCTTTCCTCTATTTAAATGGAAATGTATTTCTAGGTACAACAGTACTGTAAAATTGAGTTTAAAAAAACTCTCACTGTCTATAAATGTAACATGCCTTTGAATACTAAATACATTGATTTATGATGGGAAGCACTGGACTGGGACTCAGGCCTTGGTTCTATTCCAGTCTGTGACACTGGATTCCTCGGTGACACTGGATTCCTGGATTCTCTGTGCCTCAGTTTCCCCATCTGTTATTTGTCACATTTTTAAAAACACTTTTTACCACTTAAAAGTCATTTTTCACAGCTGCCTGGTTAGTGGGGCAGCAGGTTATATAATAGTAGTATATAAAATAGCCAGGCAAGGCTGCTACATATTCTAAACCAGTGGTCACCAACTGGTAGATCACGATCAACTGGTCGATCCTGGAGCCTCTGAGGTCAATTGCGATCTCCAGCCCCTAAAAGTAGGGTGGCACGGGGGGAGGATAAGGCAGGCTCCCTGCCTGCCCTGGCCATGCGCCACTTCTGGAAGCAGATGGCATGTCCCTGTTGCCCCTGGAGCAGGGGCATGTGGCTCTGCGCACTGTGCCTCTTTGCAGACACCACCCTGGCAGCTCCCATTGGCCTCAGTTCCCTGTTCCCAAGTAAAGGGGGCTGCTGAGGGGAAATGTGGCCAATGGAAGTTGCCAGGGCAGTGTTTGCAAGGAGGGGCAGCGCGCAGAGCCACGTGTCCCACCCACCCTCCAAGGGCTGCAGGGATGTTCCAGACACTTCTGGGAGCGGCGCGGGGCCGGGGCAGGCATAAGCCTTCCTTAGCCCCATTGCGCCAATGACCAGGAGCCACTCAAAGTAAGCCCGCATCTCTCATCTTCTCCCACGCACCCCACACACACCAGCCCCAGGCCCGAGCTCCTCCTGGAGCCAGCACCCTGAAACCCTACTGCACCCCAACCCTCTGCCCCATCCCTGAGTCCCCTTCTGCACCCAAATGCCCTCCAAGAGCTTGCACCCCTCACCCCCCTCCTGCACCCCAACCCCTTGTCCCAGGCTCAGCCCGGAGCCCCCTCCCACACTCTGAACCCCTTGGCCACAGTGACAGCCCAGAGCTTGCACCCCTGCCCCGGCCCAGTGAAAGTGAGTGAGGGTGGTGGAGAGCAAGTGATGAAGGGAAGGGGAATGGAGTGAGCGGGGCAGGACCTCAGGGAAGGGACGGGGTAGATCCTGGGTTGCTCTTAAATTCAAAAAGTGATCTTGTGCTTAAAAAGGTTGGAGACCCCTGGACTAGATAAAGTTCATTGCCGTTATGAGGCTAGAAACATGGGGTCTCATAGTGAAAGAAGTTCCATGTTGTTGCCCGCAAAAATGCAGATCAATCTGTTACTGCTTCATTGCCAAAGAATGGCCATGTAAGCAGTGATGGCCAATCAGCTTTGATGACACCAGGCTAAAGGTGTCATTTGTCTTTGAGGAACAGGTCTAATCTCTTATTAGGGTACGTCTACACTACGGGATAATTCCGATTTAAATTAAACCGGTTTTATAAAAGAGATAGTATAAAGTCGATTGCACGCGGCCAACACTAGGCACATTAATTCAGCGGTGTGCGTCCATTGTCCAAGGCTAGCGTCGATTTCTGGAGCGTTGCACTGTGGGTACCTATCCCGTAGCTATCCCATAGTTCCCGCAGTCTCCCCCACCCCTTGGAATTCTGGGTTGAGAGCCCAGTGCCTGATGGGCAAAAATCATTGTCACGGGTGGTTCTGGGTACAGCCTCACTGCTCCTTAAGTGAAAGCAGCAGATAACCGTTTTGCGCTTTTTTTCCTGGGTGAACTATGCAGACACTATAGCACAGCAAGCATGGACCCCGCTCAGATCAACACCGCGATTGTGAATGTTGTAAACACCTCGCGCATTCTCATGCAGTCTATGATGAACCATGAACTGCAAAGGCAGGCGAGGAGGAGGCGGCTACAGCAGCGTGGCGACGAGAGTGATGAGGACATGGACACTGAATTCTCCCTAACCGCGGGCCCCTGCGCTTTGGAGCTCCTGCTGGTAATGGGGCAGGTTCTACCCATTGAACGCCGATTTTGGGCCCGGAAACAAGCACAGACTGGTGGGACCGCATAGTTTTGCAGGTGTGGGACGATTCGCAGTGGGCTGCGAAACTTTCGCATGCGTAAGAGCACTTTCATGGAACTTTGTGACTTGCTTTCCCCTGCCCTGAAACGCCATAATACCAAGATGAGAGCAGCCCTCACAGTGGAGAAGCGAGTGGCAATAGCCCTCTGGAAGCTTGCAATGCCAGACAGCTACCGGTCAGTCGGGAATCAATTTGGAGTGGGAAAATCTACTGTGGGGGCTGCTGTGATGCAAGTAGCCAAAGCAATCACTAAGCTGCTGCTACAAAAGGTTGTGACTCTAGGAAACGTGCAGGTCATAGTGGATGGCTTTGCTGCAATGGGATTCCCTAACTGTGGGGGGCGATAGATGGAACCCATATCCCTATCTTGGCACCGGAGCACCAGGGCACCCAGTACGTAAACCGCAAGGGGTACTTTTCAATGGTGCTGCAAGCACTGGTGGATCACAAGGGACGTTTCACCAACATCCACGTGGGATGGCCAGGAAGGGTTCATGACGCTCGCGTCTTCAGAAGCACTGCTCTGTTTAAAATGCTGCAGCAAGGAATTTACTTCCCAGACCAGAAAATAACAGTTGGGGATGTTGAAATGCCTGTAGTTATCCTGGGGGACCCAGCCTACCCTTGATGCCATGGCTCATGAAGCCATACACAGGCAGCCTGGACAGTGGTCAGGAGCTGTTCAACTACAGGCTGAGCAAGTGCAGAATGGTGGTAGAATGTGCATTTGGCCATTTAAAGGCGCTGGCGCACATTACTGACTCGCTCAGACCTCAGCCAAACCAATGTCCCCTTTGTTATTGCTGCTTGCTGTGTGCTCCACAATCTCTGTGAGAGTAAGGGGAGACCTTTATGGCGGGTGGGAGGCTGAGGCAAATCACCTGGCCGCTGATTACGCAGCCAGACACCAGGGCGATTAGAAGAGAACACCGGGAAGCGGTGCGCATCAGAGAAGCTTTGAAAACGAGTTTCATCACGGGCCAGGGTACGGTGTGACTGCTGTGTTTGTTTCCCCTTGATGAACCCCACCCCCTTGATTGACTCATTCCCTGTAAGCAACCCACCCTCCCCTTCGATTACAGCTTGCTAAGGAAATAAAGTCACTATCGTTTAAAAATCATGTATTCTTTATTAAAAAGGTCATTATAAAAAGAGGGAGAGAACTGACAAGGTAGCCCAGGTGCGGTTTGGGAGGAGGATAGGAGGGAGGAAAAGGCCACTAAAATCAAAGGCCACTGTAATGTAATGACAGCCTTTTGGTTGGGCTGTCCACGGGGGTGGAGTGGGCGGGTGCAAAAAGCCTTCCCCACGCGTTCTTACACATCTGGGTGAGGAAGATATGGAACATGGTGAGTACTGAGGGTGGTGACACAGGGGCTGCAGCAGCACTCTGTGACCTCGCTGCTCTTCCTGAAGCTCCACCAGACGTCGGAGGATGTCAGTTTGATCACGCAGCAGCCCAGCGTTTCATCCCCTACCACCGCTGATCTTCCTGCCTACACTCTCATCTCGAGCGTCCCTCCTGTCCTCACGTTCACTGGCATCTTTCCTGTAATTTGATACCACGTCCTTCCACTGATTCAGATGAGCTCTTTCATTGCGAGTTACTTCCATGATTTCCGAGAACATTTCATCTCGCGTCCTCTTCTTCCTCCGCCTTATCTGAGCTAGCCTTCGGGATGGAGTAGGGAGGCTTGAAAAATGTGCAGCTGCATGAGGGAGGGAAAAAAGGGAGAGAAGTATTTAAAAAGATACATTTTACAGAACAATGGTTATACTCTTTCACAGTGAACAACACTATTCACCTTACACAGCACATGTGATTTCACTACAAGGTCGCATTTTGCATCTTAATTTTGAGTGCCTGGGCTCTGGTGTTACAGATCTCACAGACGCAGGTCCGGCATCAGAATTCAGCTTGCATGCGGCCATGGTAAGCCATTGTCTTTCGGCTTCTGCAGCCTTCACTTCCATTCGCAGAAGCCACCCCCCCCCCTCCAATTCTCTAGGATGATCGCTTTACCCCCCTCCCCCCACCGCATGGCTGGTATCATGGAAGATCACTGCTAATCACCCCCTTCCCCCCACCGCGTGGCTGGTAGCTGGGAAGATTCCTGCTAGGCAAACGTGAGAAAGCTCAGCGCTATCCTTCCTCCCCTCCCCCTGCTTGGCTACATGCAAGGAAGGATTTCTTGTAAGCAACAGTCAAACAACCCCTGTAGGAAAAAGGCCATCTCTGTCCCCTAATTAAATTCCTGAATTTCAACCAGGTTACCATGAACGATATCACTCTGCTGAGGATAACAGAGCGAGATAAAGAACGGATGTTTCTTGAATGCCAGCAATCACCGGACCATACGCAGCTATGCTTTGTCATGCAATGATACCCGATTACTTGCTACATGCATGGCGTGGTAAAGTGTCCTACCATGGTGGACGGAACAAGGCTGCCTTGCCCAGAAACCTTCTGCAAAGGCTTTTGGAGTACCTCCAGGAGCGCTTCATGGAGATGTCCCTGGAGGATTCCGCTCCATCCCCAGACATGTTAACAAACTTTTCCAGTAACTTTACTGCCGTGAATGCATCCCAAGCCCTCAGGGCAAATCAATCATTAAAAAAAGCTTGCTTTTAAAACCATGTTTTATATTTACAAAGGTACACTCACCAGAGGTCGCTTCCATGGCTTCACTGTCTGGGCTAGTGGGTTGGGAGGGCTGGGACGGTAATTCCGTCTGGTCAGAAAAAGATCCTGGCTGTTGGGGCTGACAGGAGTGCTGTGTGCTCTCTGCAAGCTCGTCCTCCTCTTCCTCCTCCTCACCTTCCCTCGTCCGCATAATCCTCAGGGAACGCCAATTTGGGCCCAGGAAACAAGCACAGACTGTGGGGACGAACGCCAATTTGGGCCCAGGAAACAAGCACAGACTGTGGGGACTAGAAGCGGCATGTTTTCGGCCCTGCCCCAGACCTTCCGTTTGCTTCTTTGGTTTTCTGGTAGGCTTGTCTGAGCTCCTTCACTTTCACTCTGCACTGCACTGAGTCCCTGGTGTGGCCTTTGTCCATCATGGCCTTGGAAATTTTTTCAAATGTTTTTTTCATTTTGTCTTTTGGAACAGAGTTCTGTTAGCACAGAGTCCTCTCCCCATATAGAGATCAGATCCAGTACCTCCTGTGTGGTTCATGCTGGAGCTCTTTTTCTATTCTCAGGAGACTGCATGGCTACCTGTGCTGATGAGCTCTGCGTGGTCACCTGTGCTGATCAGAGCTCCACGCTGGCCAAACAGAAAATGAAATTCAAAAGTTCGCGGGGCTTGTCCTGTCTACCTGGCCAGTGCATCCGAGTTCAGATAGCTGTCCAGAGCGGTCAGTGGTGCACTGTGGGATACGGCCCGGAGGCCAATACCATCAATTTGCGGCCACACTAACCCTAATCCGATATGATAATACTGATTTTAGCGCTACTCCTCTCGTTGAGGAGGAGTACAGAAACCGATTTAAAGAGCCCTTTATATCGATTTAAAGGGCCTCATAGTGTGGACGGGTGCGGCGTTAAATCGGTTTAACGCTGCTAAAATCAGTATAAACACATAGTGTAGACCAGGCCTTACCCCTGCACTTGTCTGAGAAACACACTTCAGTCATACTTTCAGTTAATGTTAACGTAGCACATATTCACCAGACCTGTTAAATCGACACCACTGCATTGATCGCAGCAGTGCCGATTTAGCACAGTAAAGAAGACAAGTCCTAAGACATGTACAAATACTTCATGAGTCTTCTCAGCATTCAGATCCCAAGTCCCCCCATCTGTTCAATTATAGCTACTGAAGTAAGAGTTTGCTCCACCTCACTCCTGTTAGCACTGCACAGTTCATTCAGCTGCCTCTTGTGACCTGTAGCAGATGATCCAGCAACCAATGGAAGCCTGAAGGGAGACCTCTTGGCCTATATGCTTGGCTTAGCCCCTGCAAGGCTCATGTCACCCTAACTGCCCCCATGATATTCTGAAAGTATGCAGTGTGTGCCTATCCCTCAGGCCAGGCCCACAACTCACACATAGGCTCTGCACCTGGCCTTATGTTCCCCAAGAAACTTTGTGTGCCTAGCTCCCTCTGCAGCCCCAAAGCAGGCGTGCACAGGGCGATTTGCACAGGCAGGGAAACAGGATCTCTTATGATTTTAAACACAAATGTCAGCTACAGCTGGTTAGACTTCTATGGTGTTTAGCAACCTCTAGTGGCTAAAGTATATCAATTATTTTGGGCTGCCTAACCTCATGCATTTTGCCATGTTGTTCTAGCTGTGTTGGTCCCAGGATATTAGAGACAAGGTGGGGAGGTAATACCTTTTATTGGACAAACTTCTCTTGGTGAGAGAGACAAGCTTTCAAGCTACACAAAGCTCTTCTTCAGGTCTTGGGAAGAAAGCAGAATGGGATAGATTGTTAAGCAGAAGAGATAAGGCATGTTGGAGGAGGTCGCTTGAAATGAAGTGGGCAGCTGCGGTCTAGATTGTTATGCATAAAGAGTTTGAAGTGGGTAATTTAGGGTAACAGACTGTGTGGTGTGTTACAAATTGTTGTAATGAGTCATACAACCAGTGTTCCTATTAAGCCATGATTTCTGGTGTCTAGGAGAGTTATTAATTTCACTTCCAAAGCTCACTGTTTGAAGGTGTCATGCAGGTTTCCTGTGAGAATAAGTATTGAAAGATCTGATATAGAAGATCACTTTGTGAAAAGTGCTCACCCACAAGTGTTAGGGTGTTTTTGTCTTTTATCATTTTTCTGTGCGAGTTTGAGAGCGTAGTGATCGTCTGGTTTCACCCACATCCATTTAGTGCATGGGATGAGGTACACCACATGTTGTGATAGGCATATGTAGAACCCACGAATCTTGCAAGGTATGGTGGGGGAGGGGGCTGTTGATTATCATAGCAGGGTATGGAGCTATGTCTGTGGGTTTTGCATCTCTTGTTCTGGCAGGGTCTGGTGCTGCTTTGAGTTGGTAGGTCCTGATCTGTGGGACACTTGCTTCTGATGAGGAACTGGTGAGGTTGGGGGGTTGTTGGAAGGCCAGGAGAGGGGCTTGGGGAAAGATTTCTTTCAGGATGTGGGCCTATTGAACATGGGTTGTAACTGCTTGATGATACCGCATATGAGTTCGTCAGGGAGGTGGTTAGAGTCCAAGGGGCCGCTGCACTCAGCAGCAGTATTGCCCAACGGTGGGAACATGGAGGGTAGGAAAACCCAGGCCCATCCTACTTCACTGTGTTCTGAGCCAGGGCCTTTCAAAACCAGATACCCTCATCCAGGGTTCAAGTCTCCATATCCCTACACACATCCCATGGGTCGCTTCCTAGTCTTTTCTCCATCTCTGGCAGTTCTTCTGCTGTCATCCTTTTCTGTTCCCGTGACTGGCAGCTGGCTTCCTATGGCACAGCTAGAAGGCTTAGCCCAGGCAGCTTGGAGTCCTGCCGGCAGAGGCTGCTGCACAGGACAGCTCTCTGATCTGAGCTGCTCCTTTTGAATGCTCCCTCCACTGGGAGCTGGCCAACAAGTGCAAGGGAGTTTGGCCTTTCAGCCCAAAGCAGTTTGTTAACTCTTGCCTTGCCAGTGCAGGGTTGGTACCAGTCTCGGGTGGCAGGGGACAAGAAAGGGTGTGCAGTTAGTGGGTCGTTTTTTTCTGTATTGAAAAATCACTCTCTATTGGATGTCAATACTTGTCCACAAAGGAAACCTGCAAAAAAACCACCTCGGGTGACCCCCAAAGTTTCACAGTTAGATGATATGTTCCAACATTATTTCTCTGTCTTTCTGTCACACATGAAGCTGAGCGAAGCGTTTTGCTTCACTCAACCAATGAACACAGCCAACACACAGACACAGTTTAAATGTAGTCGATGACAGAACTGTATTGAGTCAATTCTGCCAAATGCAAATGTTTAAATTGTTACTCATCTGATGCAAAAGAACCCGAACCAAATAATATTTACAGACCAAGAAAAATCTCTGCCAGATCAAGGTCTCCTCTAGCAGGTGAAGAGAGAGCAGTGGAATGTCCTTTAAACTACCTCTGCAGTCTGGTCCCCCAGTTTCTACATAAGACAATATCCTCACAAGCATCTTTACTTGAGGTGTAAATTTCAGCAGGCTTCATGCAATGTAGCAATCGGATCAGGAGCAGAGAATACTAATAAACTGAGACAGGAGATAAAACTCCAAGTCTCCTGACCCCAGTCTCCTGACCAGGGTCAGAGATGCAAAGGATAATACCAGGAGTCAGTATCCACTAATCCGACGAATGACGGACGGCTATCACAGGCGCTGTGCGACAGCTGCCCAGAATACACTGTTAGAGGTGGACGCTAAACATGAGTGGGGCAGCAGCTAAGCTGCTGGGGGTGAGAGTGGGAATATAAAGCAAACCCTGTTCCATGTAACTAGTTACAGGGCCCATTTCCTTCGTCAGTTTCAAAATCCTGGTTGTCACTCAAGTGTTGAGGAGCCTGGAGGTGTCTTCACCTAGGGCTTTAGCACTGCAGCTCCCAATAGCATGAAAAGGTATGGCTCAGAGAAACCCTTCCTTATTATATTGTTGCCCCTTTTCGACCTGAGCGGCTAGTCCAACCTTGGGGTGCTGGAGATATTTTGGTTGAAAGTAGAAATTGATGGAGTCTGGCATTTTCGTTTATGCAATCTCTTTATCTATGAGGAATGGATGAAGTCCTGCTTCTCTGAACACAGGAGGAACAACACAAGGAGCAGTTTCTTAGCTTGCAGTCCCAAGACTCATCAGCCAACAGACTCAAAAGTACTGTCTAGCTTTCCCCAGGGTCATGCTGTGCTCCCCGGTTCCTGCTTGGCTTTCTGACTGTTTTGCCTCTGCCTCTCTGTTCTTGTCAGTTCTTCATTTCCATGTAGGGTGACAAGATGTCCTGATTTTATAGGGACAGTCCTGATTTTTGGGTCTTTTTCTCATATAGACTCCTATTACCCCCCATCCCCATCCCGATTTTTCACACTTGCTGTCTGGTTGCCCTATTTCCGTGTGTTCTCACACACCTGGTCACAACACCCTGTGGAACCTCCTCGCCCACGTGGTGCTAGTTTCTGGGCAGATTCTATTAGGCCTTTTTTTAGATGTGGCCCCTTAATTGACTCTTACAACTACCTGAAAGGAAGGGTATATTCACGCATCAGTCGGAACGAGATTTTAACATGACCCATAACAAGGTTTCACACAGTGTGCTGGCTGCCAACCCTTTCCTGTCCACATGCCTGAGCCTCCCACTCTCTTGTTCACATGAAGTTTTAGATCTGCATCTCTTGAACGAACAGCCAGAGGTGCCCCCAAATAGCCAGCTACCCACAAGGCAGATTTTCTATGCAATCAATGAATACTTTTTTGTGTGTGTGTGTCAATCTAAACATTAGTATTTCAAAGAGAAGACTTTTGATGATTCTCTGGCCCACTTCTCAGATAACATCACCCTTATTTGTCCATGTCAAATGTGCAATTAAGGTACCTCAGCCTTTTGCTGAGGCTGGTGGCGTTCTGCAGTAAGCCCACGACTAGTGCAGGTGAAGAAATAAAAACAGCTGGGCTTTAGCTAACCACATGGCTCTTGTGTTGGTAAAGGGAACCATATTATCACGGTTTAATCATTAAATGGTATCAGTGACACTACGAACTGAGTTGAAGCTGAGGATCAAGTGATCCCATGACACAGATAAAGGCCAGCTGACTGCTCTGACTTGTCCAGTTGAGTTGGCTAATGCTCCTGCTGAGTTGGCTAATGTTCCCCGTTTCTCCTTTTTATCTCCCAGCCAAGAAGCAACACATTCTAGGGGAACAGTTACTCTGTGAGATTGCCCCATCACTGCAATGCTGAGTTCCCCAAACATTCTCCCCTCGGGGGGAGAGTTTAGTGGCGCTGGGTGCTAAGGACCAATGGGACAGAGATTCTGTTATCCCAAAAATTCAGGGACTTGGAATCGTAGGAGGAATCTCAGCCCCTCCCTGCAGATCCCAGTTCATCCAAGTGGAGAAGCAATTCTTCCACATGATGTCTTAGCAGTCCCTGCCCTAGTTGCTATGCTGTGCTGTTGCTGACATCCTGTTCCACATCTATATCCCTCCCTCTAACCGTAATAAAAATTCTGGATCATGATTTAATGCTGGAAGACCTCCTCATGGGGTTTTGCGGTGAGACTTATACAAACTTCCAGGGAAAGCTGCTGTCTAGAGCTGCTGCCCCTGATTTTGCCCCTTTCTGGTTGCAGGCACTGCCCTGCAGCCTCAGCTGTGCACTGGTCTTTCAGGGGCTTCTTCCAGCATGGGAGAGTGAGGCCACATTGGCTCCACTCTTCTTCCATGTCATGTATTTGTGTGGTGTTTGCTCTCCTCCCCCTCTTCATGCAGCAGAAGAGAGGAAGCTTGGGGACTGATGGGAAAGATTTTTCTCTTCTTCCTGCCTCTCAGAATAGCCAGCTGGTTAACGGTCAGGACAACCACACGTGACCAGTGCCAGATCCACCCTGGTTTACAGACCGTGCAAAGTTCAGTAGTTGAGATTGCTATCAGCAAGATTTCAGATTCCCTTTCTCCTCTCTGGCTATGTCTTCACTGCCCAAATAAGGGTATTGTTACAGCACAAGCGATAACATGAGTTAGCCCTCTCAATGTGGAGATGAGGTGAGATGAGGAACAGGTAGCTTTTACCTAGACGTAGCTCATGGAGATCATCCCTACACCCACCCATCTGGGGCTGACCTCACCTAGCTATATTGAGGTAAACAATTATAGTGCCTCGTCTCTGCTACTCACATAAATAACTGTTACTAGTAACAAGTGAAGCCAGTGGACAGGTCTTCTGACATTGGGAGGCCCCAATCCGGGGTCAGAGCCTTTTCGTCACACACACACACACACACACACACACACACACACACACACACACACACACACACACACACACACACACACACACACACACAGAGTGAATGAACAGAGCACTGTGATTACCATGGTCTCAGTGTAGGTATCCATGTCTCACACCATGACTGGACTGTGGTCTCGCCCCAGCATTAACTGCGCTGAATATTCTCTGTGCTTCCTTGCACTACGGAGCATTAAATATCTACTTCTGAGCTGCCGGCTCCCAGTCCTGTCCCTGCCATGTCAGTCCCATTGAAGTCATTCCCAAGCATGCGTATGTTTCAGTCAGAGCTGCGCTGCTCCCAGCCAGGAGTGGGGACAGGGAATTCCCAGGATTAGCTTTGCTTGCCTCAGGATTAAAATCAAAGCTCCTGTGCCTTGCAGAGCAGATTGGCTGCTCCCTGCCTCTCCTTAGCGCAGCCCTGGCAGCTGCTGATTGCTCTAGATGTGGAAGTAAAGGATAGCTATGAGGTTTGTTAAATTACCCTTGTGGCATTTCATACACTGGGCTTCCCTCCCAGAAATCCCACTGTCAAGGAGGAAACAGCTTTACTGGTGTCATTTCCAAGAATCCTCACTGCATTGCATGTGGTGCAGACACCCTGATGTTCTTTATGCTGTTGAACTCCTCAAGTGGTCACCTGATTCTTTGGCCATATGCTAGTCTCACTCCAGTTCCTAGCAAATAAGTGTTCATCGGGGCTAATCAGAATGGGGGCCAGGACAGAGGGACATTTGGCCTGGGACTCAAGCTCAAAGAGGGCCTCAAATTTAGGCATTTGTTAATTTTTTGGCATTTGCTAAGTTTCACAACTTATTTTTATGTGCATCCCTATCAGATCAAAATGTGACCCTCTCTCTCAGTTTAGAGTTGCAAATTTATGCAAGTAAGAGATGTGATTTGGTAAAAGACATAATTTTGTTGTTAACTGATATAGATTTTGTCATATTAAAGAGTTAATGTTCATAAATATTAATAAAAATATATTGGTCCTGATGGCTCAAGATTAGACAGTGATGAATGTGTCCTCTCAGATCAGCTGATCATATAAACAAACCACAACTAGGGGCTGGTGCTGGATCAAGTGCATGTTGAAAGGTAGAGAATTGTTCCATTTTAGTGTCTTTATAGTTTGACTAAGGAATTATTCATATGTGAGAATTCCTCATTATTATCTTCATATGGTAGATAAAAGAGGTGACTGGTTGGTTGAGTCCTAGCTTGGCCATCATCATGAGCTTTAGTAGTCTGTAGGCCCAGATTCAAGGTAAAAATTCATGAGGATAATCTCGTACAGTCAGTTTCGTGAAGACACCCATTTTAAATTTTTGACCGTTATCCCTTTGTCTGTATTTGTGTCTTCATCTGTGTCTGCATTTACTATATATATATATATGTTAGAAGATGCCAATGGAGCCCTCATGACAATCCCTACTACCACCATAACTCAAACCAATGAACTGGTATACGCTACAGCCTCTGTAATCCTGGAGATGCTTGGCTACATGATCAAGAAGAACAACAGTATGTACCCACCCTGGAAAATGAGGTTGGAGGATAAGATCAAGGCGACTCGGAGAGAAGTTAGTCAGCTGGTGGAACTACAGAAGGGTGTAGAGATTAAGGATAAGACTCAGCTACTGAAAAAATACAAGGGCCTGACTCCATCTGAAGCCCTAGAGACTGCTAAACAAAGGCTCACAGCACTGGCTACCAGGCTAAGGAGATACACTAGAGAAGCAGAGGCCAAAAAAGTAAATGCCCTGTTCTCCAAAGAACCATCCAAGGTGTACTCCCAACTGCAGTGCAACAACACAATAACAGCAGAGCCACCAGCAGCAGAAACTGAACAGTACTGGAAGAACATATGGGAGAAAGAGAAGACTCATAACACCAGTGCAAAGTGGCTGCAGGACCTGAGAACAGAGCACAGCAATCTCCCAGAACAGAAACCAGTCACCATCACAGCAGAAGACATCCAGCAGCGGGTCAAGAACATGAAGAGCTGGACCAGACATGATCCACACCTACTGGCTAAAGAAACTAACAGCAGTGCATGAACGCCTAGCAGCACAGATGAACCAGCTGCTAGCAGCAGGCTCCCACCCAAACTGGCTAACACAAGGAAGGACAGTGCTGATCATGAAAGACCCCTGCAAGGGGACAGAACCGGCCAACTACCGGCCAATAACCTGCCTCCCCACAACATGGAAAGTCCTATCAGGCATCATAGCTGCCAAGCTACAGGACCACATGGGCCAGTACATGAGCACAGCTCAGAAGGGCATTGGGAACAACACCAGAGGCTCAAAACACCAGTTGCTCATAGATAGAGCAGTCGCCCAAGACTCAAGGTCTAGACAGACCAATCTGAGCACAGCCTGGATTGACTACAGGAAAGCCTATGACTCAATGCCGCACACGTGGATCTGTGAATGTCTGGCGCTATACAAAGTCAACAGGACACTAAGGACCTTCCTCAAGAACTCAATGGGACTATGGAAGACAACACTGGAAGTCAACTCAAGGCAGCTTGCACAAGTGGCCATCAAGTGCGGCATATACCAAGGTGATGCACTGTCCCCGCTGCTGTTCTGCATAGGCTTAAACCCCCTCAGCCAGATAATCACAAGGACTGGATACGGGTACAGGTTCAGGAGTGGAACTACCATCAGCCACCTCCTCTACATGGATGACATCAAGCTGTATGCTAAGAATGAACGAGACATCGACTCGCTAATCCACCTGACGCGGATCTACAGTGAGGATATCGGGATGTCATTCGGACTGGAGAAGTGTGGCCGGATGGTAGTGAAGAGAGGGAAGGTAGTCAAGACTGATGGGGTGGAACTACCAGCGGGCCACATAGCAGACATACAGACCAGCTACAAGTACCTTGGCGTCCCACAGTCACATGGAAACCACGATGAGGAGGCAAGGAAGACAGCAACATCCAAGTATCACCAAAGGATAAGACAGGTCCTGAAGAGCCAGCTCAGTGGGAAGAACAAGATCCACGCCATCAACAGATACGCCCTGCCGGTCATCAGATACCCTGCCGGTATAGTGAGCTGGCCAAAGGAGGACATGGAGGCTGCCGATGTGAAGACCCGGAAGCTCCTCACAATGCACGGAGGTTTCCACCCCAAGTCCAACACCCAGAGACTGTATACCAGCCGGAAAGAAGGCGGGCGGGGCTTGGTGAGCGTCAAAGCCACTGTCCTGGATGAAACCCGGAACATCCAGGAGTACATCAGTAAGATGGCCCCCAAAGATGAGCTGCTGAGAGAATGCCTGAGGCAGCAGCAGACATGGGAGGAAGACCAAGCAGAAGAAGTGCCATGGCAAGACAAGACCCTGCATGGGATGTACCATCGACAGATAGCTGAGGTGGCTGACACTGGGAAATCCTACCAGTGGCTGGAAAGGGCTGGACTAAAAGACAGCACTGAGGCACTGATCATAGCAGCACAGGAACAGGCACTGAGCACCAGATCCATTGAAGCAGGGGTCTACCACACTAGAGAGGACCCAAGGTGCAGACTGTGCAGAGAGGCCTCAGAGACAGTCCAACACATAGTGGCAGGATGTAAGATGCAGGCAGGAACAGCATACACTGAACGGCACAACCAAGTGGCTGGCATTGTGTACAGGAACATCTGCACAGCGTATGGGCTAGACCCTCCCAAGACCAGATGGGAGATTCCACAGAAGGTTGTGGAGAATAGCAGGGCTAAGATTCTGTGGGACTTCCAGATCCAGACGGACAGGCAGGTACTGGCCAATCAACCAGACATCGTGGTAATAGACAAGGACCAGAAGACAGCGGTGGTGATAGATATAGCAGTGCCAAGTGACAGCAACATCAGGAAGAAGGAATATGAGAAGCTGGAGAAGTACCAGGGCCTGAAAGAGGAACTAGAGAGGATGTGGAAAGTGAAGGCCAAAGTGGTCCCAGTGGTGGTAGGAGCCCTCGGGGCTGTGACTCCTAAGCTGGGTGAGTGGCTCCAACAGATCCCAGGAACAACATCAGAGCTCTCTGTCCAGAAGAGTGCAGTGCTAGGAACAGCTAA
Organism: Chelonoidis abingdonii; assembly: GCF_003597395.2. Lineage (NCBI taxonomy): Eukaryota > Metazoa > Chordata > Testudines > Testudinidae > Chelonoidis > Chelonoidis abingdonii. The sequence continues at coordinate 66,346,748 of NC_133775.1, read as the reverse complement.
GATACTGCGCAGAACCCTCAAACTCCCAGGCCTCTGGTAGAGGACCCGAGGTTGAGGAAGACACATACCACCCATAGGAGTGAGAGGGGAATTTTTTTTTTTTTTATATATAAAATGTCTTTATCTTCAGCTTAGCCTGTTCTATTATACCTTGGGTGCTTGAGTTTTGATTCAGTGATAAGGATAATAACCTGTCTGACTGTTTCATTTTGTGGTCTTAATTAGTATTCCTTCATTTTAAGTCTTTTCAGCATGTGGGTAACATTCAGCATTTGTGTCCATGTTTACAGCAGAATATTTCAGGTGTGGATAGGCTACATATTGAACAGGTAGATCACTATAAGTATAAGCCCAAGGCCTTCGTCTGCAGCCAAATTAAAGAGCAGCCGAGCAGCAGCCACTAGCTGAGAAGTAGGAAGTCACATCCTCACATTCCATCTAAATTACATTCAAACAATGTAATATCAGGCTGTTAAGAAGGCGACCCTGTCCTAATGGCTCCCACTATCACCAGATAAAGAAACAGATCTTAAGATGGTTAAAGAAAACTTAGTTTAATAGCATCCTGTCTGGCAAGAAATCACTTTTCAATAGTTGTGGTTGTGAAATCCTCATCTCTTTATTGTTTTGTTATTATGGTCCCCACTTCCCTATTGTTTATCTGTATGGTCTCTGTCTGGTTCTTTACTGTTTCTGTCTGTTACATAATTAATTTTGCTAGGTGTAAATTAATTCAGGTGATGGGGTAGGATTGGTTAAAGAATTTTGTTACATTACGTTAGGATTGGTTAATAAAATTTTAGTATAATAATTGGTTAAGGTACAGCTAAAAAGGACTCCAATTCCACTATATAAACTGGGGTCCAAAAGTAAAGTTCTTGGGAATCCAACTCCACGATATAGTCCAAAAGATCAGAGCTGCCAGACCTCAACACTGCTAATGACACTGTGCAGAAACTGGAATCCCCCACATGGACTTGATCCTGACTGGCCATCAAGAAAAGTTTATCTGTATTATTGGGAGTGGTGAGCACTGAGTCATGTGTGCAGTCCGTTTCTGATAATTGTTAATAAATAGAGAATGAGGATATTACTGTGTAAGGCTCTTTCACTGATAAAAGGTCCTGCATACCTGCAGAAGTAGTATACACCTGGAGCCCTATGTATCGGGAAAGGGTGTGGGTACTTAAATCAAACAGGTTAGTTATACCCTGAGCCCTATGAATTGGTTATGGGTGGCCCTGAACCCTACGGATTGGGTACAGGTAGGTGATTTTTCCTGGAGCCCTACAAATTTGGAAAAGGTGGGGGTGCCTAAATTAACCAGGTTATGCCTGGAACCCTACAGACTGGGAAAAGGTGAGGCACGCTAATGTGGGCAGGTAACAGAAGAGGAGATTTGAAAGTGGTGCAAGCAAGATACGGAGAAAACTGAGTGAAGTAGCAGCTAAGATCTCAAAGCCAATAACTTCATTTCTCAAAACACTGGAAAACACACCTTACCCAACAAACAATGCTACAGATAATGAAAACTCCGCAACTGCAACAAGTGATATTTCAGTGCCAATACCTGAACATGAGGATAGTAGTCAAAAAGGAGATGTGCCAACAGTAACAGATGCAGCAGAAGATCCTGTGTATGATCAAGAAACTCAACAGCAACAGGAAGATGTAGATCTTACGCAGCAAGAGCAATTCATGAGTATCACAGGTTTGACTGTGACTGACATTGGAATTATTAACAAGAGCAATGCTGCCCAAATGCAACCTTTTCTTCAAATTAGTTGTTTTGAAATTCCATGTAAGATTCCATGAGATACTAATAATCATGCTTTCCCTACTTGTCTGCTGACAAAAACTCTTCCAAATGAATAGACCTGTACAAGAGACTGGTTATGCTGGAGTGCTGAAAAACAATCTCTGTAAATTGCACCCTGTTTCATTTTGAACAAAAGTACTGCAAATGCAGCAGTTCTCTCTGGTCAATCAGGATGGAGCATCAACAGAGGTTGGAGGAAGTTGAAAGACCTAATACCATCACATGAGAGTTCAATGTCACACAAAGAAAACTATGTTGCATGGAAATCAGCCAGTAGGACAGCATCAGCTGAAAGTTCAGTTGAGAATTTACTCTTGACTGAACTCTCTACAGAAACTAATAACTGGAAGGAACTTCTTGAGCGCATCCTGAATGTCATCCTTTTTCTTTGGTTCCAGTCAATGTACTGGTGATTGTGCAAATGGAAACTTTCTAGGCATAGTTGAGCTCCTCAGCTAATATGATCCACTTTAATCAGAGCATGTTAAACATGTTCGAGAATCGCAAGAGAGTCAAAAGCTTATGCAAATCCATTCTCTCTCCACACGCATCCAAAACAAGTTTATTGAGCTATGTGGGTCATTCATGCAAACAATTCATGATGAGATTTGAAATGCCAAGTATTTTTCAAACATTGTTGATGCCACTCCAGATTGTTCTCACAAGGAACAGACTACTATGGTTATTTCATATGTTAAGACTGTAGACATGTTTATTTTGTTTGATAATTTCATGAGAAAAACCGGAAAAGAAATTGCTGCTTGAGTACTAGCAATTGTAGAAGGTTTTAAGTTAGATTTTCAAGTCTGCATTGGTCAAGCCTATGACAGTGGACCAAACATAGCTGGGAAGTACAGAGGTGTACAAGCAGTTCTGTTTGAGCATAATTCAAACTGTATTTTCTCCAGCTGTGGAAACTACACACTAAACCTTGTAGGTGTTCAGTGTGCTGAATCATTCAAGGAGGTTATTGCTTACTTTGGAACTGTTCAGCAAATGTACAATCTCTTCAGTAGCAGTCCACAAAGGTGGGAAATTCTGAAGCAATATCTTGTTTCACAGCATGGGATGTCCAAAACTAAATGGTCTGCACAGATTGATTGTGTTCAACCAGTTGCACAAGCATTTGAATTCAGTGAGAAAGTCTTTAAATGAGCTTGAATCTCTCAATCTCACTGCACAGGCTCGAACTGAACTTCAGTCTATTCAGAAGCACATGTCCAAATTTGAATGCATTGTGATGTCATCTTTGTGGATGAAGCTACTTACAATGATCCACCAAACTAATCTGGTAATTGAAGCACACCATGTTACACTTGATGTTGAGAGGAATAACACTTATCAATGACATTCAACAGATTTGTGAACAATGAGATGTGATCCTGACTGAGTCCAAATTAGTAGCACAGAATATTGGCATTTCATCTAAGTTCTCCACCAGTTGCAATTTACCTACTGAATCCGATGCTGAGCAGCATTATAGGGTCAGTGTCTTCCTTGTCATCATTTACTCTATTCAATCAGGTCTTACACGTTGATTTGAGTCACTGTAACTAATTTGTACCCTGTTGGGGTTTCTTTGGCAGTTCAACAGACTGAGTAATGAAGATCTACTTTCTGCAGCTGAACAATTTCAGCAACAGCAGAATAAAGAAATGTCAAAAGATCTCAGTGACGAGATCATCTTCCTCAAATGAATATATACTACAAACTTTAAATTGGATTGCAAGCCAAAGGAATTGCTTCAAGAAATACTCAAACTTGGACTTTCTGGAGTGTTTCCTAATATCACAATTGCATTGCGTATTTTTGTCAGCTTGCCTGCATCAGTGGCTTCAGGTAAATGAACCTTCAATGTGTTGAAGCAGGTAAAGAACTATCACTGTTCAACTATAGGACAAGAGCATTTGAATGGGCTTACCATGTTTAATATCAACTGTGACACTGCACGAAAGCTAGATTTTTTTCTCAATTAGTGCATTTGCACAGAAGAAGGCTAGAAAAGCATTTGTTAAATTAAAAAAAAATTCAAATCATGTCTCACTCTTTTTTTGGTGCCTTATTTTGTTTTCATGTGTCATCATTTTTTATTTTTATTATGGCTAGGGGCCTCAAAAGCTGGAAGTGGGCCGGGCCTCTCTGGACCTCTGAGGGCCTGCACAGTTGCTGTAGGTTAAGTAACCATTCTTTCTTCGAGTGATTGTCCACATAGATTCCACTTCTGGAGACTCACAAGCAGTAATGTGTCCTGCATGTGGTGCTCACAGTCTTCTAGAATAATGACTGCAGGACAGGTCTACTGGCACAAGCGTCTGATCTCGAGCCCTCCAACAGGAAATGGTGCAGGGTGAGGGTGTGAATGGAAATCCAAGTAGCAATTTTAAAACATTTTTGAATTGGGATGCCTCAAGAGATGCAGCAGAGGCTGCCTGGACTCTGGTGGAATGAACTCTAACTTGCACAGGTAGGTTCATGTCACCAAAGCCCCATTGCAACCAGCTCGATTTGATTCCTTAGTTGGTGTCAGCATCCAGCAGATCACTGGCAGCCATGGGGACTAGAGGAGTACACCCTTATAGCCATGCTGACTCTTTCGCTTCAGCTGTCAGGGGCACTGTCATTTCCATTATTGAGTTACATTTAGTCTGATGGGGGAAACAGAGGGGTCAGCTGGAAGACAGGAAGGGCACTGTGCCCGATATTCCCCAACTAGTTTCCAACAAACACTATCTCATTGGCTTTGGCACAAGAACTCGATGCTGGATGGCACTTTTGTTTCCCTAATGTCCACCCCACGATGCACTAGGGATAAGCAAGGTATTTTTAACTGGCAGCTTGAGAAGTGTTGAAGGAGCCACTTGTCTAGGTCTAAGAGAGTGGGGAAGGGGTGGAGGGCTTTGGAGATGTCTGGCCCAGTGGCTCTGGATTATGTTAAGTTGTACTGCCATGCTCAGATGTATTTTGGAGTTGTGTCATAGGTGCCTCCAATTTCTATAAATCTAAATTAATAAGAAGCTATTAGAAAGAGTGGGAGTGGGTGGATGACTAGGGGTCACCAAATGAAGTTAATAGGCAGCAAGTTTAAAACAAACAAAAGGAAGTATTTCTTCACACAATACATGACCAACCTGTGGAACTCCTTGCCAGAGGATGTTGTGAAGGCCGAGACTATATCAGGGTTCAAAAAGGAACTAGACAAGTTCATGGAGGATAGGTCCATCAATTGCTATTAGCCAGCATGGGCCAAGATGGTGTCCCTAGCCTCTGTTTGTCAGAAGCTGGGAATAGCTGATAGGGGATGAATCACTTGATAAGTACTGTTCTGTTCATTCCCTCTGGGGCACCTGGCATTGGCCACTGTCAGAAGACAGGATACTGGTCTGGACAGATCTTTGGTCTGACCTTATACAGCCGTTATGTTCTTATGATCGATGATGAGACAGGAGACGAGCTGAATCATGCACTCACCAAAAATAAAAGTGCAGAGCCTTCGACAGAGTGTTTTTTTCCAAGATCCAAGAGCTGCCCAGCCTACTAGGAAATGATCACTGCTTGGGAAGATAATCGCTAAGGCAACAGAGTCCTTGGTGCTGGTATAACAGCACTGACAGCCTGTCGAAACACTATGTTTGCATCCAGCACTCTAAAGCTGTTTTGCAGCTTGAGCAAAACTTGAAGGAAGCAGAGGCAGGGTGGTAATTAGGTAGTTTGCTGCAAAGGAAACAGAAAAGGCATTTTAATTATTATGTTTCTGCAGATCTCTGAGGAGTAGACAGCCAGTCAGCGTAACAGAATGCCAATCTGTATTATACGATCAGCCACTAGGTGGCACTGTGTGCAAAAGACCTTATTTAAGGTAACCTCAGCCAGAGTGGCAGAGTATTAATGGGTCTTATGATGAACACATTTGGTGTGGCTAAGCAAGCCCTGGGCCCAGTCCAGGTCTGGTACAGGGACATGTGTCAGAGCACCATTTTCTGTGTGTGCCAGGGGAATTTAAGTCTCAGTCTGGGATTTGGAGTTAGCCAACACCAGGGCCAGCTCTAGTTTTTTTGCCGCCCCAAGCAAAAAAATTTTTGGCTGCCCCCCATCCCAGCCCTGGGCTCTCATCCCCCCACCAGTGCTGATTCCACCTGCTCCCCCCTCACCTCCAGCCAGTCCAGTGCTGGCAGGGTCAGGGTAAGCAGCGGGGCTCCCGGGCCGCACCTCAGCCCAAGGTCTCTCCAGTCAGGGCTCCCACCTCCAGGACAAGCTGGGACCCAGGAGGGCAGAGCTGGGGGGACTGCCCCGGCAGGGGGCTGAGGAGCCAGGGCAGGGTAACCCCAGAGGGAGCAGAGCCCTGGAGAGCAGGATGCAGGCCCCACACAGCAGCATCCTGCCCTGTATGGCCCCGCTGCTGCTGCTGCAGCTTCTGGATGCCCTGCCACAGTCCCTGGGTGGCTCAGGCCACTTCGCCCAACCCTGGCTGCGGTGCTAGGGGGGTGGCTGCCCTGTGGCACCTGCAGGCAGCTCCTTGCACCCCGCAGGGTGGCCCCCAGCATGAGTGTCCCCCGCTTGGAGCCTGCCTGGCCCAGCCACAAGGTGCAGGCGCTGCTTCCCCACGGCGCAAACCGCAGCAGCCCCAGGGTGCCCCCCACACATGGTGCGCTGCTGCTTCCAGGGCCAGCTCCAGGCTTTTGCTGCCGGAAGCGAAAAAAAAGATGGTCGGAATGCTGTCCTTTAAACTGTGCTGCCCCAAGCATGTACTTGGTTTGCTGGTGCCTAGAGCTGGCCCTGGCCAATGCATTCTAAACTAAGCCCATATCAAGCGTACGGACCTGTCATAAACAGATAGCTAAGGGTTAATGTTTCTTTTACCTGTAAAGGGTTAACGAAGGGAACCAAACACCTGACCAGAGGACCAATCAGGAAACCGGATTTTTCAAAGCTCAGGGAGGGAATGTTTGGGTCTGGGTCTTTTGTCTGTCTCATCCGCTATGAAGGATCTTTCTATCTTCAAGCTTCTAATTTCCTGTTTCCAGTGTTAAGTACAACAGGTATAGACAATATAAGGTTTTTATATTGTTTTTGATATATTACATGTGTGTAAGTTTGCTGGAAAATGTTTTTAAATTGTAATTTCTTTTTTGGAATAAGGTTGTTTAGTTCATTTTTTTTCTTTAGCAAATTGAACCCTGTATTGTCAACCTGAATACATAGACATATGTTTATGTGTTTTTCTTTTTTGATATAAAGCTTTCTTCTTAAGACCTGTTTGCAGTTTTTCTTGGGTAGGCTAAGGAACGAAGGGAAGGGATATTCTCTTTGTGTTAAATTTACGGGAGGGTGATCTGTGAGCCTCAGGGAAGAAGGGGGGGCGGGGAGTGTGAAGTTGTCCTCTCTGTTGTTGAAAGTCAAGGAGTGTAAGTACAGTATTCATCCAGGATAACCGGGAGGGGGAGCCGGGATGAGTAAAGAAGGGAGACAAGGGTGGAGGAGGTTCGTTTTCCTTTGTGTGAGACTCAGGCATCTGAGTCTGGGGTCCCCCAGAGAAGGTTTTGGGAGACCAGAGGGAGCCAAGCCCTGGAATCCTTGGCTGGTGGCAGTGATATCAGATCTAAGCTAATAATTAAGCTTAGAGGGTTCATGCTAGCTTCTCATTTTATGAACGCTAAGGTTCAAATCTGAGTAGGAAGCTACGACAGGACCCCAAATCTACAGGCCAACGCATCAAGCAGACATGCCCTGGTTTGATTGCTGTGCCTGGGGAACCCCTTCTCCAGGGCTGTGGCAATCTGCAATGGTCCCAACTAAAGATTCAGTGTTTTCCAGCAAACACCACCGTGTCCCCCTGTAGTTAGTACAGGAAATGGCCATAGTAACTGTGGGACGGCTTGGATACCACTGTGCGCTAGTTGCCAGCAAATGCTGACTTGCTGCTGGTGATTGCTAGAGCTGGGTCAATAGGGAAAAAAAAAATTCACATCCATTTTGGCAACTTCAAATGATCAGTTACAAGCTTAACCCATTATGTGTTATTGGGCAATAAGACAAGTCACTTAACTCCTAGTGCCGAGTCAATAAGAAAATATATCCATATAGTTACAAAATAAAAACATCTAGGGTCCCAGCTCTTGATAGATCAGAAGTTCTACTTTAATGTCCATGGTTCCAACCCTCAGGGCTCCAGAAAAAAGAGCTCAAAACCATGAATCAAGCATAAACAATGCAGCAGCATCTGCCCAAATCTGCAATGATCCTGAAACACTAGCTGTGGGTGGTGTGAACTGCCTTATGTTCCTCAACCCTGAAACCTGCTGCTCTGGAGTGTCCCAACAAATACCACCCTTGCACAGGATGCTGTATGTGGGGGTTCTCCTCATTGCTGTTAGCCTATCATGGCTCTGTTAGGGTGATGTCAATGGGGCCCCCACGCAGATTACTCTGTATTATGGCTGGGTCACAAGCAGCTGGACCTAGTCATGAAACAGGAGTCAGCTGGCCAGGACACAGGGAGGTCAGAAGCAGGAGACAAAGGAAGCTAGGAGCCACACTGGGTCAGGATGCCAGGGGCCCAAGGAGCAGAAAGCACATGACACACACACTCTAGGGGATCCCAGTTGTTCAGACAGCTTCCTGTTAGTGCTGCTGGCTTAAGTAAGGCCAGCAGGCCAATCACCTACTCTGGAATTCTGTCAATCAGATCTTGGGGTGGAGAAGGAACACTGGAGTGGGGTTTCATGGGTCCCAGGAAAGCCATTGTCAGCAGGCTGCCAGGTGGAGGGTTGGAGCGTGGCTACTCCCATGGACTTTGCAGGCCTGAGTTTGAGACCCATGGGTCATGACACTGCTCGGTTGGGCTGGTGCTGGGTCCTTCCTCCTCCAGAACAGGCAGCTCCCCGCCCTCAGAAGGGCAGTGGTGATCTGGGGAGCAAGAGGCCCAGTCCGCTCAAAGAGGAGTATAGGCAGGGACCCCTGCAGCTCAGCAGATGGAGGGCATGAGCAGCCCCACATTCCCCTTCCCAGAGCATGCCTGGGTACCTGACCTGGCTTATTCCAACCTTGAGCATCATCAGGCAACGCCACAGTTCTAGGATGCTTCCCCGACAAAGGATGGGTTATGGAGAGCTGTGTGAATTGCAACGAAAATTCAGGGGAGAAAGGATTATTCACAACTAATTGAATAAGAAGTTTCTTCTACTGGAAAAGCGTGTCCCCAGCTCAAAAGAGCTTGCAAAGCAATAAATAAATAAATCAAACTGTACAAGGATCCGAAGGCAAGATCAAAGACATAATGGTTTTCAAATATTAATCACTTGCAAATCTCCACCCTAAGCATTTAAATGATGAGGAATTCGTGTAATAAGCTGCCATTTGGCTTTTTCAGCAGCATCAGCATCGACACCAGAATAGAGATAGCTTCATTACGTGTATTGGCCTGTCACAGCAAGCAGAAAGAAAAGGTTCTGTGGCTCAGAGAGTGAGAGAGCAAGATGCAAAACCAAAACATGGCTGAAAGCCTAGCTCTAGCTTGTCTAACAAAGAGAAGGAAGAGTAATGTTTACCATGTGGAAAGGAGACCTGGTGAACAATATGTAGGCTCCTCTTGTTGGATGTTACATGAAGGCACGTGCCTCATTGGCTATTGGTCTGGATTGTACAGATACTGGATGGTGGCCCCAATTTTCTGCAGTAGATCTGAGCAATTTAAAAGACCAAGTATTTCTGTGGAAAGAGAAAGGTTGGGAGTGTGGCTCTAGGGAAGACAGCATATTTCATTCTGAGCACATTGGTATCCGAAAGGTGTACTGGGAGGCAGTTCAGAAAGTTTTTCCTTTTCCCTTGTATTGTGAACAAGATGTAAGCAGCCTAAGATTTCTCCACAAACTTGGTGCTCTCTCCCTGCGGGACCACTCTGTCTCTGCTCCTGCCCTCCTTCTGAGAGTCACTCCAACCCCCCTTATGCTTGTAACTAGAACCAGACATACCCAATCTAGCCTCAGTGTGGCTCAGCAAAGATACCTCTGCCTCTATTGTCACGATTTAAGTGCCTGGTACTTGGATGGCCCAGACAAGCCCAAGTGACCCTAGAATCTGCCACCTCACCACAAGCACAGCATTGATTAGGAGGATGTAGACATTGCGGAGTTTTTTTGGAGGGAGAAATAGAGATTAAGAGAAGAAAACAAATGGTCTGGTCAAAACATGCCTCTGGGAAGACATGAGAACTGAGTCTAGCTAGCAGTACACTCAGAGAGGAAATGTGTCCTGGAGTGTGTGGGGTGTAACTAAGAGCTCTGGGATCAAATTTAAAACATGATTGTGTTGAATTCAGGCCGAAATGTAGTAAATGCAAAATTTTACACAAAGTGAGACCAACAGAAATGTTTCCTTTAACAAAACATACAATTCCAGTGGAAACAGTTTCCTCACCCACCTCCTTTTTCTTAAAAACAAAAGCTGCTCTCTGGTGTCAGCCACTGCCTTTACTATTGTTAATGGATCCAAAAGTGAAAGTGACAGACTAAAACAGACTGTTCAAGCAAAGAAAAATGTACAAAAGCAAAGCCAAACAGCACCTTAGATCAAGATTTATATCCACTTTGAGCATTTCAAACACCATTACTGGTGTTACTAGTAACCCAGGTAAGAACATTTGGACATTAAGATTTTTAACCTGAACCAGTCCCTTTAGACAAGGTTTCATCATAGTTTCATTGCACAGAGGCAGTGTGGTCCTGCAGACTAGCATCCCAGACTAGATCTCAAAGGTGTTTAGGTGCCTGACTCGTACTGAAGTCAATGGGACTTAGGAACCTAAATGCCTGTAATGATCTAGGCCCCAGTGACTCCCATGTTCCAACCCAAGCTCCGCAATGGACTCATTATGTGACCTCTGGCAAACTCACTCCAAACCACCTCAAATTTGCCATCTCTAAACCACGGACAGTAACTATCTGTCTCACAGAGGCTGAGAGAACCAATTAGCTAATGTGACTGCTCTGAAGTTATAAAGGGGGCTTTTGGATTCAGGACTGGAGTAGCAGATGTTGCTGCAGGTCAGAGTTGAGGTGTATCCGAATTGCGGGAAGGGAATATAGCAAAGCACTTGGGAAGACTTGCATTAGGAAAGGAATCATCTCAAGTCTCTCGTCAGTTTTGCAAAGCAGGAAAATGTACCAGGAAAATGTACCAAATTTAGTGCCATGCACTTTGCCATTTTCCCACTCTCTTTTCTTCTATCTGCTCAGATCTTAAGAGGGAAACACTTGGAGCAGAGGAGAAATGCTTTTGTTAGGAGCTAATATGCTCGCAAACCCTGGTCCACTTAGAGGTCAATGAAGAACAATGGGAGTGAGTGCTCACAAAAAGGCGTGACAGAGGACAAAGAGGGTCTAGAGTGATGACAGTGCCTCTCCAACAGGCACAAGGAGTACAGCCACTACAGGCGTACAGCAGAATAGCTTCATTTTACATTCTGAGATTTGTCCATTGGAAGCCATCTTCAAGCTGCCAATGAGGTGCCAGAGGCTCTTCTAGGCCAGTGCAGGTCATGAAACCTGGGACAAAGTGCAAAATAGCAGGAACATAAAGGGCCAGCTTCCTGCTTCGCTGATGCCAGGCATGCCCAGGCCTCAAGCGTCCCTCCTCACAGCTGCCAAGTTTTGTGCCACTTCACATGTGACATTTGATGCAATTTATTTAATGCAAAGCATTTCATATTGGCTTATAATTTGCATATAACCATAAATTCAGGCATATGATCAACACACCTGGTTCTTCAGGATGAGACAGGGCGGAGCTTCTGCTTGACTCCTTTGGCAGGGGATGAATCCCTTCCCCATCTGAACCAGCAAGGGGTGATAAAGTAAGGCTATCTACTATCTAGTGTGGAACATGCTTCCAAAGAGCCTGACGCCCTTCAGCTCATGCTGCTTGACCTCCTTGTTTGAGAAAACCTTCCCACCATGACCAGAATGATATATACAACCTCCACCACACCCCTCCCTATGAGCAGAATATCCCATAAACTGGGCAAAGAGCAGAGCCAGGGACTCCATAGAGTCTACTAGGGTCCATGCTGAGCCAGTCTAACACCAGAGCTGCTCTGACACTACGATGAGGGGCTTTTATCTTTGTCAGGCACCTCTCATGACAGGTGGGCACTATCACAGAGACAGGCAGTGAAGGCAGGTTTTCACTCCCTAGCACAAGCTTTGAGGACGAGATTTGCCAAGTACTAAGATTCTATAGCTAATCACAAGGCAGCTTTGGAAATCACATATGGTTTTATTCATGGCCATAAGGGGTGGAGAGATCCTTATTTTTTAAAGAAGAGTTTGTGCTGTCCTAGAGCACAAGATGGCAGAAGAAGGCACCAGCTTGCTAAGTCATCACAAGTCACTCCCATTTGACCCCTGGTTGCCAGGAGCCCAAAGGCCACAGCTCATTTGCTTGTACATTTACGTTAGTTATTAGTTTGCATTGTAGTAGCACCTAAGGACTTCAGTCATGGATCAGGGCCCTGTTTGGTGCTAGCAACTGCACAAAGCAGAAATATGACCTAAAGAACTTGCATATTACTATGTTATGTGTTGCTTTATAGAACCCCTTTAATACAAAAATATAGCTGAATACATTAAATATGCTCATCTCAAACCTCGCATGCTGTGCAGCTTTTCTTCATCAATTCCCATTTATTTCTGGCGTTTTCTCTCCTTCCCTAGCTGTTTTTTCTTCCACTGGATTTCCCCCTTTCTCTTCCTAGTTTGTTTCCTTCATCCCCACTGCTTTCCTCTCATTCATAAGAGTCACTCTGCCACTGAAAGAACCAAGTTCTCTTGCTTGATATCTGTGATGCTACAGTCTTACTAACTCTGCAGTTTGGGGATAGAATCTAGCAGGGAAAACATAGGAGACCATGCCTGAATTTCTGACTGCAATGGTGCACTGGTCCGAGGGTGCATCCATAGGCCAAAACACCTGTTGTTCAAAGGCTGGCCCTTAGGGGAACTGAGCACAGCCTTCCTTGTGCCTGGTTTAGTCCAGATGATGGGACAGAGCTCAGAAGTCATCATGACCTACATGGCTACAATCTGTAAGAAGCCTATGGATTCAGTAGTTAGCGATAGCTTTCAGGGGGTCACCTGGATAAAGCTGGGAAGGTCTACAAAGCATCCAGAGGAAGGGCTGAAAAGTTTCAAGAGAGGGGCCAGAAGATTTGCTTCTGAACACGATTTTCTGTGACTAAACTAGCCCCATTGGGGCAATTTAAGGCCACCCCCACAGTGGCAGTGAAGGTAAAGCAAAGCCATGTATAGCTTCAATGACCAATTGGGAAAACCCCTACTGTGTTACTGTGAAAAACCTTTAAAGGAACTAGTTCCTTTTTAGACCTGCTCTGTAGCCCAGACAGAAGATAAATAAACGGCACTCTTCGCAAGTCACTGGTGAGATCCTGTGAGCCAAATTCCCAAATGGTGCAAGTCAATGTAATACCATTGGTTTCAATGGAGCTTCGCTGATTTACATCAGCTGGGGGTCTGGTCCATTGCCAGTTTACTCCAGCTGCTGCTCTGGCCCTCTTGTGGCATTTTCCTCTCCCTTCTCCATGCCCCTCTCCCTACCAGGGCCATGATGCCTTCTTCATGAGCATTAAGGCCTTAGAAAGTTTCCTTTGAAGCTAGAAAGCTTAGATCATTCAATTTTAAACAGAAAAAAAATGCAAACACTGGAAAAACCTAAGGCAGTGGTCCCCAACCTTTCTGTGACCAGTAGCACATTCATGTTTTCAGAAGACTGTGGTGAGTGTCAACAATTTTTCAAGGCTTATTTTGTATTTGTACATTAAATAATGCAATAAAATCATAGTTAATATTACATAATATATGAATCCAGAGAGAAGCCATGAGGACAGAGAACACCGATGCCCACAGCCCCGGAGTACTCTGTCCCCAGCAGGCGCGGAGGACTGGATTCTCTCCCCTGCTGGGCACTAGGGGGGTCTGCAGCCCCAGAGCTCTCTGTCCCTGGCAGACATGAGGCCGCAGCCTCTCTCCCCTGAGGGGCACTAGGCAGGCCCCGCACCTGCTGGGAACAGAGAAAACTGCACCTGCAGCCTGAGTTCTCTGTCCCCAGCAGGTGCAGGGCTGCAGCTTCTCTCCCCTGCTGGGCACTAGGCGGGTGCACATAAATGCCCTGGCGGGCACCACGTTGGGAACCACTGATCTAAGGGGTCACTGTGACGCAGTAGGGAGTGGGGCAGATTGACCTGGGAATGTTGCCCAGTTCTGCTGGGACTGTCTGCATGGGAGAGCAGGGGATGACTCCACTTGAGTGAGGCTACCAGAGCCTGTAACCTGAGCTGGGAGGGGGTTGGACCCAGGACTGCACGGAGCTTTGATAGGTGCAGCTTGGTCTAGCGTAAGGAGGGGGAGGACATGGATGACTTTCTGGATGCCTTTGAGATAGCCTGGAAGCTGCACCAGGTGGATCCTGCTGACAGGCTCTGATTTCTCACCCCCTTAGAATCATAGAAGATTAGGGTTGGAAGGGACCTCAGAAGGTCATCTAGTCATCAGTTGGAAGGGACCTCAGAAGGTCATCTCAAAGCAGGACCAATCCCCAGACAGATTTTTACCCCAGTTCCCTAAATGGCCCCCTCAAGGATTGAATTTACAACCCTGGGTTTAGCAGGCCAATGCTCAAACCATTGAGCTATCCCTCCCCCTTCTGGACCCCAAAACCATAGCATTGTACTGCTGACTGGAAGGGGCGGAGAAAGGGGCTATGAACTATTCAAAAAGGCCCTGCTACGTGAGCTCGGGCTGATTCCTGAGATGTACTGGGAAAGGTTCCGGAGTCAGTATAAACCCCCTGAGGCCTCATATCTGCAACTAGCCGTCTGCATGGAAGGATATGCCAGCAAGTGAGCAGATAGGGACCAGATGAAGGAAGACCTGGTTAAACTGATCGTACCTGAGCAACTGTATGAGCGGTGCCCATCTGACCTGAGGCTATGGTTGGTGGACAAAAAGCCAGAGAACCCACAACATGCAGGGTGGTTGGCTGATGAGTTTGTGAAGAGCCGGTCAGGGGGTGGTAGGGAGGCGTCCCAAAGGAACAGGCCCACCACAATGCAGAGAGTCACCCTGGGACCTCCCATAGGGGAAACATGGAGAACCCCCTCCCAAAGGAAACATCCGGTGTCAGGGCCAACCGACCAGCTCAAGGGGACCAACGGGACATGGGCTGCTATTACTATGGCCAGAGAGGCCACATACGGACCCAGTGCCCCAAGCTCAAGAACAGACTGAGCAGACCGAGCCCACACAGAGTTAACTGGGTAGGGACCCAGCCGGATGAGGGGCTGGCTTCCCAGGCAAGGGGGGCTGGCAGCTTATCAACTGCTCAGGATGGGGGAGGGCCCCAGGCCAGCTCCTCTGGAGGGCTGGATACCCCGGACTCAAGGTTCTCCCTTTACAGGGTGGGTGTGGGGCTGTCCCTGTGGAGCGAGTGCCTTGTTCCCCTGGAGATGGATGGGAGTTGGGATACAGGAAGGAGCTCAGGGCAGTGGGTTGGAGTGCAGGGTGTACGAGGGGGCTGTGATGCAAGTAGCCAAAGCAATCACTGAGCTGCTGCTACCAAAGACAGTGACTCTGGGAAATGTGCAGGTCATAGTGGATGGAGTTGCGGTGCAGGAGGGGTGTGAGGTGCAGGCAGGGGGCTTAGGGTAGAAAGTTGGAGGGCAGGGTGCAGGTAGGGTTCAGACTCCAGCCCAGTGCTGCTTACCTAAACTGGCTCTGGGATGGCAGCAGCACACACCGGGGCCAGGGCAGGCTCCCTGCATGCCTGACCTGTCCCCAGCTCCATGACACTCCAGGAAGTGCTGCGGCCCCTGGGGAAGGGGAGGGAGGATTCTGCATGCGCTGCCCTTGCTGTGCTGCCAGGTACCTCCCCCAAAGCTCCCATTGGCTGCAGTTCCCTGTTCCAGGCCAATGGGAGCTGTGGGGGGCGGTGCCTGGAGGCATGGGCAACACACGGAGCCCTCCGGCCCCTTCCCCATACACACCCAGGGGCCACAGGGAAGTAGTGCTGGTGTGTAGAGTGCAGAGTGGTGCAGGGCCTGTGGCACCACAGGGGGGCAATCCCGCAGGGTGGATCCAAAGCCCTGAGGGCCCAGATCCACCCCACAGGCTGTAGTTTGCCCACCTCTGAATTTGATGCTATGGTTTCCCTGGGCTGCTTCCCACTCGATCCCATCACCTTCTGCCTTTGCCATAGGGTAAAGGTCCTTGGGTTCTGTCCTATCCCTGCCATGCAGGGTCTCTATTCTCTCCCCCTCCCTCCCCGCCTCTTTGCCTGGAGTTTCACCAACTTCCAGCCCTTCCTCCCCCCTCTGGTCCCAGCCAGGAACTGACCTGCTCAGACCCTACAGCTCATTTTATCTGAGCTTGTGAGGCTCTGATTGGCTGCCTCCCTGCAGCCTTTCTAGGCAGGCCTGGAGGACCCATCTTCACTGTTCCATTCCTGGGCCAGGGTGTGGTAGGACCACGGGGCCTCCAGGTGCCTGTATACCCTGTCATAGTAAGGACCTTGGAAGGCAGTTCTGTTGTGACTTGTCCTTATTTCTTTTGAGCCATCCTTTCTATTGCATGGAACACAATGGGGTTTCCTTTGTACCTCTGTCAAACCCCGTACCTCCCACCCTTCTCCTATTTATCTTCTGACCTGGCCTGTTCTCTTGCAAGGGGAAGAATGGCCTTGTGCTTCAAGCATAGCGCAGGGGTAAAGAGCTGAGCTCTCTCCTTGGTTCTGCCATTGACTCCCTGTGTGACGTTGTCTGGATCACCTGCAGGAATGCTTCCCACCCTCGTTAGTGTCAGTACTGGAAAGATTTCAGAAGGCATTAAACCCTTTTATTTGGTGTGTAACTGCTCCAAAGGGTGTGAGGCCAAGAGCAGGATTTCATTCATTTCCACTGCATCTGGCCTGCCATGTCTTGTACTCCCTATTGTATGTGTCAAGCATACTCTGCCAATCACCTACCCTACACCACTGTGGGAGGGCCCACAAAGGCCCTATAATAGTCCTAGTCTAACCCTCATCCAATACATGAGCCATCCCAAACATGCTCTGTGATACTAGGACATTCCAGAGTGCAGTCTAGACCAGTGGGGGGCTGTGTCACCACCTGCCCTGCAACTTCGGGTGTCTCAAAATGCTTTGCTGTTGTAGCTTCCAGAAACAGGTCTCTCCAAGTTTCAGGTCAGGATCTGCTCCCAAAGTCCACAGGCTGTTTCTTTTGTCTTCAGGTGAAAGAGAGATAGCTAGGGAAAGAGAGCTTGGGATGTTTTTTTCCCGACCTTCACTTTTACAGTCCAGTCTGTCTCTGAAATGCATTTTCCTGAGGGTTACCCTTAGATAAAATTCCTTCCTGCTGTGAGGTTGGAGTTAGAGCAGGGGTCAGCAACCTTTCAGAAGTGGTGTGCCGAGTCTTCATTTATACATTCTAATTTAAGGCTTTGTGTGCCAGTAATACATTTTAACATTTTTTAGAAGGTCTCTCTATAAGTCTGTATATTATATAACCAAACTACTGTTGTATGTAAAGTAAACAAGGTTTTCAAAATGTTTCAGAAGCTTTAAAATTAAATTAAAATGCAGGTCTTATCAGTTTAGTGTGATCCTTGCCCTTGCTTTTCCTTGCTGAGTTTTCCAATGTCTGGCACGTATTTGGATACTTTAAGCTGCACACAGGCTTCTGAGTGATCAGTTGTTAACTGGCTCCGAGAGGGACAGAGGACAGATTTCATGTGTGAAAATACCTGTTCACACAGGTATGTGGATCCAAATGCTGAAGGCATTGCAAATGCAATTTTCTTCAAACAGTTAAATTTCACTGGCAGGGACATCCAGCAGGTCAGAACAGAGGCCCCATGATCTCTTTCGGTAGCTTCAAGTGCGCTCCGCAGATCCTCAAACTTTGATGTCCACAGTTCTGACCTTTTGAACTGAATGAGTTGCATTTCCAAATCTTCAACACTCATCCACTGAAATACAGACAAATCCAAGTCGCTTTCATTGAACTTTTCAGGTTTAATTAGAAAAGAAAGCATTGGACCAAATTGCTGGAAATCTTGAAATGTGTCAGAAAATTCTGATTCCAGTTCTTGCATGTACATTCCAATCTCATTGACATTGACAATGCAACGTGACGATGGCTCTTTTATCAGTTGGAAATAGCGGAAAGTAGAAGTTTGAATATCCCTGTCAAAACTGCTAGTTTCACAACAAAAGCTTTCCAGGCTTCATAAAGATCCAGAACTGTTTGCCCTGCACCCAGGAGACAGAGGTTCAGTTCATCTAGGTGAGTGATGATATCAGTTAGAACAGGGGTAGGCAACCTATGGCACGTGTGCCAAAGGCGGCACGCGAAATGATTTTCAGTGGCACTCACACTGCCCAGGTACTGGCCACCGGTCTGGGGGGCTCTGCATTTTAATTTAATTTTGAACAAAGCTTCTTAAACATTTTAAAAACATTATTTACTTTACATACAACAGTTCAGTTATATATTATAGACTTATAGAAAGAGACCTTCTAAAAACGTTAAAATGTATTACTGGCACGCAAAACCTTAAATTAGAGTGAATAAGTGAAGACTCGGCACACCACTTCTGAAAGGTTGCCGACCCTTGAGTTAGAAACATGGGATTACACAGCCATTTGTCATCATCCAGTTTGGGGTAATTTTGTTCTTTTTCTGACAAAAAGGCCTTGATTGCATCAAAACAATTTACAAAGCGCACCAAAACCTTGCCACAACTTAGCCACCAAATGTTGCTGTGAAGTGAGATGTCATTATAAGCACTGTCCATCTCTTCTAGCAGTGCTTGAAATTGTCTGTGAGTCAAAGCAGATCGAGCAACAAGGAAATTCACAATTCACACCACTGTATTCATCACATTATTAAGTTCTGAATTAGAAATTTTAGACACAGGTTTTCTTGATGAATGATACAGTGAAATTTGACTGTCAGACAGCCAATTTGATCTTCAAGTAACTTTACAAATCCCTTCTGTTTTCCGACCATGGCAGGAGCACCATCTGTTGTCACACAAAATATTTTTATGATGTTAACTCCTCGTTCTTCAAAATGGTTTACAAAACTTTACAGTATATCTTCCCCCTTTGTTGTGCCATGCAGGGATTTTAGGCAACAAAGTTCCTCTTGAGTTTCATCGGAAGCACAATATCTTGCAACAACTGCGAAACATGGAACGTTGTTTATAGCCACGCTCTCATCAACTGCAACACTAAACACCGCTGTGTCTTTCAACACAGTCGTCTGCTTTTCCTTAATGTTTTCTGCCATTTCACTCATGCATCTCTCAACTCTTCTGGCAGAGATGGCCAGTTCTTTTATTCTAGATATGATTGTATCTTTATTTGGTAAATCATTGAACAAAATCTCCGAACTGCTGAGAAAAACTTATTTTATATATTCCACATCTATAAACGGCTTTCCGTTTTTTGCAATGTACTGTGCAATCTTGTAACTTTCTTCCGTAGCTTGATTTATACTTACAATTAAGCTTTTAAAAACACTGCTTTGCTTCTCATAGGCTGCTACTGTCTTTTTGATTGATTCAGTCTTGTCTGCTTCATCAAGAAAGGTTTTCCCATGCTTCATTTCAAAATGTCGTTGAACACTTGATGTGTGACAAACAACACTTCATAACAGAAAGCACAAATAGCACGGTCCTTCTTTTCAATAAATCCAAATGCGTCAGTACAAGTAGGCTGAAATGATCGGATATCTAGCTTCACATTCTTAGGAGCTGCCATTTTGTCACATGTTCCCTTAAACTCTCAGTGGGAAAAAAAAATGGTGATAGAAGGCAGGCACAAGGTCAAACACAGCATGGTCTGATAAAAGCAATTTTAAGATGGGGGTGCTGAGCTGCATCCCCCTCTTGCCTCATGTGCAACCCTCACTGTCCCACCTGGGGACAGTGGGCCACAGCGGGGAGGCTGCAGAGCACTGATCCAAGGCCAGGAGCAGAGCCCAGTGTGGCCTGCTGGGACTACAGGCCGGAAAGCAGGCTGAGCAAGGCTGGAGATCCAGACCCTGGCTGGCAGATCAGCGGCTGGACCGGCAGCTGAGGTGAGTGGAGCTGGCAGGGCTGAGCAGGGCCCGAGGCCTGGACCCTGTCTGGCAGGGGGCCTGCGCTGGAACTCCAACAGGAAGCAAGGTGAGTGGGGCTGCGGCAGGGACTCCAGCTGGCAAGGGGCCAGCAGCCGGAACCCCAGAGCAGCAACTGAGCAGCTCAGCCCACCGCCGCTCTGGGGCTCTGGCCACCGACTCCTGCCAGCTGGGGTCTCAGCCTGCTGCCAGCCTGGGGTTTCTTCACCCAAGCCAGCAGCAGGTGCTGAGTGGGGCCAGCGGCAGGACCCCAGCTGGCAGGAGCTGGCAGCGGAGACCCCAGAGCGGCGGCAGGCTGAGCTGTGTGCCATCAAAAATGGGCTTGGGTGCTACCTTTGGCAAGCATGCTGTAGGTTGCCGACTCCTGAGTTAGAGTCTCCTGGTGAAAGAGGTCCCATGTTGTTGTTTGCTAAGATGCAGATCAACCTGTCTTCCTTGCTGAAGAATGGCCACTTGATAGGTGATGGCCCATAAGCTTTAATGACACTTGGCTAACAGTGTCATCTTGTCCTTTGTCTTTGAGAAACTAGTTTATGCCCTCCCCAGACTTGTCTGGTAAACACAATTTAGCTATGATTTCAGATAATGTTCACAGCTTTATTGTTACTGCACTTGTTTCATCATGATATTATGGTCCAGTGAGGAGTTAGTTTTCAAATGATAACTCACACAGCATAGTCTGCACAAAAATTGTTATATTATTAGTTAGGGTGTGGATACAAGGATGCATTTGGTCATAGACATTCCCTGGAGCAACCAACTCACCCACATCCTCAGTGTGAGGCACTGCACATGTGCCCTGTGATACCCCCTTGTCCCACCTCCACCTGACACACCACATATGAACTGCTCCCTCCATCGCGTGAGGCACCACACTGGAGCCATGCAATACACACTGGCCCAGCCCCCTTTGTGAACACTGTGCATGTGCCCTAAGCTATCCCTTGGCCAAGCCCCACCCTGTCCCTTGAACCCCTGCACCCCACGGACTCTGCTTCACTCATGCCATGGCCCCACTACTACGCAAATCCCTTCCTGCCGGCATGCCCCCTCTACTTCTGTCGCTGCCTGGGACTTCCACGTGAATGTCTCTACACCCCAGACCTCGCTGTCAGCCCTGGTCCCCACATGACCCTTTCTAGACCCTTGCTGCCCATATGAGCCCCTCCACACCTCCTACTTCCATGAGCCCCTCTATACCACTGTGCCTAATTTGAACCCCTCTACACCCCTTCCCCATGTGAGCCCCTGCCTCTTCACCTGAGCAGCTTTATCCCTCTGCCCCCACTCAAACCCCTCTGTACCCCTGCCCCCCATGTGAGCCCCTGCCTCTTCCCATGAGCAGCTCTATCCCTCTGCCACCATGCAAACCCCTCTGTACCCCTGCCCCCCAAGTGAGCCCCTGCCTCTTCCCCTGGGCAGCTCTATCCCTCCACCCCTGCTCAAACCCCTCTGTACCCCTGCCCCCCACGTGAGCCCCTGCCTCTTCCCCTGAGCAGCTCTATCCCTCTGCCCCCACTCAAACCCCTCTATACCCCTGCCCCCAATGTGAGCCCCTGCCTCTTCCCCTGAGCAGCTCTATCCCTCCACCCCTGCTCAAACCCCTCTGTACCCCTGCCCCCCAAAGTGAGCCACTCCATGCCCCTGCCCTAAAGCCCCACGTTATCTATAACGAAGCCTATCGCCCACCTGAAGCCCTCTCCATGCCCCGCGAACGTGCCGACCGCTGATTCCGCGCTCGCCGCCCCGCCGCCGAGCCGGCGCCGCGGTTGGTGTGGGGGGGTAGCGGACTGGTCAGCGGCGAGTACTCGCGCGGCGCGTCTTGCAGTACGCGCTCCGTCCGCGAGCATCCCGGGCGGCGGCCGGCGCTAGGTGGACGGCAGGGCCGGCTTGCGATGTCGCGGCCGGGCGAGGGGCGGCCGGCCGGGCAGCGCTGCGCCCCCGCCCGCCCGGGAGCAGCAGGCGCTGGCGGAGCCGGGCCGGGGGGCCCGCCTGAGGCCATGGGCTGCTGCTAGCGTCGCGTGCAATGCCGCGGCGAGTGGCGGCGCGACAACATCGTCCTGAGCCGACGTGTCCGCCACCATCGTAGGCGGGCGCCACCGCCATCGAGAGTAGACTCGCCCGTCGTGCTGCGCTACGCAGACCCCCCCCGTACTTTCCGCGCGCCGCCGGGTGGCACTCATGCCGCTATCCCGCCGCGCCATCACTGTATCCTCGCCGCGACGCAGCCTCGGTCTTTGTGTGGGGTGTGCATGCCTTGCAACCACACGTGGAGTTTTCTACAATCATCCCTACAGCCGATCCTGGGCAATTGTAAGGGACCCCCCGGTACCCCCTTATCCCTCTCCTGCACCCCCACATCCTGCCCTGCAATATCCACATGGAGTTTCTTACAACACCTAAGCGACCTGGGGCATTGTTAAGGGACCCCCGTGGTTACCCCCTTATCCTCTCCTACACCCCCCACATCTACTTGCCCTGCAACCCCCTATGCACCCTCTACAACCACATGGGAGTTTCTACAGTGACCTGGGTATGTAAGGGACCCCTGGTACCCCCTTATGCTCCTTCCTGCCACCCCCACATCCTGCCCTGCAATCCACATGGAGTTTCTACACACCTTACAGCGATCCTGGGCCATGTATAGGGACCCCCTCGGTACCCCTCTTATGCCCTCTCCTGCACCCCACATCCTGCCTGCAACCCCCCTGCAATCCACATGGAGTCTACACAACACCTACAGTGACTGGGCATGTAAGGACCCCTCATACTACTCCTGGCATACCCCCCAGAAATACCTCCTCTCACCCCTACCCCACCGTGCAACCACATAGATTAGAGTTATTACATACTTACGCGACCTGGGCATTGTAATGGGACCCTGGATCACCTCTGCCACCCCCACATCCTACCTCTGCACCCCACATTTTGCCACACACCCCTCCAACCCCAAACTGTAACACCTAGAGCAACTGGTTGTGTGTTAAAGCGTGTCCCTGCCCCCACCCCCATTGCCACCCCCTACAACTCTACATAATCTGGGCATGTAAAGGACTGCAGTTACCCCACCCCCTCCACATTCCTGTTGCCCTTCCCTCTTCCGATCTCCCCCCCGCCCCGCCATCCCTTATGGCTCCTACAGCGGCCTGTGCATGTACAGGACACCGACAGCCCATCTCACATCACCCCATTTCCCACTCTGCACCCCAGCACTAGAAGGGAAGGGTTCTGGAAGAACATGGAAGGAGAGAAATCGCTAACCTATGAACATTGCATGCACAGTGGGAATCCCGCCAGCCATTTATTGCTGTGTGTGTCTCTCTCTCTCTGTGTTTTGCAGCTCAACTTAGTAGAATAGGGGTGAGCAAAACTGCTTCCCTGCCTGTTGCCTGGGAATCCTAAGGCAGGTTCGGATTCTCTCCTGCCTGCTTGCGTGGAAAGGAGTGGTGCAGGAAGTCTTCCTGTTAATGCTGGGATTTCCAGCCTCCCCGTGAATGCAGAGTATGCAGGTGTCCCATTCTGTTTTGCTTGTAGTGTTCATTGACAAATGTCACCCTGTGGAAGCAGAGAGAGCGGAATGAGCCTCACATTTCTCTGAGTGCTTTGTGGAATTGTGTCATTGTGTGCGTGTCCTGAGTGGGAGCTGGCAGGCTTCGCTAATACCCACCTAATCATTATGCTGACACCCTGTTATCATGGGGAACGACTGTAATATGAGTGTAATGTTACTAAATTGGGCACACTGCATAAAACCCTACTGAAAGGACTGTCGGAAAAGGCTTGGGGGCATTCTCTTACAGAGAATGAAGAGCCCTGTACTGGTGTCAGCAATACTCTGTAATCTTCGGGCCTTCCTAATCACAAGTGTGTGCTGCTTTATGGTGCTATTACAGTGCACAGATCCTCACCCTTCTTAATGAGCAGCCTGTTACCTATGTGACACCAAAAAAGAGATGTGGTCTTGACTGCTAGGTATAGTCGACAGCAGCTGAGATTGCCTGTGGTTTTATCCTCTGAATTTCATTTTAGGGCAGGAAGTGGATCAGGTGTTAAAGGTGTTTTGTTAGTTTTAGCTGTTAAATGAATACAAACCGTCTCAGCACAATTCACAGCTGCTGAGGAACAAATCCTTTTTGAAAGTGAAATGTGGCTTGCAAGGTTTGTCTTAAAACTTCTATGTAGTGAGCTTGTAAGGGCTCTCTGGATTAATAGATGTTAAAGCCAAACAGGGCTGTTATGATCATCGCTTGCATAACACAGGCAGAGAACTTCACCCAGTGATTCCTGATCCAAACCCATATCCAACTCCCTGATAGCTATCTTGAATCAATCCAAAAGGTAACCAATTAAAATGAAGCCAAGGTGCCTTGTAGGTTTTGGTTCTAGTCTGCTGGGTGCTTAAATGTAATACTAGTCATGCTTCAGGAATTCGAGTCAAAAGCTATAGACTCATAGGTCAGAAGGGACCAATATGATCATCTAGTCTGACCTCCTGCACAAGGCAGGCCTACCCATCCACTTTTATAACAACCCCTAACCCATGACTGAGTTATTGAAGTCCTCAAAATTGTGGTTTGAAGACCTCAAGCTGCAGAGAATCCACCAGCAAGCGACCCATGCCCCACGCTGCAGAGGAAGGCGAAAAACCTCCAGGGCCCCTGCCAATTCGCCCTGGAGGAAAATTCCTTCCCGACCCCAAATATGGCGATCAGCTAAACCCTGAGCATGTGGGCAAGACTCACCAGCTAGCACCCAAGAAAGAATTCTCTGCAGTAACTCAGTTCCCATCCCATCCAACATCCCCTCACAGACCATTGAGCAGACTTATCTGCCGATAATCCAAGATCAATTGCCCAAATTAAACTATCCCATCATAACATCCCCTCCATATACTTATCAAGCTTAATCTTAAAGCCAGATAAGTCTTTTGCCCCCACTACTTCCCTCGGAAGGCTGTTCCAGAACTTCACTCCCCTAATGGTTAGAAACCTTCATCTAATTTCAAGTCTAAACTTCCTAATATCCAGTTTGTACCCATTTGTCCTCGTGCCTACATTAGTACTATAGAAAGACTGCAGCATCTAAGTGCTTTTTAAAACCGGAGGTGGACTTAGTGTTTTATCAGGAATTGTTGGCACATATAGGAAGCTCCAGTTTCTTCTTGTTGGTTGATGACTCTGTTCTGGCCGACCTCTGGCTAGTGTGTCCTTCTCTAGATGCAGCTGGGTTGTGGGAACGTAGAGGAGGCTTATTATAGTAGATGAATTGTATCTTTTTTTTTTAAAAAGGAATATTTGTATTTGTTTTCTGTGTGTAACCGTCATTAAAAACTGAATTTTTCCAGGCTAAGAAGTGTGTGCTGATAACCTGGGAGAGAGCTGAAAAATTGAGCCGTGTGCTTAGTTTGTTGTGTTGGAGTCTTGTTTTCCACAGCCTAAAAAAGTCGATGTGTATTTATGGACTTGTAGTATACTCCCTGCACTGGCACCTGGGTGCATTGCATGTGAAAAACAGATATGAATTTACGATTGCTGAGTATGCAATTGAGTCAATGTGGACTGTGTTGCTGGATAGAGGTCATGCCTCAGCATCTGAACATTGCATGCTTCATTATTAGGAACCTTTTTGTCTTATGCTGTGTACCTCCTGCTGCCGCTTACTCCTGCACAAAATGGCTGTAAAATGCTTCCCAGTAAAGAAGTGGTAGGGTTTTATGCTTGCTTTCCCTGGAGTGAAATGCGGACACAATATGTAGGGCAATAGAGAATCAGGCTTTCTGTGTGTGGCTCTACATTATAAAGGCTGTTCCGAGTGCTTCCTACACAAGGAAAATGTACAGAAGAATCAAACTACGCCTTGAAACATGTTTTATTAAGGGACCAATAACTTCCCCCTCCCTCCCAATCTGAAGTTCTCTGTATTTTGGGGTTTTCTCTAATGTGCGCTGCTGTAGTACCTGAGGCTGTGTCTACACTGCAAACTTTGGTTGATGTAAGTTATGTCAGCATAAAGCCACCACTGTTGGTATTTAGCTTTTATGCATACATACTTGCCTCTTTGCGTCAGTGCTGTGTGTACTCAATAGGAATGCTTATGGCAGTGCACAGTGCAGTGCACCATGGTTAGGTATACCAGTATGCAACTTGTCATTTTCTGGCATACTGTCTTTTGGGAAATTTTGGTGCTGCATGGTGAGGCAAAAATGAGTCATACAGCGATGACTGGGAGTGAGGAGTCAGTTCGCATCATGTGACTTTCTCCATCCCATAATGCCATTCCTATTCCACAGTTTTAAAAATCCTACACACATGCACTGACAGAAGCATGGAGCCTGTACAGGTCTGCACTATTGTCATGAGTGTTTTAAATATGGGATGCATGTTCCTCTGGAATCTGCAGGGCCACAAGAAGGACTGCAGCAGAGGGGAAATGATGATTGCTGTGGGATATAGCAAAAAACAATTTAAGATTGATGATAGTGTTCATAGAGCAGCTGCAGACGTGGAGAGCTCCTTTTGGGCCTGACAACCGAGCACTGACTGGTGGGATCACGTCACAATGTAGGTTTGAGAGGATAAGCAATGGCTGCAGAACTTTTGGGTGCGGAACGTCACATTCCCGGATCTGTGTGTCTAGCTCGCCCCAGCCCTCCAGTGCAGGGACACCAGAATGAATCATTAGATCATAGAAGATTAGGGTTGGAAGAGAGCTCAGGAGCCCCTCTAGTCCAACCCCCTGCTCAAAGCAGGACCAACACCAACTAAATCATCCCAGCCAGGGCTTTGTCAAGCCGGGCTACGCTGACAATTGAGAAGCAAGAGGTAATCACACTGTGGAAACTTGCAACGCCAGATTGCTGCCAGTTAGGAATTCAGTTTGGAGTTGGAAAATCCGCTCTAGGAGCCATTGTTATACAAGTGCCCAGGGCCATTAATCATCTCCTGCTATGTAGGACTGTGACTGTCGGCAATGTGCGGGACCATAGTGGATGGATTTGCCACAGTGTAGTTATTGAACTGCAGTGGGGCGACAGCGCTCACATATCTATTTTGGCACCAGTCCACTTTGGCACAGAGTACACCAACAGAAAGGGCTACTTTCTACGGTTGTGCAAATATTGGTGGATTGCTGGAGACGCTTCACTGGCTTCAAAGTTGGTTGGTCTGGGAAGGTGCATGATGCTTGTATCTTTAAGAACACAGGACTGTTTGGAAAGCTACAAGCAGGGACTTTCTTTCCCGACTGGCAGATTTATCACTGGCAATGCTGAAATGCCAGTAATGAACCTGGAGGACGCAGGCTCCCCCTTGCTCCTCTGGCTCGTGAAGCCGTACATCGACTGCTTCAACAGCACCAAGCAAAGATTCAGCTACTGGTCCTTGGTGAAAATTTGGTATTATAATGCTGTTTGCTAATGTACCTGTTAATGTTGCGGTGCATGGTGTACTTTTATAATTATTGCACTGTTTGTCACCGATCCCATGAGTTCTATACAATACCAAATAGCTGGGCACTTTCAGTAATACTTGGCATTCGGTATCATAGATCGTGAAATAAACATGAATTCTCAAAAATAGATTTTTATTGTGTACCAAAACCAGTGCATAGACACTATATACAGTTAAAGAAGAAATACAATTAAGACTTTGGAAATAAAGGAAAAGAACCAAACAAGGTGAAAGAACATTCATGTTCATTTCAGTCCATTTTGGCTACACATACAGGAACAATGACTCTCACTGGTCAATGTATGTGAAGCTGGGTCATCCTTACTGTCCCCTGGTGCAGAGTGGTAGGGGTGGGGATGCGACCCTTGATGCCCTGTGAAATGTTGATGGAGGCTGTAGGGAAGTGATGCAATGGAGTTCTCCACTGACTGCAAAGGAAGGCGAGACAGTGATTGTTGAACCTGTAGGTCCACTGAAGTCTGCAGCATCTGTGCTGCTTGTAGTACTTCCCCATTATGTCCTGATGCATCTCTCTCTCCCATGGGTGGCTGGTATAATAGGTCAGGGAAGGCTGAGCCTGCCCTGGCACAGCTGTGGCTGCTGGTCACTGGTTGCGGGTTTGGTGGAGGAAGTTTTTGCTTATTACTATGCCCCATGCAGGATCTGGGGTGGCTGAGGAGGCAGTATTTGCTATTCAGCTTCCTCAGTGTATTAGTAATCTCCCCAGAGCATATCAAAAGCTTGGGTTCTTTCCCAGAAGAGAAGAAACTAGAGCTTTTCCCACGGGGCGGCTTGGGGTGTGGGAAGGTGCGACGTGGCTGGGGAGGCTCCAGCGGGCTTGGGGCTCCTCTGGCCGCAGTGTGTGTGTGGGGGGAGGGTGGGGACTCAGTGTTCTGGCGGTGGGAGGGGGCTCAGGGCTCCAGCTGGCCCCGGGTCTCCTCTGGCCATGGGGGAGGGGCAGTGTCTCGTGGCTCCAGTTGTGGGGAGGGAGGGGGCATGCAGGCAGAAGGGATGGAGCTGGGGATTAGCCTCCCCAAACAGGGGCTCCACCCATGCCCTCTCCTTTTCCTGCTGGGATCCTGGGCCTTTTTCCTGTCTGATCCTTCCTTCTGCAGGCTGTCTGCAATGTTCATCCTCCAGGCCCTTAGCTGATGGTCTGATATAGCCCTGGCTTGCAAGATCTCACTGAAAATGTCATCCCAAGTCCTCTTCTATCTCTTCCTCATCTGGCTCAGGTGTTCCATGGGTGCTGCAATGTCAGCAGCTGCATATAAAACACACACAGGTACCATTGCCCATAGAGTCACAACGGAAACGCAAGGTCAATTTCAGAACTTCCTTCCCTTGCTCCCCTAAAGTTTTAAACCAGACATGTTTATTGACACTTCTGCTTCAGGGGGCTTGTGCACGACCCCATTCGCAGCTCCAGCCACAGTGAGCATGGCCCGCTGGGGTGGGGGTGGAATGAGGAGGGAATTGTTTGGTTTCATGAAACTACGAATATAGGGCACTGAGCACTGGCACTGTTTTCCTCCAGCCCTGGTATGTCTACACTGCCCACCAGATCGGCAGACAACAATCAATCAAACGGGTTGATTTATTGTGTCTAGTCTAGACATGATAAATCGATCCCCAAGCGCTCTCCCCTTGACTTCTGTACTCCAGCACCGCAAGAGGCGCAGGCAGAGTTGACGGGGGAAGACACCACAGAAAGTCGATCTAAGTACATCGACTTCAGCTACGTTATTCACGTAGCTGAAGTTGCGTAACTTAGACTGATCCTTTCCCCCCACCCCCCACACACAGTGTAGACCAGGCCCAAGGCACAGAGCACAGCTGCTGCTGGCATCCTGACCGCTAGGCTGTTTATTAGAGTGGTATCTGCAGAAATTATTGTGGAGTGGCGTGGGAAAGCGTCCTACTGCTAAGGAAGAAACTAGGCTGCTGTCCCAAGAAAGTTTTGGGAGAGGATTGCAGAGGACCGCCATGAAGGTTTCATCAGGATTTCTCAGAAGGAGTCAAGGGACTTCCCTCTGTACATAAACAAACTGCTCTGCACAGCCTCTTCTCTACCTCCCACCCTCACCCCTCTACCCCACGCCTACAGGTCGTATTGCTGCTACTTACTAATACGAGTAAATTAATAAAAAGTCCTTAATTGTGTCTTGCTCTGCTGGGGCTGGGCACCATCAGTAATGGGAAATGTATTCACACACTTTCTCGAGGCTCCTTCCCCTCCATCGGGCTCATCCATTCTCGACTGCAGTGGAGACTCAAATGGGTCCTGGCTTGCACCATAGCTACCCCCTTCCTCAGTCACATGTCTACGTTCCACCTCCTTGTCCTTGCTCTTCATGGCAGGGGTGTGCGTCTCGGGGTCCTTGGAGGTGTCAGGTCTGGTCTGCGGGCTGGTGGTGGTGGGTTTCTGCTATGCACATAGCTTGTTGTAAAAGTGGCATGTTTGTGGCTTGGCCTTGGACTGACTGTTGGCTTGTGGTATGCCTGATGTGTTTCCTTTGCTTTGCCAGAAGCTGGGACTGCGTGATGAGATGGATCACTTGAAATTGCCTGTTTGGTTCGTTCCCTTGGGAGCCTCTGTTACTGGCCACAGTCAATCAGTCTGACCTAGTATGGCTGTTTTTACGGTCACTGCTGCCAGTCCCTGTTGTTCCCCTTTGCGTGCATCCCATGTGCAATCTGCTTGTAGAGGTCCATGTTTCTTGGCTGTTCTGTAGCTGTGCCTGCACAGCCTCTTCTCCCCACAGGCCCAGGAGATCCAATACCTCCTGTCTGCTCCACGCCGGAGCTGGATGTGCTCGCCAAGCTGGGCAATCCCGGAAAGGCATTGCAAAAATTCATGAGGTTTTTGAACAAGGGAGGGTGGTCTCTGGTCTCCATGACTGCTGAGCAGTGGAGCTCACAATCGTGACCAGAGCGGTCATTGTCAAGCATTGTGGGACAGCTGCTGGAGGACTTTTAGGGTTGACACAGGTCATGCAGTGTCTGCATTTGCACTGCATCAGCATCAGTACTTGGCCGTGTTACTGCATCACCATAATGGGGCACTCGCATTGGTGGGAGACACACACAAACGTAGACACATGCACAACTAGTTTGATGCGAGGTGGCTTATGTCAATCTACCTTTGTAGTGTAGCCCAGGCCTGAGTTTGGGCGTAAACTAGAATGCTGGAGGTTCAAATATAAGGGCGCCTGCTATCTTTGGCTCACTTCAATGTTTAGCTGTATTAAAAACAAAGTGTATGTGTTGGGGTGAAGAGGGAAGCATCTGACTATGTTCTATCCATTGTTTGTGTACATAATGGGAGGCACTGCACTTAGGAAAGCTGGGCTGTCTGCCCCTCTGCTCTGCTCTGTGACAATGCACAAGTCACTCCCTTCTCTATGCTCTGTAAAAGGGAGATTGTGACACTTGGATGCAGATTGTGAAGTGTTGTAGGGTCTGTGAAGGAAAAGAGCTAGGTATTATCATCTGGAGTAATTCCTTCCTTTTCTCCACTTGGGTCATAACAACATTATTTTAAATATAGTGTGTTGTGTTTTGAATTCCCTTGTTTTCTTTTACATGTTTGTTCTGTTTTTGATGCTAAGAGTTTCACCACTCTTTCAGGGTTTGAAGTCCCCCTTTTATAAAATACAGCTTTGTTTTGTTTTTGAAGGGGGCTTACCCCGAAGAATACAAATGCAGATGTATACTGTAATTCTATTTGCAAATGGGAGTTATAAGAGGGAAAAAAATCCTGTGTAAGTTTAATTCTTAGTACCTAGTCTGAGTCCTCCTTATTGCAAAGTGAAATAGAGCACATGAGTGTGGGCTAGGGTGTGTTTTGTGAAAAGCATGCTTACAAAAGCCTCTCTTACTGGATCTTGTTAGCTAAGCTACTTATGGTCCCTATTGCCCTAGATTTTGAGGCGCTAATATACTATCTTTCATCTGTCTGAGGTCTTGTCTACAAGGGGAAGTTTACTAGCATGTTGCTTATGATGCAACATAAGCAAAACTGAAAATCTGTTATTCCACATAAGAGAATCCGTATGGGAAGCTATAACACTGGTAAGTTTTCCTGTGTAGACGAGCCGTAAAGGTTTTTTGTTGTTGCCCATCACCATAGTATTTGAGAATCTTCTATGTATAATCCATAACAATAGCCAAGTCCCTAGGGGACTTTTGGGGGCTTGAATGAACAGAGAGTTTGCGCATGGTAAGCTGGGGCGTAAATCTGCCATGCACTAGCTGTGCAGTAACTGGTTGTGTGGGCCTTCTACTGCACACTAAGCGACCTACTCGTGTTTCAGAGTGAGATAGATCAAAGTGCACTTACCTTAGACTTTTGTCCCCTCTGTGCCTCTGACACACCAGGCAGTCCAGTTCCCCCCTGATTATGGTCACTCGCTAGTTGTGGTATTTCTGCCCAGGTGATGCTACCACAGGCAGTAACCTCTCTCAATGTCCTCTGCAAGTTCTTTGGCCTTCCTCATGTAAGATTATAACGCCGTCTGACACCAGCTTGTCATTCCTTGCCCATCTTGTCTCACTGAGGCCAAGTACATTGAGATGATATTTTTTCAAGTCTCATGTAACCTGTGCCAGTTTTCCCATACTGTACAAAGTATGTACATTCCATACTCCTGCTCTTGTTACAGATTTGGTTGTCAGGATTCAATGTCTCAAGCTCTCAGCTTCCTTTGAACTGCCACTGAGTTCTATCGTACTTGGGTTTTGAGTTCCAGCTGCATCTACCGTCCTCAGGTTTTGGTTTAACTTAATTATTTCTAGTGCAGTAAGGTTTTACGCAAGTGGGTCGCAAACCCAACTGCAGAACCCTCCTCTCTTATCCAGGCTTGACATCCGCACTGTTGTTAACTGTGGCAGAGTTAAAGTGCACTAGTGAACTTTTGGTGCATGCTAGTAGAATCCACACAGACAGTTAGTGCGCTCTACATTTACACTCCAGCTCACCGCACACTAACTGTCCATCTAGACAAGCCCTTGGAGTCTCTGGCTTTGCTCCCTGTTAAGGGTAAAAACACTGTGTAGGGTTTTTTGTTTGTTTTGTTTTTAGATTTTATTAGTTTACTTTAAAAATCAAACAATCTTTAAAGTATTTATGTCCACAGTACTGTTGTGGGGGAGGGGAAAATCCCTTCATGACATCTCAGTGAGGTACTATTATCCCGTTTTACAGATGGGGAGCTGAAACACAGAGAAAATGAGTCCCAAGCCAGCTTCTAACCCCTGGGCCATCCTTCCTCTCCCCTCTGGAGTCTCGTTTTCATTTGGAATTGGCCATTGGAGCACTCAGTTATATTTTGCTTCCTAGTTTTCCCCCTGCTCTGGGGTGACAAGGTGGCTGCGCCAAGTGCAGGTACTTTTCCTGGTGCAATGACGCATCTGTGCTGGGGATGGAGCAGAGATGCTGCCTATTCCCCGCTGTTTCAGTCTGCTCCCCATCCATGCGCTTGGACAAAGCAGCATGGAGGCAACTGTCCTAGGCTAAAATCAGGAAATGCCAGTGTTCCAGCAGCAGGGTGTTTTCAGCCCTGTTCCATGTCCTGTGTTTCATAGCACACAGGGCAGTGACAAAAGAAAAAGATAATGAGCTGCAAACTTAACACTAGGAGCTAGCCCATGTGTGTTTCCCAGCTGCAATGACACTGCTGGGGGAAACTGAACTCTGCACTTCCTGATTGATCAGTGGATCTATCTTAGGTGCTCGCAGAAGGAAGAATGGCCTGGTGGATTGGGCATTGGCTCAATTCCTAGCTCAGCTGCAGACTCCCTGTGTGAACCTTGGGTAAGTCACTGAATTTCTCTGTGAGTCAGTTGCTCAGCTGTGAAATGGGGCTGATTTTTCTGTATCTGACTGACCGGGGTGTTGTGAGGATAAAATCCATTCATGATGGTGAGGCTCTCAGGTAGTGTCGTGAGGTGAGAACCTAGATAGATAGATCGCCCTGTGACAGGCTGATCAAGTATTCTGAGGGGCTTTTGGGGTTTTTTTTCATGCTTTTTGGATGCTTTCTTTTTCTTCTCTTCCCTGAGGGTTTAGTTTATGGGTTGGGTGATTATAGCCCATAAACACACCCGGGAACCAGATATTGCTATCAAGGGGCACTAATGGCTGTAACAGATTAGACTATTAGGTCAATGGGGATTTTATAATGAGGAGAACAGGGTATCAGTAGGTATTTCCTGGACTGGGACAGTCCATGTGCTAATGCTGCCAAACCCTGGGATGTGTGTTGGTTGCTTGGTTTGGCTCTTTTCTTCCAGGTTGGGAAAGGACAGGATCAGTAAAAAACAAAAAAAAACAACTTTCATCTTTATCTGCCTGCAGCCCCAGTGTTATAAGCTAACCCATCCATTTAGCATCTTTGTTGTATGGTGCCAGGGTGGGATGTGGCTTAGATGCTAAATAGAAATAAAACAACCCAAGAAACACCCTGGGCCAGCCTCTCAAGGTACTCAACCCCCTGTCACAGGCCGCCATTACCATGTATCTGAGCCTTTCTGACAGCACCCCTGTGCGGTACAGCCGTGCGGTTACCCCACTGTACAGCTGGGCAACTGACGCACAGAGTGGTCAAGTGACACCTGGGAAGTCTGCGGCAGAGCAGGTAGTTGAAACCAGGGTTGCAGAGTCTCAGGTGGATGGCCAGGGCTTAATTTGTGCCTGGGCTGAGCCCTGGTGCTTAGCTGCTTGAGCTCCGGCACCTCGTTCATTATAGATTAAGAACCGCGGGTGCCCTAAGCACTGCTCCCGATTAACAGTGCAGCTCTGCAGTCTGTTTTACGTTTAATTTCCTAGATTTAGTTGAAGGGCAAACAGAAAATCTGTTGCTGATTTAAGAGCTTTGCTGCTGGAATTGGGATTGCCTCAGGCTGACCAGCATGCGCTCTGCTGGCTGTGCACCATGTCTCAGGGCCTGATCCAGCTCCCAGGGGAGTCAATGGAAAGGAGCCCGTTACCTTCGCCAGGAACTGGGTCAGGCCCACATGTGTCCCTGTAGACTGAAGGGGACGCTCTCTTGTGCAGTGCCAATCTATAGTAGCACATGCTTGTTAAATGAAGTCAGACCAGGCCAAGCTCGGGCTATGACTTGGCCTTGCCTCTTTGTGCTGTGGCCCTGCCTTAAAAGCATGGGCAGAGGGGAATTAGTTCCACGCCTCTGTAACAAAAAACACCAGACAGCATTCTACTCACACTGGGAAAACCCCTCACCTCGGAGCAAGGTCCCAGCGTAAAACAGGGATGGTTCCACGAGGGGCTGTGAGCATGTGAAAACGGGGGGAAATGAGGGTCAGGCTAGAAAGGAAACCATTTTGTGACCTTAACTCTTGCGGTCGTGATGGCTGTAGTATTGTAGGCGGCACGGCTGCCATGGTCCTTGGGGGATGGTCAGGTGACCCTTTCCTTTTCTGGCTTGCTGTGATACATGTGTGCAAGCTGAGTCTGCAGACACTGTCCCTGCCACAAAGCGTTTACAGTGAGAAAGGTGGGGGAGGAGCATGGGTCTCAGGAGGAAAACCAGGTGGTCAGGGGATTAAGGGCACAAGGCTTGATAACTCCAGTGCTATTTGGTTTTGATGTAAGCCCAGCCCTTTTCTGCAGTAGGCGATGCTGCAAAGGCAGGTTTTAGGAGCAATTAGAATGAGTTAGGGTGTTATGACTAGTGCACAGAAGGTTACCTAGAGCAAAGGGACAGCATGGAGGCCAGTGGGGTCTGGAATCTGGTGTTCTTAGGAGGCCAGGAAGTAGGGTGATCAGATGTCTCAATTTTATAGGGACAGTCCCGATATTTGGAGATTTTTCTTATATGGGCATGCATTACGCTCCCCCCGTCCTGATTTTTCATACTTGCTATCTGGTCACCCTGCCAGGGAGAGAGATCAGGCCAGACGTGTGGGCAAGGGCTGCGCTGTGCAGGGGCTTGAAGGTGAGGAGTTGTCCAGAGTTGAAGGGCAGCGGAAAGGGGAGCCAGTGCTGGGGAAGGAAGCTGGCTTGACAGCAGGGTTTTCTACAGGGCTGTGAGGGACGAGGTCACTGGCACAAAGATGCGAGAGGAACAGGCCAGACTGGTGAAGGCGGGAGAGCAGCAGGGCAGAGGGGAACGATTTGGCACTGGGATGGAGCGGAGAGGTTGAATTTGAGGGTGGCATTGGAGGCAGGATATGGTTCCATCATGTGTGTGGGAGCAGAGAACAGTCCCCCTGCAGCTGTGGGGCTGGATGCTGACTGGAGGTGTTCTCCAGGGTGAAGCAGAAGGAAAGCAGTGCAAAGGGCCTGTGCGGGGAAAACAGGAGTTTGGTTTAGGTGGTGATAAGTGTGAGATGGGAGCCGGGTCTGACTGACAGGGAATCTGCTGTGAGATGTATTTCAGCTGGCATCCCCCAGGATCCAGCTTCCTGTGTTCCTGTGATCTACCTATGCTGCTGCTGGAGCTCAGTGCCCCGCGGGTGTGGGAGTACCCCAGTGAGCATCCCCCACTAGACCCTTCCTGGCTAAGAGGGAGAAGGTGGCAGGCAGGGCGCAAGGTAACCTTGTTTTAGAAATCGGGTTTAGAATAGGGTTCATGGGACCCTAAAATGCTCAGCATTGTGGTTCCATGCTTTGATTCCAATCAGCAGAGTTGATCAGAGAGCAGCTGAGCTCTGCCTTTCCCCCTGTACCCCTCTGGCCCTCATTCTCCTCCTCTCTCTGCTTCTGATGGCCATCTCTTCCTCTCTGAGTTCCCCCAGCAGGGTCTTGCACTGATTAGACAGGGTCATTGATTCACTGCACTTCTCTGGCAATGCCATGTCACGTTAAGCTTGCGCCTTGTCTCATATTTCCTTCCTAGGGACCTGATTTGAAACCCACTGAAGTCAGTAGAAGTCTTTCCAGCTCTGTGTGAGGACAGCACCATAGGGGTGCACTGAACATTGTAAGTTGGCTGGCAGTGTGTCCGCAACAAACTCTTGGCAGTTATGAAATACCCGATTACTGAGTAATTGTCTCTTCCTCTGCTTGAAGAGGTGCAGATGTCATGGGCCCGATGTCATTTAGCTCCTTTAAAAGTAATGTTGCCATGGCTTTGACCCTTGCTGACCTCTCCTGGCCTTTGGTAAACTCTGTGGGTGATGTGTGGTTCTGTGTGTGGGGAGGAGGGGCATAGAAACCAAGCAGCAAGGTCATCAGGTTTTAGTATTCGTGACCTCACTGACACCAGTGCTGGCTTTGGAGAGACAAGTTCTGTCTTCTGTGGTCATGAGAATGCAGCTGAGTTATGCATCGCCATGTCTTCCATATGCCCTTGTGCTGTATTCCCCTTGTGCTGTATTCCCCAGTCACCACTGGATTCCTGCAGGAGAGAGAGAAGTCTCTGAGTTAGGAAATAGAAAGGACAGTTGATCCCAGTGATGCTTCTGTCAGGAAGTGTGCGAGATGCATAATGCTGGGCTTGCAGGCATACCTGATCTGCTGCCCCCACATAAATTTCCCACAAAATGCACTAAACAAACACACAGGAAATCACCAAATGAAGCCAGAGGAATCTTGCAAGTAGACTTTAAAAGTGCCAGGTGCCCTCTCCTTCCCATTAAAGCTGCCTCCGAGGCCTCTCCAGAGTGGAACAGATGGTAACCCTAGGAGGAAACGCTAGCAGCACCTCACCGTGTAAGCAGCTCTAGTCATGAGGGCTGCCTCTGATTATATATACATGAGAGAGACAGCAACTGCAGATCAGTGCCCAACACAGCTAGATTTGTCCTCAAATTCACCCCTGTTATTAACCAGCTGTCTTTCGGATATTGGCATATGCGAAAATGAGGAATGTTTCCCTGGGGGGAAGCTGTGCCACAGGTTAGGGGGCTGATCCCCTGCCTTCACTATTTAAGATTCCCCTTCTCCCACCCCAACCAGGCAGGGGCATTTGGGAGCGATTGGGAGATTTCAGATTTTATAATAACCCAGCAGGAAATGCTGGCCATCAGCAGAAGGGAAGTGTTTGTGTGGAGCTCTGACTGGAACAGGCTTGGCAGGAGACTCCCCACCATCTCATGTCTGTCCAGGCCTCAGGAGAGAGAGGTGATCTAGGCTCGGTCTTGCATTATCAACCCTTTGCCTTTATTTCCCTTCTTGGCCACTGGTTTGGCAACTCTAGCTCAGGTGGGCTAGTATAGCTCGAATCTCTGTACCACCTTCAAGCACTTAGGTGTGAGTAAAATCCTGTTTTAAAACCCCATTGTATGTTAAGAGAACAGTTCTTGAAGTTACAAAGTCCAGCACTCGGAAGTTAGGAAGTACCTGTGCCACCTTAATTCGCCCCTTGTGCATATTCATTATGAGTCTCTAATTACATGCTCACATGCTGTTTTTCCCCCATAGGACCATGGCTCGTTCAGTGCACAGATGGATGGTGCATAGGGAATGAGGCGGCTGTTCAATATTTCTTTTTATCATCATTATTCAATGTGAGGCTCCAGGCCTTCCTTACTGCACACTGTCCAAACTGCTCTGAATACAGAATTATTAATTTCCTCATGACCTTTTCTTTAGTGCTGTAGTATTGGAGCCTCACAAACAGAACTGAAATTATCTTCACAACACAGCAGAGTATTAACTCCAGCTTACAAATGGGGAACTGAGGTACAAAGAGATGTGGGACAAAATTTGCAGAAGCCTCCACTGCATTTGGACCAGGTGCCCAACGTGGCTAGCTAAGGCCTGAGTTTTTGGAAGTGCTGAGCACTTGCAACTTCTATTGGGGCAGGCCCTCCATTGCTGTGAATATCTTAGCTTCATGGAGGTAGGACAGCCTGCATTAGCTGAGCTCCATAGAGCCAGGACCGTTTACATGAGCTGAGTTTCTGCCCCATTGACTTGAATTCCATTTGTCCACCTTCAGCACTTCTGAAAATCAGGCTTCAGTTCAGTGCTCAGAAAATGAGTAACAGGTTAATTCAAGTAGTGACCATCGTTGAAAATTTTGGTCTAAGTGACTTGCCCAGCACCCATAGGAAATTTGTGGCAGAGGCAGGGATAGAACCCAGCTTCCCCGGGTGACAGTTAATTGCCATAACCATCCGTTCTCTCTCTGTATTCTGCCTCTCGCTTTCTAGGTTCTGCAGCAAATGAGGCCCAGGTCCTACAAACAACAGCTTTATTCACTACACCACCCTGTTCCTCCCAAGAGGGCATCCATCCTGTGCACTGAATAAGGCAGGGGTCCTGTGGAAACACTTGCATGTCTTCATGTAATTAATGACTGTATCTTAATGCATACGCACAAGGGGGCTGAATTAAGTTTATCCGGGCAACCTTGATTTGAGGGATTGGGGCCAGAGCGATTTGCCTAAGGTCCTACTCAAGTGCTTTGACCACAAGACTATCCTTTCTCTTGACAAGGAAAGATTTTTCAATGGAGATGGATATAGACAGTGCCTACACCAGGGGTCGGCAACCTTTCAGAAATGCTGTGCCGAGTCATCATTTATTCACTCTAATTTAAGGTTTCGCGTGCCAGTAATACATTTTAACGTTTTTAGAAGGTCTCTTTCTATGTCTATATTATATAACTAAACTATTGTATGTAAAGTAAACAAGGTTTTCAAAATGTTTAAGAAGCGTCATTTAAAATTAAAGTGTTGATCTTACACCGCCAGCCTGCTCAGCTCACTGCCAGCCTGGCGTTCTGTTCACCTAGGCTGGCAGCGGGCTGAGCAGGGCCTGTGACCGGGACCCCAGACCTGGGTGGGGGAGGTTCAGGAGTCAGGGCAGAGGGCTGGGGTGTGTGGGGGGTGTAGGGCAGGAGGCTGGGTATGTGTGTGTGTGGGGTCAAGCGTCAGGGCAGAGGGCTGGGTGTGTGTGGGGATATAGGACAGAAGGCTGGGTGTGGGGGGTGTTCAAGATCAGGGCAAAGGGCTGGGTGTGGGGGGGTGCAGGGCAGAAGGCTGTG
>NC_133775.1:66304683-66306724 GCF_003597395.2 Chelonoidis abingdonii | reverse complement strand
GGGGGTCAGGGCAGAGGGCTTGGGGGTATGGAGGCTGCAGGGCAGAATGCTGAGTGTGTGGGGGGGTCAGGGCAGAGGGCTGGGGATGTGTGGGGGGTGTAGAACAGAAGGTTGAGTGTGTGTGGGGGTCAGGGCAGAGGGCTGGGGGTGTGTGTGGGGTGTAGGACAGAAGGCTGAGTGTGTGGGGGGGTCATGGCAGAGGGCTGGAGGGTGTGGGGGGTCAGGGCAAAGGGCTGGGGTGCTTGGCTCGTGTGGGTGCTCCCAGCCCCCTGCCCTGAGCTGCTCATGGCAGGGGGCTGGGAGGGAGGTGCCCTGTTCCACACCCTTCCCCAAGGCTCTGTCCCTACCTCTCTCTGTGGAGCTGCCTGCATGCTGTGGTTCTTCCCCCTTCCACTTGCTAGGGCCAGCAGCTGATTGGTGCAGGAGAGGGGGTGGGGCAGGAAAGCAGCAGGTTGGAGGAAGAAGCTGGGGAGAGGGAAGCTTGGCTGCCACAGAACCAAGCTTCTGCCTCCTGCACCCACAGCAAAGAGCGATGGGCAGGGGGGCTGAGTGGGCCTGGGGGCCGGGACTGCAACAGGCGGCTGCGTGCCACTCAAAATCAGCTCGCGTGCCATGTTTGGCTTGCGTGCCACAGGTTGCTGACCCCTGGGCTACACTTTTGTTTTGCAGGGAACGCCCCCTTGTAAGTGGCATGTAAAGAAAGGGTGCTGTCTCTCCCTGTCCCCCACCCCCACCCTCCTTTGGGGAATACAAGCTACTGGTGCAGACACAGTTGCTGCAGTGCACTGGAATGAATCCTGTCCTGATGAGTAATTGCTCTGGCCATGTTTAAACAATTGCTCTGCAACTGGGAAATGTGCCGAACTTGCCCTGTGCTGGTAGGGGGATTTCTCTGCCATACAATGAGGTCATCAGTCATTTCTGAAAACATTTCCCTCTTCCCCCGAAGGTCTGTAAAGCGCTAAAAACCCATTTGTCAGACACTGTGAAACAGGCAGGGATTGCGTTGATTTCTTTGCAGTGACGACTTGATTCAGATATGATTCTTGCAGCATGCACCGCATGTGCAGTGTGATGGCACTTCCCAGAATACATTGATTTCTGATCAGAGTGTGAGATCAGTGATGACTAGGGAGTTAGTTAATGGTGGTGTGATTTGGTGAGTGAGAAGTGTGAGCGTGCGTGAGTGTGCACGTGCGCAGCGGTGCATGGACTGCTCACTTGTCACCTCTGGAGATGTGGGTTCAGATCCAAACTCAAGGTGCTATTGAAACTGTGTGCACAGGGGTCTTGTGTGGGAAGTGACATTATAATACAGGACTAAGATGACTGGGCAGAGTGCGTGTCATGGGAGTAGGGACAGGGAGCTGGTCTCTTTGTGAGATCTAGGATAACTCTAAATAAAAGTATCAGAGGGGTAGCTGTTTTAGTCTGGATCTGTAAAAGCAGCAGAGAGTCCTGTGGCACCTTGTAGACTAACAGATGTATTGGAGCATGAGCTTTCGTGAGTGAATACCCACTTCGTCGGATCACAGGACTCTTTGCTGCTCCTAAATAAAAGCCATCCCTGAAGAGGTGCTGCCTTTGTTGATCTGTCTTTTGAGCAACAATGCAAACTGCCCTGTGGGAGGGGTGACTCTAGGGATGGTTTCTCAGACTGCTGTTAGCAGCAGCTCAGGGTGTGATATTGGGGTACGTCTACACTATGGGATTATTCTGATTTTACATAAACCGGTTTTGTAAAACAGATTGTACAAAGTCGAGTGCACGCGGCCACACTAAGCACATTAATTCGGCGGTGTGCGTCCATGGTCCAAGGCTAACATCGACTTCGGCAGTGTTGCACTGTGGGTAGCTATTCTGTAGCTGTCCCATAGTTCCCGCAGTCTCCCCCGCACCTTGGAATTCTGGGTTGACATCCCAGTGCCTGATGGGGCAAAAATCATTGTCACAGGTGGTTCTGGGTAAATGTCGTCAGTCATTCCTTCCTCCGGGAAAGCAACGGCAGACAATCATTTCGCTCCCTTTTTCCCTGGATTGC
>NC_133775.1:66171825-66302976 GCF_003597395.2 Chelonoidis abingdonii | reverse complement strand
TCAGATCCAGTATCTCCTGTATGGTCCATGCTGGAGCTCTTCTTGGATTTGGGACTGCATTGCCAGCCGTGCTGATCGGAGCTCCACGCTGGGCAAACAGGAAATGCAATTCAAAAGTTCGCGGGGCTTTTCCTGTCTACCTGGCCACTGCATCTGAGTTCAGATTGCTGTCCAGAGCAGTCACAGTGGTGCACTGTGGGATACCACCTGGAGGCCAATACCATTGATTTGCGGCCACACTAACCCTAATCCGATATGGTAATACTGATTTTAGCTCTACTCCTCTCGTTGGGGAGGAGTACAGAAACTGGTTTAAAGGGCCCTTTATATCGATATATAGGGCCTCGTAGTGTGGACGGGTGCAGCGTTAAATCGGTTTAATGCTGCTAAAATCGGTTTAAACGCATAGTGTAGACCAGGCCTGACGGTGAACTGTGGCTGAATTGATGGTTTGCCTGTGGAGAGAAGCCTCTCTTGTTATCTCACAGGCTAGAACAGACTGGCTCCCTCTTTCTATTCTCCTCCTTTGCACCAAGGACCAAAGCCTGCCCTGCCACTGCAAGACATTCCATGGAGAGGAGG
This sequence comes from Chelonoidis abingdonii, assembly GCF_003597395.2. Lineage (NCBI taxonomy): Eukaryota > Metazoa > Chordata > Testudines > Testudinidae > Chelonoidis > Chelonoidis abingdonii. Next base: position 66,302,394 of record NC_133775.1, on the reverse strand, counting down.
CGCCTACGGAAGCAGGTGCAGCTTCTTCAGTGGGGCAGGAGTTGGGACACTTGCATTTGGCTCTGGGGATTAATATGAAGACAAAACAAAGACAAACACACACAAAGGGGGAGAGGAAAGAACAGCAAAGATAGAAAATGCTGCTGTCTCTGGTGTTAACTTTCACTTGCAACCTCACTGCTGGAAAAACCCAGGCCCAGCACACGGTCTGATCAGCAACGCTGAGACCTGGCAAACTTGTACCAGCTTCGGGTTGTTTAGACATTACATTTAGCTGCTCTTTCTGGTCACAGGGTCACAGCAGGGCTGCACAGTATACATTCTTGACAGGCTAAGTCAGATTCTTATTAGACATTAGAAAGACATTTGAAGTTAGAAAGATAGGGAAGAGAAAGGATGTGGCGAAAGAAAAGGACACACTTGGGGAGTAGGGGGTGATATTCAGGATTTAGCCAGAGCCAGTGGAGGTGGCAATGTCACCTGGCTCCCTTCTCTCTGGCCTGGTCTGGTCAGGCCACCTTTCAGGATTAACATGAAGAAGGTCCAGGGTCCCAGGAGAAGGTGGCAACCATGATGATGAATCTCGTTCTGTCCCTTTTTTTCAGCTTCTAGCCAGTGTTGCAGGGACAGCCGCCCCCACCCCACCAAGTCTCTCTTTTGAGGATCCCCAAAGGGCAGTGATGCGTGGAATAGCCTATCCTCTCGTTATTTTGTCCACCAGTTAGGCCTAGTTTCCAACATACAAACTCTGGTTCACTGATTTCTGGTTCCGCACTTCTCTTGTTTACAAAGTGTGATCTTAGAACAGCCCTTGAGTTAGATCAGTAGGCCTTTCCGTTTGGGCTAATTCACTCTGTCTTTTTTGCACCTTTTCCCATCAGCATTTGTTGTTGTGACATTTGATGAACTTTCACTTACTTTTTACAATTGAGCTCACACTTAGGATAATTTTGTAGGCCCACTTATTGCAACAGAGCACAAGCTACTTAGCCTATCAAAAAGAAGGTGAAGAGGTGACTTGATTAAGGTTAGACCTACATAGGAAGAGGCCAACTTGTAACAGGATGCAGTGTCTGGAATCTGATGTTAGGAAAAATTCAAAATTTATGTTCAGCATATCTGGAACAGCTTACCAAGGGAGGTGGGAAATTGGTCACCACTTGGAGACTTTACATTGAATTTGGATGCCATTCTAAACAATGCCAGACGTTATTAGCTTAGTAGGGCACTGCTTACAGGTTACTCAGGGTATGGCTACATCAGAAATTTCAAAGCACTGCCCCGGCAGCGCTTTGAAGTGTGAGTGTAGTCAGAGCCGCAGCGCTGGGAGAGAGCTCTCCCAGCGCTGCTTGTAAACCACATCCCTTATGGGTGTAGCGTGCAGCACTGGGAGCCGCGCTCCCAGCGCTGCCGCCCTGATTACACTGACACTTTACAGCGCTGCATCTTGCAGCGCTCAGGGGGGTGTTTTTTCACACCCCTGAGTGCAAAAGTTGCAGCGCTGTAAAGTGCCAGTGTAGCCAAGCCCTTATTGAAGGGACTGCTGGTTAACATTCTGTGGTCTGTGCTATGCAGGAGGTCAGATGAGATGATCACAGTGGTTCCTCCTGGCCTGAAATTCTGTGCATCTCTGCAATTTGAATGGATGGAAGTAAAACCTTGGAGGGTCTGGAGTGCCTGCCCTGAAGAAAATACATTGTTTAATCTGGTGCCTTTCAAAGTTTTTGTTTATTATTTTAAAAATGCCAAATTTTGTAAAAAGTCACCTTTGTCTAAAATGCCAGTAAAGAAGCAAGATGTAAAAGTATACTCTTGAATTCTGGCTCAGAAGTTGGAGGATGTGCCTGCCTGGTGCACTCTGCAGGCTTGGATCCTAGGTTGTTCAGTGGCACCACATTTGGATGTGGCATGGTGAGCTCTGTGCCGTTGAGCTGTGCGAGGAAAAAGCACAACTCGAGAGGAAAGAGAAGAGCAGCTTTGTGTCTCTGAAATGCTGCCTGCTTGCTGCTGCCTTAGGGAGTGAATGCATGACCCAAATCCTTGCATTCAGTTAGCAGGTCAGAGTATTTTTTGCACTGACTTGTGAGTGTTTGAGAATGTCAGAGAGAATTGATTTTATTGAGGTCTCAGGAAAATGTAACCCAGCTGTCACTTGCCAGGAGATGCAGTTGTAGACAGCTGTTGGCCTCACAGCTGTTACAGGCAAGAGCTCTGAATTAACAAGAGACTTCAACAAAAAGCCAAGTGCACTTGTATTTTTATCCTTTTCTGACCCCCTTCCCCTTTCTTGGTACCCTGATAACCTTTCATAGCAAAGGTCCTTCAGTGTCCAGCATGCTTACCTGATCTAAGACAGGGCAGTAACAAAATGTTGGATAGCTGTGTTTTATTGCCTGGTGCAGGGCACAGCTTTTAAAAGTCAGAATAAATGAATTCAGTAAACTAAAGAGAGGAAACATTTTTCTATTTCTGGCAACTTCAGAAGGAGGATGAGAGATCCGGTTCTTGGTCTTGTTATGGGGCGTTTTGCAAAATCTAAACTGTCCTGGATCGCCAGATAGGCACAGAATAATTCTCTTCTTCTGGATACCCCACAGAGTTCTGCTGCCTTAACTCCAGCAAGATCTGGACTGTTCTCCCAGGATGCTTTGCAGGGATTTGGTTCTCATGACTATTAAAGTACAGTAGTACAATAAAAATATTCCCTACCTAGCCCCAGAACTCTGGCAACTGCTTCCCGGATCATGCTGTCAATGGAGAGGATGAGCGGCAACTCTGGCAGGTAGAAAGGGCCACTGTCCTCAGAAGAGAGCTGATGAGGGAGAGCATGACCTAATGGACTCAGAAGTGAAATTTGCCCCAACCAGTTAGACTGCAGTCAAACTAATTTACAGCTGTGTTGGCAAAGCAAAGGCCTCCGTCCACAATGATTTTGAATCTGCAAAGAAACCAAGAATTTGAACTTGTTCTTGGAGGAGGCACTTGATTGCTCCCTGCAGTGGGGAAATGGCTCCTGAGCTGAAGGACCTTTCTTCTCTTTGCGCTCATGTTAGTGTATAGATGTGACATTATTGACGTGAACTGTGACCGTATAGATCATTGTTGCAACCAAGGTCCTCTAGTTGCACCAAATCTTGTACAAAGGAGGTCAAGTAAGGGGTCTATGGAAAGGTTATAATTTGCTGGTTATGGTTATGCTGTCTGTATGTGTGTGTGATTTTTGTAGTTGAAGTTATGAATATGGCTATGTACTTGTATCTCAGTGTGTTTGATTCTAAGTAGCACCAGTGAAGCATTTGGTCAGCTTCTTGAAAAAGAACTATTCTGAGTAAATGCCCAATCAAGAAACACTTAACTGACAATGGACCCTGGAAGACTCTAATCCACATCTGAGGAGCCTTCCTGGGAATGTTCAAGATCGCATGTAAGCAATGGCTGCCACCTGAAAACTGAGTCAGGCATGGACATGTAACTTGCCAGTGTGACTCCAGACTCCATCTTGCTACTGTGATTTTCCACAGTAAGAACAAAGGGGTTTCCTTCCACATGGCAGAGGATATTAAAGGCCCTGGAAACCCCTCCATTTTCTCTTCAATCCTGATTCTGACCTCTGGAGGAACTGTACTTGAAATTGAAGCTCTGAACGACCCATCTAAGCTGGGATGTTTGTACCCCAGAGACTCGACTGGTTTAAATCAGCAGTAATCCTGTCAAGCCTGAAACAAGCCTGAACTAAGAACCTTGCAATTGTTGTTTGTATTTGATTCCATTTAACCAATTTTAACTCTCATCTATATCTCTTTCTTTTTATGAATAAAACCTCTAGATTTTACATTCTGAAGGATTGGCAACAGCATGATTTGTGGGTAAGATCTGACTGGTATATTGACCTGGGTCTGGGGCTTTGGGATTGGGAAAACAGTTTTTTTTTTCCACCTGGGTATTAATTTTCATAATCATTTATCCCCATAAGGAGTGGCGCTGGTGGTGATACTGGGAAACTGGAGTGTCTGAGGGAATTGCTTTTTTGACTTCTGGTTAGCCAGTGGAGTAAAACCAAAGTCCTCTCTGTCTGGCTGGTTTGGTGTGCATTAGTAGTGAAGGACCCCCAGCCTTGGGCTGTGACTGCCCTACTTGTCCTAAATTAATACTCTCAATAATGTCCTGCGAAAGGCCACTTTGGCCATGGCTACACTGGAGAGTTGCAGCGCAGGTGGTGGGTTTACAGCACTGCAACTTAGTAACTGTCCACACCTGCAAGGCACATCCAGCGCTGCAACTCCCTGGCTGCAGCGCTGGCTGTACTCCTGGTCTGCTTGGGGTATAACGATTGCAGCGCTGGTGATGCAGCGCTGCTCCGTAAGTGTGGCCACCAAAAGCGCTGTAACTCTCCATCCAGGGTATTAGGAGTATCCCAGAATGCCTGTTCACAACAAACCGGAAGAGTGGCTGAACTCCGTCCGGGCGAAACTCCCGGAGCTGCTTATCTAAAAAACAACACAGCTCCTTTGCTCGAGCGAGCGGAGAAGGCAGGGGAATTGCTTTGGAATGTTCACAGCTGTTTGCTTGAGGAGAGAAGCCACACGGGGAGGGAGGGGGGGAGTCCGTGTTGAGCAGCTGCTTATGTGTCTGAAGGCTATTTAGGAGTGCATAATTTGCATTTAGTGAATAAGAGAGGGGGGGGGAAGGGGTCAAAACTTTTAAAATGATTGAAGGTAGGTGCTGTGTATCTTCCAGTCCTTAGAACTTGCAAGGCAGGGAGCTGAGACAACAGTGTCAGCTCCAAAAATCCACTCTCTCTGTCTCCCCCACGCTCCCTGTCACACTCCACCCCACCCCCCCCCTCTTTTGAAAAGCACGTTGCAGCCACTTGAATGCTGGGATAGCTGCCCACAATGCACCACTCCCAACACTCCCACTGCGGCTGCAAATGTGGCCACACTGCAGCGCTGGTAGCTGTCAGTGTGGCCACACTGCAGCGCTGTCCCTACACAGCTGTACGAAGACAGCTGTAACTCCCAGCGCTGTACAGCTGTAAGTGTAGCCATACCCTTTGTTGCAATAGGGAAGGAGGTTCTTGTGGCTAAGGCAAAAAACTGGACTCCAGGAAATAGCTTTGCTGTTGACTTGTTGTGTGGCCTTGGGTCACTTATCACTTGGTCACAACACTTAGGTTGAGGTTTTCAAAGCCTACTAGGGGATTTAGCCACACATTTCCTGTTACCATTAAATTAATGGAAGTAAATGGTAAGGGGGATGTAATGCAACAGGGGTTTACCAAAGATAAATCATGCCAGACTAATTTGCTTCTTTGAAAAATAACTCTCTTTTTTTTAGATAGGGGAAGTGCAGTAGATTCAATATACGTGGACTTCAGCAAAGCATTTGACACTTTACCATGCTGGAAATTACTAGTTAAGTTAAGTTAAGTTAAGGAGGATGGGGATCAGTACAGAATTGTTAAGTGGCTAAGGAACTGGCTAAGGGGGAGAAGACAATGGGTTGTGCTGACGGGTGAATTATCAGACTGGAGGGAGGTTACTAGTGAAGTTTGCCAGAAAAAGTAAGAGTGTGTTAATGAAATTTGCTGATGGTACACGGTTGGGAGGCCTTGTCAATACAGAGTACTATTGTATAGGAAGATCTGGCTGATCTTGAAGACTGGAGTGACAGAATGGGATGAAAATTCAGTAGTTCAAAGTGCAAGGTGGTGCACTGAGGATATAATCATAAGAATTTCTGCTACAAGCTGGGGCTCATCAGTTGGAAACAACAGAGGAGAGAGACGTTGGTGTGTGGGTCAATCACTGGGCTATTAGCCACCAATATGATGTGACTGTGAAAAAGGCCAGTGACATCCTAGGCTGTATCAGGTGAAGCATTTCCAGTAGAGAGAGAGAGGTTTTCATGCCATTGAACAAAGCATTGGTAGGACCTCATTTGAAGTACCTTGTACAGTTGTGATCACCTGTGTTCTAGAAAGATGAATTCAGACTGGAACAGGTGCAGAGAAGAGCTACTAAGATGATCAGGGGAATGGAGAGCCTGTCTTATGGGAGGAATGAGAAGAGCCTAGCTTGTTCAGTCTAGCAAACAGAAGACTGAGAGGGGATCGGATTGCTTTATGTAAATACCTCAAGGAGTAAATACCAGGGAGGGTGAAGAGCTATTTAAGCTAAAGGACAGTATTGGCACAACTACAAATGGATATAAACAGGCCATGAACGAATTCAGACTGGAAATGAAAAGGTGTCTAACCACCAGAGGGGTGAGGTTCTGGAGCAGCCTCCCAGTCAGAGTTGTGGGGCAAAGCACTTAATTAATTTTAGGAGATAGCGGAACAGATTTTTTATTGTGATTGTATGACAGGGTTGGTTCTGGTGGTAGGGGGCAAGGTCAGAAGCCCTGGGGCTCATTTCCAGTATATGTCTCATATTTCTGAAGCACATGCTTCAGGGTTTCAGCTGCCTACCTGCAGGGGTTAGGGAGGGTTTCTCCTCCCCCCCCCCCCCCCGCTTCAGTGTATTCAGGGGTGGGATTTTTTGTTTATCTTCTTCCTCTGAACCATCAGGGCTGCCATGACCAGAGATGGGACACTGGGCGGGACCGTGGCTCTGAGCATTCTCTGTCTCAGGTACTTGGCTGTATGTTTCTTTCTCACATGTTCAGGGTCTAACTGATCACCAAGTGTGGAGTTGGGAAGGAATTTCTCCCTAGGTCAGATTGTCAGCAACCTTGGGATGTTTCATCTTCCTCTGCAGCATGTGGGTCACCTGCCAGGATTATCTGGGTCTATCTCACTTCCTCATTTCCTTGCTTTTGCAGGGGCCTCAGGTCCTGATGTACCTCAGTCCCTCCTGTTCTATGGCAGTGGCACATAATACTCCAATCTCCTGTGGGCTGTAATACTTTGGTCTCATTTTGGTGGTTGGGTTTACCATGAGGTGCTGGGTGGGAATGCATGGCCTGTGATATGCTGGAGGTCAGACTAGGTTTGTGGTTCTCAGCCTGTTTACCATTGTGGGGCGCATATGAAGCTATCTGTGTTACGTGGGCTGCATCCACACAATGTATATATATGACCTGTATGGCCCTGAGGATGTCACATGGGCCACTGCTGTGTGCTGATTGGGCATTAGGTTGAGAACCACTGGACTAGGTGATCTGATGGCTCTTTCTGGCCTTTAAATCTGTTACGAACATGAATATTTGTGTGGCTAAATCTCACTAGTCGGCCTTGAAAAGCCTGACCTTCTCTGTCACCAGCGTGCTGTGAGGAATTGGTCACTCATCTGAAAAGCAGGGTGGGATTTCGTGATCAAGATGCTGGATAAGTACTAGTTGAAATCTGACCGGGTTATCAGCTTGTCCACTGTTATCTAGACTGTGCTGAGCAATTTTAATGATGCAGCAATGACTCATTCAGCAGGATTGCAAGTACGAAATTGTTATCCTCTTATCTGTTTTCTTCTTCTCTCTCCAGCCAAACATTTCATTTTGTAAGTGTTAGCGTGGAACTTCTTGTCTTTATAATGCCCTGTAGATCAAGGTGGATAAAAACTGATGGCTTTTTAAAAATGGATTTTTTAATTTCAATTTATGTGAAATTAACTTGTATTTAGATTTCTAAAAATGACAGCATGTATTAAGGTCTAAATTTAATTGATTAAAATCATATAAATTACATTTAAAAACATAAGCAGTATATGTTTACTGCCAAAGTTTTCAAGAAAGTCAAATCACTGAACTGATAGAAATCACGGGCAAAGCGCCTGCAACCAGAAAAATAGTGTATTCTGCAGGTGCAGAGAGAATGTTTTCTTCATTTCAGTATATTAAACTAGTTTAGTTCAATGACTAGTTCATTCAGAGTTAAAAACCAGTAGGAAGATGAAAAAGCAGGAAAGCTTGTTTTCCTCTTCCAATCTATTAATAAAAACTAGGTCTGAGAGGATGAGATCTGTCGGGATCTGATATGTTGAAGGACACAGTGATAGGAAACAATCAGTTTCATTTAGTAACTACAAATAATACTTCCTTGCATTAATAAATCAGTTCTAAATGCAAATCTTGTTTTGATAAACTTTTCTTCATGTATATCCAGAACATTTAATGTAGTTTTATTTAACTAATTAAAAATGTAAATGCTATGGGGTTTTTGCATTTTTAATTACATTCAAATTCCCATCTAAACAGAATTTGACACTAAGCACAAGTAAAAAAAAAAAATTAATCATCTGGTAAATAAGAAATGCATTATCCACCGTTTTCTAACATCATGAAAATGTAAAAAAATAAGAATCTGTATAAATGTAATTTAAGCTGTATAATTGCTTAGATAAATGTATATAGACATCATGTATCTTCTTGGTTCATAAAAAGATGCACTAAATTTTGTGTAAAGGGTATATTTAGTTGCAATTCAATGTGTTTTAATGGTTGTCAATCAGTGAGAATCAACCTTTTTTTAGGAAAATAACTAAAAAGTACAAATGCAAAACACAATTAAAATGGAGGAAAATCAAGGTTTCCTGCTTGCTGATTTAAATCATGATCAAAATCAGTGATTTTAAAGTGCTTTGATTTAAATCAGCCCACCCTGCTGTAGACTACAGGAACTACCCAGTAGTTGTTGCTGCAGCTTCATTTATAATCTGGTTCTTTCGTTTTCATTCCCTAGGTCCAGCTGGGAACTTCCTGACTTGCGAGAAGGGAGAGTAAAAGCCATCAGTGACTCTGATGGTGTGAGCTACCCCTGGTATGGGAACACCACAGAAACGGTGACCTTGGTTGGGCCCACTAACAAGGTCTCCCGGTTCTCAGTCAGTATGAATGACAATTTTTACCCCAGCGTGACGTGGGCTGTCCCTGTGAGTGACAGCAATGTGCCCCTGTTGACCAGGATTAAGAGGGATCAAAGCTTTACTACGTGGCTAGTAGCCATGAATATGACCACCAAGGAGAAGATCATCCTGCAGACTATAAAGTGGAGGATGCGTGTTGACATTGAAGTGGATCCTTTGCAGCTCCTGGGGCAGCGAGCACGACTAGTGGGAAGGACTCATCAGGAGCAGCCCCGGATTCTGAGCCGAATGGAACCCATCCCGCCAAATGCACTAGTGAAACCCAATGCCAATGATGCCCAAGTCCTCATGTGGAGACCCAAACGAGGCCAGCCTTTGATAGTGATACCTCCCAAGTAGATGGTGTGTGGTGTTGAGGGCATCGTTGTTGTTGGTATGGCGCAAATGAACTGGGTTTTTGAGCCAAAGCAGACCTCTGGTGAATGGAAACAGAGTTCCTCCTTTTTCAGAAAGAATATGGTACCTGGTAGTGGCCAATGCTACGTCACAGAAGAGGAATCACACAGCTGATGGACTTCTGATGACATACCTGGGGGATTCTGTACTTCTAGGGTATTTTGGCTGAAAGAGGCTTTCTTACCTGAATAACTCATATTCCCTTGCCATAACATGCAAGGAATGAGAATATGATTAAACAGTGCCTGTGGCAAATGCTGCTTCTCAACCAATTAGATGTAGAAATGGAGACCATGCACACCAGATGTTCATGGTCTTAGAGTTTGATCCTACTGTCTGACCAATGGGGCGGGGTTTTACCACATTTTTATACCTATGCAGTTTTGATTGATAATCAAATGATCACCTTGCTCATTGGAACTAAAAGAATGTTTACAAAGGGGGGGAAATAACAACCCATGCCATCTGTTCCACTTAGCTACAAACAAGCTCTGAGTCCACAGGGAACTGTCCAAGGTGCTGAACTGAAGTACAATGTGAACTACCTTCCTCTTCCCAAGAATAATTTCTTCAAATGGATTGAATTAGGACATTTTGCATGCATCTCAGTGTGTTTCAAGTAGTTGTGAATGTAGGAGCTGCCATAGTTCTTTCCATCCTTTGAGTGAAATCCAAGGGAAATCTAGATGTAATTTAGTTCTAAGAGACACTAATCTTTCCTAGCCCTCCATTTCCCTCTCCCCTGAGCCCTTCTTTTAAAGAAGCAAAAATAATTCTCAGTAAAATAACGAATTATGAGCAATGTCTGTTCACCCAGCAAAGGGAGAACCAGGGAGATGTTGACTGTTTGCATGATGTCCAAAAGGCTTGGATGTACTCCAAGATTCAAACACTTTCTTCAAATATGTAAGTCCATTGCAAGAAGCTGGGGTTCTTTCTTGTTTTCCATATGAATAGCTGTTCATTTGGAAAGCCACATCCCTAACCGCCTGCAGAGCAGCGTAACTAAAGGTCTGCACACAGCGTGCTTCCAGGCCTCAGGGCCTGCTTTTGGAGCCATGGAGCTAAGACATGGGAACTGCCTGTGTCTATTTGCTGGGGCAAAGGGAAGCGTTTGCACCACCTTCAAGGGGACGGGATAGTTGTTCATGAAAACTCCTCTGAGCTTTCACCTCCTGCAGCAACAAAACAATAGCTTCCGAGAAGGATGGTTAGACGTGCATGTCTTGAGTGAAATGCTCCTCTAGCCAGGCACCAGTGCATGGCTGAATCCATCCGGGGGATGTGGGGGTCTGTTATCTTTGGGAATAAGCCTGAACTTCACTCTCTGATGAGGACGTTTTTGGGGGGTAACAGGATCTTTGATTTTTAAGGGCCCTCACCACAGTTGGTTGCTATGATGGTGATCTCATGACCAGAGTGGGGAGAAATGCTGTGGGTCATAAACTCATGGAATTTCCTTCTTGTTCTTCCCCTGGGGGTGTGATGCACCTCTCCTCTCCCTATCTCTGTCCCCCAGCAGGTTCATCGTGTTATCCTGTCTTGGAGGATATGCAGAAGGAAAAGGGTGTCTGCATTCCTGCTGGCCGCTGGACAGCAGTGCTGCCTTGATGGAGGCTGCCCCAGGAGCCTTGTCAGGGAAGGGCCATGGCTCATGGTGCAAGAGGTTATAGTCATAACTTGTGCTGTTTTCCCCCAGTCACACTGACTAGCTCTTTCATCTGCCCCCTCCAGTGAAGGGAAGCTGGCTGCCTGGTTGGTGGAGGTGTTCCAGCAAGGAACAGAAGTAGCAGTGCTACCATCTTCTGGGCACAGATGCAGAGAGCAGGGAGGTCAGGTAGAGAAGAAGATGTAAAGTCTTAAAAGGAAAGCTCCTGGTTTTCCCATCTTAGTCACCAGGAAACAAACAAAAACAAAAAAAGAGAAATGCAGAAAAGTGTGGTTTATAAACAGAATGTGCATTACCATTTTAAGGCACTGCTAACTACTCAGGCCAGTGTGACCAAGAGATGATCTAAAGCATGTTTACCCAGCTGCTAATTTAAAGGATATTTCTGCGGGATGTTGAGGGGCTCCCTTAGTATTGACTCCAATCCAGAGGAACTCTTAGCGAGTCCTAGATAGCGTGAAATGCTACTGATTCATTCTGCATGGAAACTGCTGTATCTGCCCTTCCAGCATGAGCCCAGTGACTTCTTGAAACCTTGGATTATTGCTCTGAAAAGCCGTTAATCTCTCAGTAATAGAAAGATAAAGTTTCTGTTGTTATGTGAATTTAGGCCTCTGAACAAAGAAATCACTCAGCATAATTCCACGGTTCAAAGCTCTCCATTATGCCTGCCTTCATTCAGAGCATATCCTACTGAGCACCATTCATGTGCTATCTGTGTTAGTGTACATTGGTGGTAGGTTCTCCTGACAGTTTTGCAGAAAACTCTTGTTATAGTATTAGCCCTGCTTTTCTGAGCTTGATTTTTAAGCCGATTTCAGTGGTGATTTCACTGCTTTGAAATCCAGGGCTCCGCTATCCTTTTTACGGAGTTGATGTTTTGCTGCATTTTTCCCACTTTGCTTATGAGCCTCATGCTTTTTGCGTCGCAGGGATCATACAGGACCTACACAGGTGCACTTGGGTGTCTGGTACGTTCAGGGCTTCTGTGGTCTCTGTGCAGGCTAAGCCCCCTTCGAGATCACTGGAAACAATACCTGCCCAATGACGTCAGGGTCTTTTGAGCAAACCTCTCTGGAATTTGATTCTTATGACCAGGATAGAGTAGGTACTGGGGACCCACAAAGGAGATGAAGCGAATGCGAGCTGAAATCTGTTGGGGAAGTTTCTCCTTCACCCCAGGAAAGGTCTCTTTGTGCTATGTCCCCCTGCCCTGGGCGCCTTGGCCTTCAGCAGGGCTGCTCTGGGTAGAATCAGCGGAGAGAGCGTAGCAATGTCATGTATCCGTTAATGCCATCCCAGTCAGCCTTAATTCACACAGAGTCACCAGCTTGCCTCAGCTGCCCTGCATCCCTGTGGCTCTGGTGTACCTCCTACAGCCTATTCTCATTCCTGGCTGGTGCACCGGCAGCCTTTCTCTGCCATCCCTTGGTAACACCTGCAGATGCACAGGACTGCTAGGCTTCCACAGGGTGAGTTTGAGAATTCCATGCTCTCACCAGTTCATGGGCTCCTGGAGGCCATGTCTGTGCCTTGCCTGCTCAGGGCAGAGCCTTCAAAACTTCTGAGCATGGATGTGCTGAATTTTCCCCAGACCTTCAGCCCTCTGATGCGGCTTTCAGGCAGCTGGGGTGCATGACACTATGACCTTAAAACTGGCATGGCAAAGTAAGTTGTTTTCCAAGCTCTACCCCACACCTATTATATGTCGCTAGTAGACTCTGGTCTTACCCCTCACGCCACTCTAGACCAAAAATACCATGTTCTTGTCTCTCTCTTATTCTCAGTAGTATTTGTTACTAATTTCTTATCCTTTTAGACACCAGAAATGTTGAATTTCAAAACTTACACCCAACATGTTCAGCTGTGGTGGCCTAGTTTACAGCATCTGAAATCAGCCTACTTGTCTAAGAGCATGCTGAAATTTTTCATACAAAAGTTTTTCAGGGAAAATTTGCCTTTTTTTTTATGATGAAACTTTACATGGAAAAATTGTTGTCATGATCAGAATTTTCCATTTTTTGACATTTTTTGTGTCTTATTTTCATGTTAATTGGAAATGTTATCAAAATATTTTTTTAAATCATTGTTGACATTTAAAATGTAGTTTTTGGAACATGGAAAATTTTCAAACCAATTTTGGTTAAAAACAAAAAACCCCCAAAACTCAAATGTTGAGAAAAATGGAAATGGGATGTGTTTCTAACTCTGAAGTGGAAACAACATCTGCATTTTTCACAAAATAAATTTCCCATTTCTCAGTCAGTTCTAGTGTCCAAGTTTGGAAAACTTTGGCCTGAGGTTATAAGGTTTGGGGCCAGAGTCTCAGCTGTTCTAAAGGTGTTTGTCATTGGAGCTACATCTGTTTGATGCTGGATCCCGTCCCTGAATTTTGCTCTATCCCTCATTTTGGGCTTCCTACCCAATCATTTTAAACTTCATCCTGCATTTTGGTCTGGAAGATTGAGACTGGAACCGCAATTTGGGCAACCAGTGCTCCCCATTTTAAGGAGAAACCCGCAATACCACCCAGCTTCTCAGAATTGCTAAAAGTCCTGAGGAATGCAATCACTAATGAAATCAGTGTTCTGGGTGTGGATTTAAAATGCAAACCTTCAGAGGAATTCTGGGAGAGCAGTAGTTGCACAGCTGGAATCTGACAGCTGTGAGATTTAGAATCTGTTGTTCTCAAGCTAATATCCCTAACACAAAAGCTGTGAGGTGAAGCTGGTTAAAACCGTCACTTGTGGAAATGACTTTGCCAAGTATATATGAGAGCAGAAATAGTGTCAGAGGCAGAGGGGCCAATGAGGCATTTTGATCTTGCTGGGGCTGCATGGGCTTAAGGAAATGGGGAAAAAAACAATGTCAGACTCTATGCTCAATGCACAAAGATGTGAATGCACCTGCACCTCTGAGTGAAAAAGATGGTTAATCAGAGCCATGGGAGCAGCTGAAATACCACATTTGTCAGGAGCTTTCTTGGATAGGAAAGAAAAGAAATTAGTTAGCTCAGAGAGATGCTGTTAATTTCACTGCAGGGGCATTCGTGCCTACAGGTTCTTCAGGGTCTGTAGGCCCCACTGAGCCTGTGCCCTCTGTGGAAAATCCCCTGTTAAAAGGTAGGTTTTCACAAGAGCTGAGCGCCCTCGCAGCTCCTATAGTGCTCAGCTTGTGTTTTCATGTGGGGGACTTTCCACTGTTCCTAACAGGAGCTGCTGGATGATCTGGAACATTGGATCCCAAATATTTAAGTATAGTGGCTCCTTGACAGATATGTTAAGGCTTGATGGCACCCCACAAGCAAAGACCATTGCTTTTCCCAACTCAGGACACTAGATGCAAAGGGGACCTCAGAGTTAGGATGGTTTTGTGACTTTATTCAGTTTTATACAATTTGTTAATGATATAATCAGATGTAATCTGGGGGTTTAAAACTATAATTGGAAAATACAGCTTTTGGGGTGTGTTGGGACACAGTCTGAGCTTGTTGCGAGACGAGCAGACCTGTTTTGAATGGCAGAGCTGCGCACTGTTTGGTTGAATCTCTCATAGCACCAGACATAAGTTGTTTTTGAAGTTTAAATGATTTCTGTTTGGGTTTCACAGGAGCCATTGCTGACAACCGTGGCTCTGAGATCCCTGGAAGTGAGTGGAAGTAGCACTTTTAGAGCTTCGGCAATGAGTTCTTCGTACTCTCCTTTAACCAAAATTCAGGATTCCTGGCTTGTTAGATTTGAAAACTTGTTCTTTAGTGTGTGATCACTTGACAGTTTTAAGATGCACCTGTCTCTCTATCAACCCCTTTCCCCTCTCTGCTGCTACCAGCACTGGAGGCCTCTTTCTGTCCTCTGCACCAGCAGTGCCTCTCAGCTGAGAGACTTCCAGCTGCCTGCTTCCCCAGCAAGGAGTCTCTCAGCTGAAGGCCCCCTGCCGGAGTGGAGGGCACAGAGAGAGACCACCAGCAGCAGCAGCATGAGACACAGACCCATAAATAAAACTGGTGATTTTTAAGCCTAGCTTAATGGTCTTTTAATTATAAAAACAAAAATTGGCTTAGCAATTATGTTTTCCCCCAGACATTCATGGCTCCATCATGAACACCAAAGGGTTGGGAAGCACTGGTTTGGAAAACTTGGGCCCAGTTGTGGGTGCTTGGCCCATTTGTTAGGAGCACACGTGGCTGAATGGCTAAGTTTGAGGTTGGCATCTGGTTTACATTGCCCAGCCCTAGTGCTTTGTTTACTCTGCTCCTGCCAGTCCCTGGGCTTGTTTAGGGTTGCCGCGTGGAGCAGATCTGGGTGCTATCAGATAGCTTAGGAAAAACCCTGTGGGGAATATGGCTAGTTATTGGTGCTTGGTTCTTAGTTCATTTTAGGAAGGGGCCTTTTGAAGAGAGAGGTTCCTGCGCATTCTCTGTTTGGGAGAGGCAGCGTTAGCCATCGAGCTATGCCCACCGCTCCTCTTCTGAGTCAGCCCCTATGGTTTAGCGTTGTAGCTGCAGAGAACGATCATGGCCAGATACAGTCTACAGCTGTGATCTCTGCTGCTCCTAGGTTTGAAGACACTTTAGCACTTGCCACACTGAAAACATAGAGGAATAAACCCTGGCCCCATTGAACTACGTGAGAGGTTTGGCAGTTGACTTTAATGGAACCAGGATTTCACTGTAAAACTTTCATGATCACAGGTCCCCCGCTAAGCCTAGTCCCACAAGAATGGGTTAAGGGAGCAGAAATCTTACCCTGTATGGGGAAGGGAATGCTGATCAATTCTATTAACTTATTTATTCAACTACTTATTTTTTTAGAGTGGGTTTTCCCTGAGCTTCTAGTATACATTTACATTAAGGACAGCATGCTCCAGTTGGAATGGGGACAACTGCACATGGTCTTGACTGTAGAACCTAGGAGAGAGACTGAGACCAGGTCTACACTGCAGAGTTCGATTGAGGTGAGGCAGCTTATGTCGATCTAATTATGTGAGTGTCGACACTACAGCCTTGCTGCCGGTGAAGTAAGTGCCCTACTAGACTGACATAGTAACTCCGCCTCTACGAGAGGCGCAGGACATTTGGTGTAGTTAGGGTGACACAATGTGCACATGTCCATGTGGACACTGTGTTACTTACATCGGCTGTTGGCAGTCATTCTTGTCAATGTCACAGCTGCTGGGCTCACAGTTGGAGCTCCTGCCCTGCACTCTGGGGTTGAGAGCCCCAGCTGTGGGCCCCTTGCAGGACTCAATTTCACAGCTTGGCCCCTACCAGCCTATCTTGTCAATTTCACAGCTTCAGCTGTGAGCCCTGCTGCTGCTCTGAGCCTGAGGCAGCCATGAAATTGACAAGAAAGGCGGTTAGGCTCCCTGCTATGAACCCGGTGCCAGGCTCACAGCACAGGCTGTCACCTCAGGGTGGGTGGAGGGCTCCAGCTGTGAGCCCAGCTGCTACCTGGGCTCTCCGCTCCCTATTCCCCAGCTGGGCTCCCAGGTCCCCAGTGTGGAGCTCCAGGCAGAGCTGAGAGCCTGGGCTCTCAGCCCGCCACACTGTCCCTCTGAAGTAGGTGCATGCACTCCTGGTGAGAATGCTCACCACTGACAGGGTAGCGTGGACATGAAAAACCACAGTAATTACCATAGTGTGTGGAAGTTGACCTAAGATAGGTTTAGTTTATGGTGTAGCGTAGACAAACCCTGATTCCCAGTATTGTGTGTCTAGCTTTAAAGTCCCACGAAACATAACCCCATTGAGTAGGAAAAGTATCAGTACTTTGAGCAGGGCAAAAAGCCACCTTTGCAGTTTCCTTCTGTGCAAACAAGGGAGGAATCTGGAGGACTTTGCACTCTCATTGTAGCGCATTGGGGGAATTGGAAACAGACATTGCTGTTCATAGGCCTGTGTCCACTCTGCAAGGAGTTACAGCTGCAAACTGTGGTGCTCACTTTGCCACTTTATGTATAGTTCCCTTCCCCTCCTAAAGACCTGCTGCTTTCCCATTTTTGATTAATGGGTTTTATTATTTTATTAGGTTTGATTTATAGATGATCCCATCAGACATTCTCAAGGTGTATTTACATAGTGAAGCATAACTCCTTAACCTCTGATTTGCTGGGTTGTTGGGATCCGTGTAGGTCCATTGACATCAGTGGCATTGACTAACTTATACTACCTGGGGATCTGCGCTGTGGTGATTCTCATTCCCCAGGCTTTGCTCCCCCCCCTTGAGTCATTTTGCTCTGGTTTCCCAAAATGTAAAGAGCAGGGAGTCAATAAATGGCTGGTTTTTTTGGTTAATTTTAATGTTTATGAAAATCAGAACTGCACTGCCCAGATACAGGTACAATGTCAGTGTCCTCTGTGCTCTGTTCCACACAGCAGTACCTCTGTCCTGACCTGAACCACTCCCGTCTGGCTCAATACTGGGTACCATCCCCCTAGGGTACCACCACTACTGCTTTCTAACCTGCCAGGCCCCTGTCTGTTCCCTGCATAGGTCTTTCCAAAGCAGCAGTTTCCAGTCATGAGCAATTGTGTGGCACGATGTGGACAAACGTCCATTGCGCACCAAGAATTGAGGCCCAGCGCTATAGCTTTGCTTGTGACCAAAGACTAATTTGAAACCAGGTCTCCAGGGGAGGGAGTCTGGTGCAGCAGCACCCTGTATCATGGTGGCTTCTGTTGGGTCTCTGCTAAGTAGGAAGATTTATGCAAAATTTGGAAGGATCCAGTCTTCAGAGAGTGGGCTAAGGGGTAGACATATTTGCCATCCATTAAACATAATTAAGGCTAAGATTTAGTCATAGGCATTTTTAGTAAAAGTCATGGACAGGTCATGGGCAATAAACAAAAAGTCACGGCCCCCTGACCTCTCCATGACTTGTACTATACTCCTGACTAAATCTTTGGTGTTCTGGAGGGTTCCGGGGGTGCAGCCGCTACTCTGGAGGGGAGACTCTGGGGCACCTGCTGGTACTGAGGGCAGGCTGGTGCTTAGGGGGGCGGGGGGGCTGCCCGGGACTGCGTCAGCCACTGCTGGCAGCGGATGGTCTGGGACCATCACTGCTGCTGCTGGTGGGGGCCTGTGACTACTGCACTACTGCTGGCGGGGGGCCGCCCAGGACCGCCACTGTTGGTGGGGGGCAGTGCAGCTGGCCCTGGGGCCACCTGAGCTGCTTGGACGGCCCTGGGGTCAGTTGCACCTGCTGGCTGCAGAAGTCATGGAGGTCCTGGAAAGTCACAGAAGCCTTAATTATAATTACTGAGACGCTTAAAGAGAAATACCAACCCCCATCCCTGGAACCTTTTGTTTTTACTTGAAACTCTCTGAGTATTCCAGAGCTCTGCACATCCATCAGGAAAAGGACTTCTCCACACTTTGTGCAGCGTCAGACATTTTAGTCTGGCTGCTAGCACAGCTCTGCCTTTTACTTCAGATATCTTTGAAATCCCGTTGGGGGAAGATAATTTTCTTTTCACTCAGCAGAGAAGATCTGGATTCACACTGGGGTCTCTCAGGTGAGTCTTCATTACAGTACAGTTGAAAAGCCAGATCAGAATGGGCATGAGATACGTATAGGTAGATAATTACTAAGTTCCTGATCCAGAGCCTGTTGAAGTCGGTGGGGGTCTTTCCATTGACTTCAGTGGGATGTACATCAGGCCCTAAGCAGTGACCATGCACGGAGGCACGTGTTGAAGTCAACAGAGCCCCCAGGATATCACCAGATCAGAGCATTTCCTGCTGGAAATTCTTGGTTTCTATTCTGCTGCCCGTTCTTGTAGCCAGCATCTCATATCTCAGGGAAGGATTGGGGGGGATCCAGTTCTCAGAAATAGGAACCTGCAAATTTCCTCCATTGCTAGAACCAAACTGGAATGCCGGGACTTTCGGAAGGGTCTCAGATGTTGGGTTACCTTCCTTCCCCTCTGACATTTCTTGTTCACAGCCGTGCCTCTGCTTCACTGAGTTCCACTGACTGCATCAGTTATGTCACCAAAGGCTGCTCTCATAGCAGGCTCACAGCCAGAGGCAAGAGGAGCCATAAGCCTCACAAGAGAATCTGTTCTCATGAAATGTCCAAGCAGATTTTGCCGACCCAGGGTGGGGAATTAGAAGAAGCATCTGATTCAGCCATCACCAACCAAATGCAGCATGCCTGCATGAGACCGCGTTGAGTCACGCTGTGGCAGCTGTGCACCCTAAATCCTTCGATACTATGCACAAGGTATTGCCTTTACGCTCTAGAGGAGTTTTCATAAACAGTGCACGCGTGTGTGTTCTGTAATGTTGGGACAGAGATTTGTGGGTGTGTCTCACACAGCGAAACCCTCACGTAGGGTTGCACTTGCTTTCTGAAAATTAAACCAACCCTTTGCCAGAATTGCATTTGAAACAATTTGGGACTTTCCAGTGTAACTGTAAGCGGCTTCCACTTTGTGTGTGTATGTATGTATGTATTTATTTATTTATTTATTTGCATTTTACTTTTGTAAATCACCAGCCCATTGAAAAGCCTGGGGGCCTTGTGTCAATTTGAAAAAAAATAATCCCTTCTTTTAGGGAAAATGTGTGTTTGGCTGCAGTCGACAGCAATCAGGACACACTTACCCAGAGAGTTACCCAATTCCCACACCCTTAGCACTGACTTCACTTGGCCTCAATCTTTCCTGTACAACAACATGATAAAACATGGTGAACAAAAAATCAGGTAAACCCCAATGCAGAATAAAACCCCAGGACCCTTCTAGAAACCTGGGAGCAGTTGGCTACTCTGATCCTTCCCCCATCTCCTCTTATTTATTGCCTTTATCTCCCTTTGTTGTTTTTTTTCTTTTTGACTCATGCTGTATTTGATGTTTCCAATTTCCGAAGATGATGATAAGAGCAGGAGCGTGTGAGTGTTACTTTGGAGAAAAGGAAAAAAAAATTGGGTATTCTGCTGCCGCATTGGGAAAATCAGAAGGAAGAAAAGACGAAAGCTGGTTTTGCAGAGTGCCTTAAACAAAAATGACTTTAACGAGTAGGGGGTTCTGACTCTTCTGTCTTTGGATGTTGTTAAAAAATCAAACATGTTGCATTTCACTTCTCTGGGATTAAAAAAAAACAGTTCAGTATATGTTTCAAACAAGTGTCTTCTTTGAGTGTTTGTGGATT
This sequence comes from Chelonoidis abingdonii, assembly GCF_003597395.2. Taxonomy (NCBI): domain Eukaryota; kingdom Metazoa; phylum Chordata; order Testudines; family Testudinidae; genus Chelonoidis; species Chelonoidis abingdonii. Next base: position 66,282,313 of record NC_133775.1, on the reverse strand, counting down.
TTCTTAAAGATGTGGTACCACGTGCCTCTGGGATTGAACAATACAACGGCAGCAGATGCAAGGAAAATATTCATCTTAAAATAAACTCCCGTGTGGTCTGAGAAGAGAGAAATGTGGTGAGCAGCAAGGAGCCAAAGTAAGGATGCTTCTCATTTAGCTTTGCGAAATGTCCTTGGTTGGCTTTGCTTGTCCCAACCATCAGGTGTCTCCATTTTATCCCATCTCCCAGCACACTGTTTGTTGGTCCAAACAGCGGTTGGTTTACAAGGCTTTCTCTTGGGGAGTTTGATCTTGCAAGACCTAATTCAAAACCAAACATGACTTGGATCCAGCTCCTGTTTTAGCCAAAACTTAAAAGTTCAGGTACCGGAGGACTTTAGATGCCAGGTTATGGTTTTAGCCCATCTCTCATTGCTAATATGGAGCTCTGTCCCTGTCTCTTGTCGGTTGCACTAAGGATGGTGATTGTTGAGTTACATGTTTTTCTGTAATGTGACTAGAAAGAACAGTCTCTTCGAGTTGAGGTCCTCAAAGTGGCTGCAGGTTCAAGGAGGGGATTCATGAATGTAGATCCCACTTGGACTGCAGTGGGACTACACACATGCATACACTGAAGCATGTTTTTTTTTTGCCAATGTGACTACTCATACTTAACGTTAGCCACATGCTTAAGTGCTTTGCTGAATCAGGCCCAAATCCTCAGACCTTATTCCTGGGCAAATGGCTCTGGAATCGTGCTAAAGATCTCGAAGACCAGAATTGACTGGGAGGGTCTCAGTTGCAGGCCCTGATGGACAGCTCTCCTTATACTTTTCTGCCCCTCCTCAGGGAAGTCACTGCTCCTAGTCTCCTGCCATAGGCTATTGGAGGCAGTGCCCGGAAGGACAAGGGGGATCCTTTACCTTCTGTCATTCCTGTTCTCCTCTACTGACTTTGGAGAGCCATTGCTTTTGAGCCCATCTGCAAACAGAGGGCCCGTTGGTGAAGAGGTAATTGATGCCCTCAGTCCAGGGAGAATAGGGCTCAAGTGACATGCATACACCATCCCCTTGCTGGCACTGTACAAAGCCAGCCTCCCAGGATCTCGTTTTTATTTGTCACTGAGGTTGTCGTTTCTCTGCAGGGGGCTGGGAGGTCCCCTCCTCTTGCAGGAGCAGTGATGGCAGGGAGTGGTACATGCGTGTTGTGGAGTCCCACTCTCCTTGGTCTGACACTGTGCAGTTAATGAGGGTGGGCATCTAGATCCTGCATAGCTGGGGGCCAAACCAGAGGCCACTTCTGGGTCTGGGCCACTGGGATTACAATCCAGAAGTGCAATGTGTTGCCACCATTATGCTATTAATGTCGACCCTTGTGGTAAATCTGGAGCTGTTCTGGAGCCTCAAGGGCAATCTCACTGGGTTCCTGGGGCCAATGGGAAGCCAGGTCATGTGGGGAGCCAGATTCTTGAACCTTGCCCCCAATTTTTGGGCTGAAATTACTCAACTAGTGTCATGCCAACACACTCTCAGGTGTCCCCTGGCCCTTTACAGAGTGTCTCTGCCTGCAGAGGTGCATGGTCTCCATGTTGTGAGCCTCACATGACCTCTGGGAAGTAGGGAAGTGCTACTATCCCTGTTTTACAGAGAAGGAACAGAGCAATTAAATGACTTGCCCAAGGTCACACAGGAAGTCCATGGCAGAACAAAGAATTGAACCCCAGTCTCCTCAATCCCAAATCTAGTGCCTTAGCTACAGCACTGTTCCTCTGCACAAGTGCATTACAGCAAAAGTCAGGGAAGATGAGCCCAGCCTCTCTTTGTTGCCCCCTACCAGGTGAGTAATGAAGTGGCCTAAGATCTGCATCAGGAGAAATGGGCATGCCCCTCTCCTATTCCAATAGAGTGGCACCATGATGGATCAGTGGGATGGGGCAGATTTTATAGCCCTGACTCCCCTCCAGACGCAATGAAAGGCAGGTCCATTTTCCTGGTCTGACGTGGAAGGAATCTCCTAATGGTGGGAAGAAAAAAGCAGCAGATGGATGCATCCTGCTGAGCGGCAGAAATGAAACCCGTTAATTACTGCAGCCTGACTCGGTTATCCTGCAAGGAACCATGGAAAAGGCACCTGCTGTGGGGAGGAGGAGTAAGTTAAGCCATGCAGCCCAGGGGTAGCTGTGAATACACGAACTGATTTGATTTCAGGCCCCACTGAGGTGAGAGCAGCTCTGATCTTTGTTTCTGGGATGTTTGCTAGAGTTGTGGCCTGCATCAAAATAATGTTCCTTTAGCTACGTGGAAACAGATAGGCTGCTGGGAATGCGGTCACCACCCAGTCTCACCGTAATGCCATTGCATTCCTCTGAGAAGAGAGACCAACAAATCCTGGAAGGTGTCTGAGGCTAGGTCTGCACTGGGGAGTGGGGGGGTCAACCTAAGATACGCAACTTCAGCTACGTGAATGGCGTAGCTGAAGTCGGCATATCTTAGGTCGATTTACCTGGCTGTGAGAACGGTGGTGAGTCAACTGCTGCCACTCCCCCGTCAATTCTGCTTCTGCCTCTCGCCACGGTGGAGGTCCAGAGTCAACGGCAGAGCGATTGGGGATCGATTTTATTCCATCTACACTAGACATGATAAATCGATCCCCAGTAGATCTATCACTTAGCCTGGTAATTCACAACACAGCCTCCATGCTGCATCTCTGTGGAGCTGATTGCTCACCTTACTGCAATGATGCTTCTCTTGCAAAACCAACCTGTTGCCCCAGATGCTGCTCTGTAACAAACAGGCCTAGATGGGCAGGTCAGCTCTATTCTGTCTGGAATAGGGGAGCCAGAAACTTAGAAGGGAAGGTTCGGTCCCGTTTCTGCTCACTAACGCTCCACTGAGTGCAGCTTTCATTGACATCAATGGAGTTTGGTACCAGGGATGAATTTGGCCCAGGAAGCCCATATCCAGAGGACGCACTGATCCGAGTGGCAATCCAGTTGGTAAATGACAGAGTGCTGCTGTTACAAAATAACTGACAATAAAGACACAGTGTCGTGAGTTTTCTCTGCTTTGGAGGGGAACGTGTAGCTGATTCAGAGCTGGGCCCGGAGGTCAATCTGCTGACTTGCTGAAATTGCTTAGGGAGCGAGAGCTGAGCAGCTGAGAGAGAGAAAGGTTTAACAAGACAGTAATGCTGCAGAATGAGGGTCAAATATTGCACAAACTGGAGGCCAGATTCTGTCTGGGGAATGGCCCCGTCAGAGGGTTTGGTGTGAGCATCTGGGTATATCTCCCCAAACCAGCACCATGCCATTGCTGAGGACAAAGGCTTTGGCTCGCCTCAGTCCCTCCTATTCTCTGCAATAGCAAACAGCCAGGGAGCTGGAATACGTCAGTCTAATCCCTTTTGTTGGATTCTTTGTGGGAGTAAATGGGTGGGGTTTAGTGGCCTATGCTGTACAGGTCAGACTAGATGATCTGGTGGTTCCTTCTGGTCTTAAATTGTGTGAATCTCTTTGTTGAAATTCTGGCGTCCGGCCTGGTTCCCTGCTCACGCAGGCCGTGTGCACAGGAAGGGTTGGCTCCTCTTTGCAAATAACAGAAGTTGAATACAAACAAGAGGAGAGCTGGGTGGAAAATCACCAGGGGTTTTCCCATGAAAAATTTGGAACAAAACATTCGTTCAACATTTTTTCCAACAAAAAATGTCAAGTGAAATTGTCTTTCTTATCTCAGTTGTGTCTATTGTTCCATATACAAGAGAAGCAAAAGGAAGAGACTGCATGGGTCCTAAATAACAATGTGTACTAAATATACACAGACTTGGCAAGTCAGCTGACTGGGGTCTGGTGGCTTCTGCACCGTAGAACACAGTTAGCTCCACTAGAGGGCCTGCGGACTATTGAAAAATCTTAGTCTCATATGCTACAGTTTGATATTGAAATTCGCATTTTGAATTCCATTTGAAAACTGGAAAATATGTAGCTTTTGTCCCCTTCTACCATCATCACTTTGTAAAAGCCATTTTCTCCTTTTTTAAACTGGAAAAATTGGCGGTGAGGGGGGAACAAAGAGAATGAAAGCAAGGAGAACCTCCCAGAAATAAGTTTTTGTTTTTTAAACTTTTTCCCCCTCTTCAAATATTTGAACGGGAAACTAAAAAAAAAATGTAAAATGTGAGAGAAAGTATAACTTCCCCCCTTTCTTTCCCCACTGGAAAATTGGGACAAAAATTAAAAAAACAAAACAAAAAAAACAAGTGAAAGTTAAATCCAAAACCTGAGAGAAGGTGGGAATTTCACCAGAATCTTAAAATGAGAAGTATAAAATATACCAAAAAAAAAAAAAAGGGTCTGGTTCTTTTCTAAAATGTTTCATTTGAATTTTTTTTTAAACAAAAGTCTGTGAAAAAGAAATATTTTCACCCCAAAATCTAGTTGTGGATTAGCAAATGCTAAAGTGTCAAAGGAGGAATTTATGGAGCAACGTGAGAAACTCAAATGCAGGAAATCACTGGGGCTGGATGGTGTCACCTGAGGGTGCAGAAGGGAATAAACAATGTGAAGTAACAGAGAGATATTGGGTTTATGCTGCAATCTGGTGTGATTGCAACATGATCCAAACTAGCTTGAGTAACAGTAGCAGTGACACTGCAGCAGCCACTCAGGTACGTACCTGTGTTGTATTGAAAAACCATCTTGGAATTGTAGGTTGTCACTTTAATTTGTAAGGGGTTTCCTGATCCTGTTTGAAGAATAGGGAGGTCTGTAGGGAAGTGTGAATGTGATCAAAGTCAATTTATTCAGAGCCAGCTGAGAGCAAGGTTGGTGAGTTGTGGCAGGCAGCTGCCTGCTTTGTCCCCCCGTCCCCCGCAATAATTCTATTCTTATCACCAGTTTTCTCGATTATGTTTCACAGCGCATATGGAGATTAGATAAAAACATCAAATCTGCTTGCTAGAACAGGATTCCATGACAGTTTCTTAGGGTTCAGAATGAGAACACAGAAGAACCCCAAAACAGAGAGCGACAAAGCAGGCTGCTCCCTAAGGCAACGGAGCCACAACTTACCCCATCTTGCTGTAGGCTGGCTCTTTGCAGACTGACTTTGATGACACACTTTCCTACAGTGCCCCTGAGCCTGCAAGCAGGATCAGTAAACCCCTTACAAATTAAAGTGACAGCCTAAAATCCCAGCACAGTTTTCAGTATATGACACTATTCAGAGTCCTGGGCCGGCAGGGCTAGCCTGTGCAGCCCACCCATGCTGCTGCAGCTTTGCTGCTATATGACCTAGCACGATCACAGCTAGCTCAGGTGTGTCTACATGTGCTGCAGACGTACCCTGGCAGGGTATCCATCAGCACTGGTTCTGGAAAGCTCAGTGCTGGGGGGTGGGAGGGGCTGTGTTTTTTGACATTCTAAGGGCAGGGTCACCACAAAGATATCTTTCTGGCCCAGCAACACTGATCATTGGATTCGTCCATCTCTATTAGGCTTTGCCTACACTTGCCAGGGCATAAAGCCTGTTGCTCTCTCTATCACTGGCAAAGGGCTGAGAAATGCTGGTTCTAATCATCTCTCCCAGACCTGTCTGAAGGGTTAGAGCCCTGCTGGAATGTGGCACTGAGCCAACCAGCATGCCAGACCCAGTCCTGCTGCCTCGAAAGCTAGGAAACTATGTGCCATCTTCCAGCAGGCCTGGGCCAAGCCCGAGGACCAAGCAGGAGCAGGTGGGTAAGGTTCTATGGCTTGCAACGTTCAGGAGATCAGACTAGCTGGTGGTCCCTCCTGGCCTTAGTCCATGCATCTGCGAGACCAAGCAGCTGCTTCCCTGCAGCCACTAGCCTCCACTTTCATCACTGTGACAGAGTTTCTTGGATGCCCCCCCCCCCCAGTTGTCTCTAATCTTGCCCTTAGGCTGTAAGGATGCTGGATGAGACAGGGACCTTCTTTATGTCATATGTGTGTACAGCACCTAGCAGCCTGTGGCTATGATCCCTCCTTGGAACCTTCAGAGGCTGCTGAGTGGGAGGCATTGGGTAGGTTCTCAGCCACTCATTGAAACAGAGCCTGGGTGTTCGTGTTCAGCATGGCTCTTTGCTCAGCCTATTAGAGACCCCGAGTGCAATATTAGGAGCAGGGCCTTTTGGTTTGTTTTTCCCCAAACAAGAGGCTGCATATTTATAATGAAACCAAAACCTATTAATTCTAGCCTCTCTGCTTACGGTACAGCAAATCTGTTCCCTAGATGGGTTGGTCCTTTTAATCAATGTTCATTTGAGTCCTGATTGTACCAGGCAGTGATGTATGTTAGTGGAGTGCAGACATTATTTATTCAATGGGTATTTCACAGGCCTGATAAGCAGATTAGAATGATATTACAACATCACTTAACAAGTTTGTGCCTTCTTCAGATATTCATGGCAGGGAGGAACTGTGCTCTTTGGACCAGACTAAGCAGGGAAGATGCTTGCCTATATCTGGAGAGCGTTATGGTGATAGTCATCCCTGTGTCTAGTTTAACTGGTTCTGCACGGTGAGTCTGAGGTAGCCAGCCAGCAAGCCCGTCTGGTGCATTTAGACTTATCGACTTGTGGGTCGTTGTCCATGCTAGGTCTGCTTCTTGGGCGTGATGTGCCAAGGAGAGGCTGGCTTAAGCTGAAATCAGAATAAACACAAAAGGGCATCTGCCAAGCAGGCAGAGAGCCTGGGACAAACACTGCTAAACCCCAGCTGCCAATGGCATAAAGAGCCAGAACAAAGCAACAGCTTCTCAGAGCACAAAAGGAGCCAGGCAGAAGGCCTGAAGTGAGCCCTCTTTGGCTGCCAGAGGACCCTGACCCTGCAACCAACCCCACTTTGGGGTGAGGGGGGGGAAATTCCAGACTCAAGAGCACCTTCTGGAGAACACCAAGCCAGCTGCCACTCCTCTCTTCCACACCAAGGGGGCTTTGGTTGAAGCAACCCTGCCCACATGGGGGGAGAGATGATTTCTTAGATCAGCAGATCTTGGGCCATTTAGGGCTTATAGACCACAACCTACAGCTTTACCCCCACCCAGAAGCCAATAGGAAGCCAGTGCACAAGACACTGGCCTGAGGCTCAGGGAACTGGGCTTTCCTATCAGTTTGGTGTGTGACCCTGTCCCGATCCTGTCCCATCCTTTTCCCCTCCTATCTTTGGTTGTTGAGCTCTTAGGGGCTGTACATACATGGTGAAGGAGAGTCCTTGCCCCAAGCAGAGAGCAAAGCCCCACTCAGCTGCTGCTAGATCTAAGGACAGGGACTCTCGCTCTGTATCCACGGCCAGCGGGAGGGCATCGACTGCTAGCCAAAGCCACTTCCAGGCTGACCAAGGGAGAGACAAGCTAAGGCATGTGCATCCTTCTGGAGCTGGCTTGCCATTACTTTCTCCTCCATCTTGGGATTAGGAGAAAGTCAAGAGTTGGCCAGGCTGTCAAGCTCAAGTGTGGTTTCTAGAGCAAAAGCCATGCGTTTGCATCCTTCCAAGTGCCTGGCATGGAGCAGCAGGCCCTTCCTGTGTGTCCTGGCCAGCCGTGAAATTTCTTATAATCTTTTGGTCATTTCAGCTCAAGGCTTCTGCCACCAGCCCCGTAGCCATATCCCATTGTCTTTCCTGTGCTGCAGATCATCAGCAAAGCAAGGATGAGGATGAAGTCATGGAAGAGGACCTATAGGGGACGTGTTATGAATGGTGTCTCACATGCATAGGGTCTGGTCTAGGCCCTAGCCTGTAACCAGTCCCTTGGAAGTGACCCCATTAGGAGGCTTGTCCCCAAGGACCCATGCAGTTGCACAGGAGCAGGCCTATAGCTTCTACATCTCTGAAACTGGGTCTCCAGCCACCAGCGATCCCCTGGTGCTCTCTATGCGTAGCAATACAAAGCACAGAGGGAAACTGAGGCACACATAGGCCTAATAAACTTATTCCCACTCAGTCACAGATGGTGGCAGGATATTATTATCTGGGTTTGCCTCGCCATCAATGGCACATTCTCTCAATAGAATGGTGAGCTCCCTGACACCTCTCTGTGGTTATGCCTCCTATCTCTGCCCCCAGCTGAGCAGGGGTTGGCAGTGCTGCTTGGAGAAGGAAGGCCCTTCCCTGCGCTGTTGGAAGCCCTGAGTTGACGGGCTAAGGGCATGGTGGGGTCAGTATGGTCAGCCCACGCAGTGAAGGGGCATCATCTCTTTCCCTCCCCAGCCGAGTCAGGCCAGGACCTACAGGGCAAGCAGCATCCCCATGCAGAAGTGGTTTGTGTTCATATAGGCATTTGAAATTTGTTGGGGGGACTCTCTCTTTAACCCCCCCGCTCCGACCTTGCTGACTACATGGTCCCTGCATTGTAACTAAGGGCCTAGGTTCTCCTCCAGGCCCACTGAGACAGATAGTGGCAAGAGCCTGGAGTCTAGGGTGGCAGGACTTGGATCAAAGCCTGGGTATGAAGCCACTGGGCTCTGTTACCCCCAAAGGGAGAATTGTAAGTGGCCTGTCTGAGGGCTGAGCCTACCAGAGAAGCAGGTCACCATAGGGCTGGAGCAGCTGGGGGAGGGGGGAGTGCTGAGGAGAGCCTCCTATGCTAGGTCCATTGTCTGCACTAGATAATGGGGTGTAGGTGCAACCCAGAAGCACCTGCAAAGTGCAGCCTGCCAGGGTGCCTGGGAGCCAGCGAGTGCTGCTCCCCCATGGAAAGGTCCCAGGCGCTGTTTGAAGTCAGTGTACGAGTGAGCTGGCTGCACTCCCAGGCACCAAGCATCATACGCTGGTGCTGTGATAACACTGCCTAGCTCCCACACCTGCGTGTCCAGGTACCAACACAGCTGCCACTCCCATAGCTCTTGAGTGCATGGTGCCCACCTATGCCAGAGGGCTGGATACTTAGTCTGGGATGAGCTTGCCAGTGTCCACTGCATAGTAACACAGGCCCAGAATTCCTGTGTGGCTTGAACACTCCTCTCTCTTGTTTGACAAATATCCAATGGTGAAAGCTCTTCCCTCCCCCAGCTTGTCTCTCTAACATCCCAGGACCAACACCTACAACTGTGCTGCACACTGGAATGAAGGGAGTCACTTAATGCAAGCCTGCTCTAATGTGATGGCTGCAGCTGTTTGGTTCTGATCCCCCTCTTTGGGATCTGTACTTTTTATTTCTCTGCCTAGGTATAGTCCTATTAAAGTCCTATCTACTGGCACTGCACTGCTCTCCTCAGCTCAGGCTGCAGTTCAGTTCTGTCTGCCTGTGATTATTACTCCCCCGGTTGTGACATCATCCCCAAATTTGCTGACATGCATTTACTGTGGAGGTCATCGTGCAGGGTGCTTAGGGGTGGGTTGGTTTGGTTACTCAGGAAAAGCTGCTGCAGCACCTATGAGAATCCGGGCTGGGGATACCATTAATGCACTGTGTCAGCACCTCAGCCCTGAGCCAGGAGTAGCTCAGCAGTGCACAGCTTATGAGCTGCTGATTTAACTATTGTAGTTAGTGACACCACAGGCTAATCTCCCCGCACGATGCCTAAGTCTCAATTATCCTCTTCTGTGTTAGCCTATGGCTGCAGCTTCTTCAGCTTTCCTAACGCAATCTCTGCTTCCCCCTGCCACCTGGCACAGACCTCAGGCTGGGGCAGCCCTCACTTAAAGAGGCATCTGATTCATTGGGTTTGGGCCCTGCACCCCAGTGGGTTCATTCTAAAGGAGCTGTCATGCTGTCACAGCAAGCATTACTGTGCTAGGAACACAGGGATTGCCAGACTCAGTCAGACCCATGCAGTATGCTGGCGCAAGTGTGCAAACCTTGTTCCTGCACTCTAATCGAGGAGACATGGGGCATGTTGGCACACCAGTTGCTAGTAAACCTCATGAGATCTCTCTCCACCATTTTACACTGGCCAGTGTGTGCAGGAACCAGCAGAATGTGGTACTGGAGAGATCACAGGCCCTGGTTCTAATGGGGGACTTCACTTACCCTAACATCTTCTGGGAAAGCAATACAGCAGAGCACAGACAATCCAGGAAGTTGTTCCCAACACTCTCCAGCTGATCCTCCGCAGGCATACTGCCAAAGGCGGCCTGCCTGCCACTCTCCTGGCGACCGGCAGAGCGCCCCCCGTGGCATGCCGCCCCAAGCACGTGCTTGGCGTGCTGAGGCCTGGATCCACCCCTGCATGAGATGGTTGAGTTCAGGATCCTGACAAAAGGAAGGAAGGAGAGTAGCAAAATATTCACCCTGGGCTTCAGAAAAGCAGACTTTGACTCCCTTAGGGAACTGATGGGCAGGATCCCCTGGGAGGCTAATATTAGGGGGAAAGGAGTCCAGGAGAGCTGGCTATATTTTAAAGAAGCCTTATTGAGGGCATGGGAACAGACCATCCCAATATGCCGAAAGTATAGTATATATGGTGGGTGACCAGCTTGGCTTAACAGTGAAATCTTTGGTGAGCTTAAAGTCAAAAAGGAAACTTACAAGAACTGGAAATTTGGACAGATGACTAGGGAGGAGTATAAAAATATTGCTCGAGCATGCAGGGGTGTAATCAGGAAGGCCAAGGCACAATTGGAGTTGCAGCTAGCAAGGGATGTGAAGGGTTTCTAGTCAGGTATGTTAACAACAAGAAGAAGGTCAGGGAAAGTGTGGGCCCCTCACTGAATGAGGAAGGCAACCTAGTGAGCGAGGATGTGGAAAAAGCTGAAGTATTCAATGCTTTTTTTGCCTCAGTCTTCACAGACAAGGTCAGTTCCCAGACTGCTGCACTGGGCAACACAGTATGGGGAGGAGGTGAGCAGCCCTCAGTAGTGAAATAAAAGGTTAAGGACTATTTAGAAAAGCTGGACGTGCACAAGTCCATGGGTCCAGATCTAATGCATCCAAGGATGCTGAGGGAGTTGGCTGATGTGATAGCAGAGCCATTGGTCATTATCTTTGAAAATTCATGGCGATTGGGGGAGGTCCCAGACAATTGGAAAAAGGCAAATATAGAGCCCATATTTTAAAAAGGGAAGAAAGAGAACCTGGGGAACTACAGACTAGTCAGTCTCACTTCAGTCCCCAGCAAGATCATGGAGCAGGTCCTCAAGGAATCTATTCTGAAGCACTTGGAGGAGAGGAAGGTGATCAGGAACAGTCAACATGGGTTCACCAAGGGCAAGTCATGCCTGACCAACCTTATTGCCTTTTATGATGAGATAACTAGCTTTGTGGATAGGCGAAATTGGTGGATGTGGTATATCTTGACTTTAGCAAAGCTTTTGATATGGTCTCCCACAGTGTTCTTGCCAGCAAGTTAAAAAGGTATAGATTGGATGAATGGACTATAAGGTGGATAGAAAGCTGGTTAGATTGTCAGGCTCAATGGATAGTGACCAACAGCTCAATGTCTAGTTGGCAGCTAATATCAAGGGGAGTGTTCCAGGGGTCAGTCCTGGGGCTGGTTTTGTTCAACATAGATTATTTTCATAAGTTATTAGGGTTGGAAAGGACCTCAGGAGATCATCTAGTCCAACCCCCTGCTCAAAGCAGGCCCAATCCCCAAATGGCCCCCACAAGGATTGAACTCACAGCCCTGGGTTTAGCAGGCCAATGCTCAAACCACTGAGCTAACCCTCCCCTAATAATGTGGATGATGGGATGAACTACACCCTCAACAAGTTCGCAGATGACACTAAACAAGGGGTGTAGGGGGAAGTAGATACGCTGGAGGGTAGGGATAGGGTCCAGAGTGACCTAGACAAATTTGAAGATTGGGCCAAAAGGTTCAACAAGGACACGTGCAGAGTCCTGCACTTAGGAGAGAAGAATCCTATGCACCGCTACAGGCTGGAGACTGACTGGCTAAGCAGCAGTTCTGCAGAAAAGGAGCTGGGGATTACAGTGGACAAGAAGCTGGATATGAGTCAGCAGTGTGCCCTCATTGCCAAGAAGACCAATGGCATATTGGGCTGTATTAGTAGAAGCACTGCCAGCAGAATGAGGGAAGTGATTTTCCCCTGTATTCAGCACTGGTGAGGCCACAACTGGAGTATTGCGTCCAGTTTTGATCCCCCCACTACAGAAAGGATGTGGACAAATTGGAGAGAGTCCAGCGGAGGGCAACTAAAATGATTAGGGGGCTGAAGCACATGATTTATGAGGAGAGGCTGAGGGAACTGGGATTATTTAGTCTGCAGAAGAGAAGAATGAGGGGGGATTTGATAGCTGCTTCCAGCTACCTGAAGGGGGGTTCCAAAGAGGATGGAGCTAGGCTGTTCTCAGTGGTGACAGCTGACAGAACAAGGAGCAATGGTCTCAAGTTGCAGTGGGGGAGGTCTAGGTTGGATATTAGGAAACACTATTTCACTAGGAGAGTGGTGAAGCGCTGGAATGGGTTACCTCGGGAGGTGGTGGAATCTCCATCCTTAGAGGTTTTTAAGGCCCAGCTTGACAAAGCCCTGGCTGAGACGATTTAGTTGGTGTTGGTCCTGCTTTGAGCAGAGGGTTGGACTAGATGACCTCCTGAGGTCTCTTCCAACCCTAACCTTCTATGATTCTGTGGTTGGAAGGAACTTCAATTGTGTTTTAGGAGACGCAGGCAGACTCCATTGAAGCTGTTGAGGGCAGGGACTGGAGTAGGGGGAAATGTTGGTGAGATTCTTTGAACCCTCCACTCAGTTGCAAATTGTGACAACAACCAAAATGTCAGGGGAAAACAGCAGCTGTGATTTTGGGATGAGTCCCCCTGGCTGTAGGAAAAACGCCCCTGAGCCCATCACCAGCCAAGTCATTTCTGAAATGGTGACAACAGCTTGAATTTTGAATTGTCCAAATTTTTTCCTGTTTTTTTTAAAAGTCAAACATTTTTGCAAAAGTTCCAATCCCCCCTCCAATGTACAGATAAGTAACACAGCTTGGGCCCTGCTAGAAATTACCATGCTCCCCACTGGAGTTCTAGAAACAACTCTAATAAATGACAAGACAAGCCCCCTGGACTGTAGCTAAAGAACAGGGTAATTCCTGGGAGGAAGCGATGCATAGAGAGGGGCACAGGGGATCAAGTGCCCTCCTCCCAGATTGGCCTGCCAGAGGCAGAGAGGGACAGCAGGACAGAGCCACATCTGCGTAGGCTCGGTGGTGGGGATGGGGGAGAGGGGACTACAGCTCACTAGGCCCCTGTCTCCGCAGCAGATCCCACGCCAAGGGCAGCCAGAAACATGCTGGGTGGGGGGGGAAGGGGACTCTGGTTCGCTCACCCCATCCCTGGCAACTGAGGCAGGAGCGGGCCACCCCAGTCTGGGCCCTGCTGCAGGGATCATTGCTTAGGTGCCAGTGAACATGGACTTGATTACATTCGTCATGTGCAAACGGAATAATGTCCAAACCAGTATAATTATATCTGCGCTTCTGCTTTAAAAGGGCCAGTTTCACAAAGCTGAAAACAGAGATGAGTCAAATGAGCTGGGAGAAAGGATTGAATCTGAAAATTGTGAATTTTGTTTTGGAGTTGTATAAGAACGTTGTACTAGATGGCCAAAAAGCCAGAATCCAGCAAGCAAGAAAGAAGGCTACACAGGTGGAAAAAAGGAACCACCACCTGGCTTAGAGGAGAAGTGAAAGCAGCTATAAAAATACAATATGTAACATACGGAGCGAAATATAAATTAGACACTAGGAATTATAGAAAATTGCTAAGGGAAGCAAAAGGACATAAGGAGATCATCTATGGCCAGCTGAGTTAAGGACAATAAAACCCCTTTTTAAGAGTATTCAGAATAAAAGAAAATCTAACAATGGTATTTTTCCATTATTAGGTGGAAATGGTAGCGCTGATGATAATAACGTAGAAAAGGCCAAAGTATTTAATAAATATTTCCGTTTTCCAATTGGGAAAATGCCAGATAATGTATTCATGTTATATGATGGTGAGCAATACTTTTTATTCCAACAGTGACTACAGAGGATGTTAACAGTAGCTACTTTTAAAGCAGCAGATCCAGATAACTTGCATCTAGGAGTTTTAAAAGAGCTGTCCGAGGAGCTTTCTCCCCATTAATGCTGATTTTCGATAAGTCTTAGTACGCTGGGGAAATTCCAGAGGACCCGAGGAAATCTAATCTTGAGCCAGTATTTTAAAAGGGTAAATAGGACACCCTGAGTAATTGTAGGCCTATCAGACTGGCATTGATCCCTGGCAAAAAAAATGGAATGATAGATATCCAACTCAATCAATAAAGAATTACAAGAAGTTAATATAATTAATGCCAGTAGCATGGGTTTATAGGAAATAGATCCTCTCAAACTAACTTGATATCTTTTTTTGATGTGATTACAAGTTTGGTTGATAAAGATAATAGCGTTGATGTACTATACTCAGAATTTTGTGAGGCATTTGACTGACACAAACAACATTTTGATGAAGAAACTAGAACAGTATGAAATTAACATTGTGGCACCTGTTCAATGGATTAAAAACTGGCTGGCTGAGAATTCTCAAAAGGTAGCTGTAAAGAGGGAATCCTCACTGATATGTGTGTTTCCAGTGGGGTCCCACAGGGACTGGAGTTTGGCCCTGCACTGTTTAACATTTTCATCGACGACTTGCAAGAAGGCAAAAAATCATCGCTGATAAAGTTTGCAGACAATACAGACATTGGAGGGATGGTAAATAACAAAAAGGACAGGTCACTGATACAGAGCTGTCTGGATCACTTGGTAAATGGGGCACAAGCAAATAATGTGTCTTTTAATATGGCCAAACGTAAATATATATTGAGGAACAAAGATCGCAGGCCACACTTATAGGATGAGGGCGGCTCTATCCTGGGAAGCAGTGACTCTGAAAAAGAGCTGAAAAAGATCATCTTGCAGCATCAGCTGAACGTGAGCTGCCACTGTTCCAAAAGGGCTAAAGTGATCTTTGGATGTATAAACAAGGGAACTGGAGGAGGAGCAGAGAGGTTATTTTACCTCTGTGTTTGGCACTGGTGTGACTGCTGCTGGAATCCTGTGTCCAGTTCTGGTGCTCACAGTTCAAGAGAATGTAGAAACTTTGGAGAGATTCAGAGAAGAGCTGCCAGAATGATGAAAGGATTGGAAAACCTGCCTTACAGTGAGACGTAAGGAATTCTATCTATTTAGTTTACAAGGAGAAGGTTTGACTTGATCATAGTTTCTAAGTACCTACTTTGAAGGAGAAATTTTATAATGAGCTCTTCAAGGCAAAAGTTCTAACAAGATCCAATCCTTGGAATTTGGAGTCAGATAAATTCAGACTGGAAATAAGACACACATTTTTAACAGCCAATGGTTGTGGCAGATTCCCCATAAACTGGCCATTTTTAAACCAAGCCAAGCTCTGAACTGTTTTGTAATGTATTGTGGGAGAACTTGTCTGTCCTCGGCCTGGGTGTGGAAGTGTTTTTAGCCCACCAAGTCAGGAAACAGGAGCCATGTGAGGAGCTTGCCCGACCCTTGAGCCCCAGGACACAGGGAGGCCATACCAGTCCAGAAATGGGTTGCCATTGCCATATGGAAGCTGGCTGTCCCAGACTGCTTCAGGTCTGTCGCTGGTCAGTTTGGTAGTGACAAGACAACCATCGGCGTTGTGGTGATGGAAGTTTGGGAGGTGATTATTCCTGTGGTTTGCCCACGGGTGGTGACAATTACTAGAGGCCCCAAAATACTGGCTGGCTTTGAGCAGATGGCCTTCCCGAGCCGTATAGCGCAGGGGTAGTCAAATTTCTTGGTGAAGGTATAGTCAAGGTCCACACTCCAGAGGAAAATGTTTTAAAAATAATAACAATAAATACGATAATAAGTAAGTGGAAGGATTTCAGGGTCTGTTCAAAAGCATCTGGTGGTCCAGATTTGGCACACGGTCTACCTATTGACTACCCCTGGTGTAAGGGCCTTTGCTGGCACTCCTGTTCCCATGGTCTGCCTAGCATGAGGGACACAGGAATATGGCAGCTGGAAAGGATACTGCTCCCTTGTTACAAAGCCTTTGGTTAACTACGGAGGGGTTTTGTGGACCCAGCATTGGATGCACTGGTGAGGTGCATGGTGCCAGAACATTCCAGAGATCTGGCATTTACCTGCTTGGACAAGAAAGGGCTTTGTTCCCCCCCTCCCCAGCACATGCATTTCAGCAGGTTCCAGCCAGCTCCTTAGTGGCCCATCCATTGCGCCCAAGACTGCGAGGTGACCCCCGCACTTCATGTCTCCTGCATCAGCCCAAAGCAAACTTAACCCTTCTCCCCTTGCTGGGAAGGTGGCGGGAGGGGCTGGCATCTGGGGAGGGAGTGGGCCATGTGCCAGAGGCAGCAGGGCTAGGGAGTGGGGAGAATCTCAGGGCACACTCAAGCGGTCTCCCAGTGTTAGTACTCATGGATCAAGTAGATGCTGTTACTACCGAGCATCACCTTATCTCCGTGGAACTCAGGGGCCCACATACTGTTGCCAATAATTCATGGCAGGGCCACATAATCACCCCACATCGAGGGAACTTGTCCTAGATGTGTGTGCACAGTTTGAAATTGGAAACGCAGGGGCTCGTTAATAAAAATCAGGCCGGCACTGACACAAGCCCAGCCTTTTAGCACCCCTTGAAAAACGGGGGCAAGCACTCGTTGTAACCCAACCGGTTCTTCCTGCACAAGGGTTAACCACAATATCTCTATTTGCATCAAAGCTACAACTTGCTCCACTACACATGACACCATTAAACTACTGTTCCATGCAATATTAGCAACAACACAAGCTCTTTCCCAACTACTATGGTTTAATACCTTCCACATTTGCCATTGTCCTTCCAATTTTGAATTGGCGCTCCCAACAACAGGGGGAGCCAGTCCGCCTGCAACTGAATCACCCCTGAGTTGAGGGCGTCCAATGTGGCAAGCTTATATTGCAGTACTTCTATATCAAAGGAATTTAATATCCCCATACCAGTCCCAACCCCTCCTAGCACTGTCTCCATAAGGCCCTGCTTTTTTGCTCTCCTTCCCTCCCAGTGGGCCAACTGAGGCTCACCATTGCTTCCACAAACCGTCTGTCCAGGGCTGACAGCTCACATTGTACAACCCAACATGGACTGCACTCACATTAATACTTACATTAATTTCATCAATCTGTGGTCCCACAATTACGGGGCTACACGAGTCAGGCAAAAGCATTAAATGTGATTTGCTTCGATTCAGCGGGGCAAAACCAGAAAGTACATATAGCCTCGCTAAAGCCTCTCCCTTCTATGTAAGTCTTATTGGTGAAGCTCCACATAGTCCCATGGGTTACAAGAAAACGGGTATCATTCCCAGCACAGTTAAGCAACTCTCGTTGGGCAGTCGTATAAGAGGATTGGATTTGCAGTATCACCTGTCCACACCAGTGGGAGGAATCATTCAGTGATTGTATTTCACTGATAGGCACGAGATGCAGGCCAGACCTCTCCATAGCCGGTGGCCATATCAGCCACGGTGAAAATAAATGCCTTGTGGTGGTCGCGAGGGAGTGGGCCAACATAATCAACTTGCCAAATTTGAGCAGGCTGGTCTCCCCGCGGCAACAGTCGAGGGGAGCCAGCTTCTACCTCTAAGGGCTTAACAATCTGGCAAATCTTACGCATGGCTTTAGCTGTTTTTAGGGCTACATGTGAAGTGGGGATACCTCAGGCCTGCGCCCAACGGTATGCCCCCTCCAGGCCCAAGTGCACTGAGTGCATGTGTATCCAGGAAGCCAAGAGGGAAAAAGCCTCCCCCTCATCAGTGGGTGCCGCCGTACACTCAGCTATGTGGGCCAGTTGGTCCGTGGCAGCATTCCAGTGATGCTCCTGGGTACAATTCTGGTCTGCATCTACGTGAAACACATAAATCAAAAGGTCCTGCGCAGGAGAATACAATTCCTGCCAAATAGGGGCACCCCACACAGGCTTGCCCTGGATGGCCCAATCCCAAGAGTCAGTATACAGGTGTACCTCAGAGTCCCCAAGGGCAAGCGCTCGCCTCACTGCCAGCAGCACAGTATAAAGCTCAGCATATTGGCTGGAGGCTCCCTGTCCTTCAGCAGTCTCTTGCAACTGGAAAACAGGATTTAAGGTGACAGCTCTCCAGCACCGTGTATTACAAACATACCTGGCCAAGCCATCAGACATAGGGCTGCTCGGCAGCACTCAAACTATCAAATGAGGCACCCCATTGCACAATGGGGGCTTCGGGAGGGGGCTGGGCTGCAGTGGGGGGAGAGGCAGCCACCCCGCCCTCCAACTGGGGATGCACCAACTATTCATGAAGCTTTCTAGTGGCCTGGGCTCCAGAATCCAATTCATAATGGGGATTTGGGGCTGTAAAACCACAGTCTGCCCCTCAGTCAGGCATTCAATTTCAATTGGGGCTCCCGATCCGACACCATAAGGGCCCTAACCTTGGACTGAGACAAGGGTTCTGCAGGAGGCGGCGATCGCAGTCCCGGGCATAGCAGATTGCCATAATCTCAGCTATCTCCTGCTGCTTGCGGGCCCTCTGCTGAGCCGCTTCTAAAGCCTCAGTTAGCATGTTAGTCTTATCCATGAGAGCCTGCTTATCATCTGCCAGGATGCTTACATTCTTCTCTAGCTACTCATTATCCGCCGACAGCTTTTCCACCACCGTCAAGAACAACCATCCCCACCCTCAAGCCTCATAGTTTATTATGCCCATATAAGTCTATTGCCTTCTCGATCTGCTCAGCCAATTTGGCCAGGGTGAGGGGAACTTCATTCCCGTCCCACCTGGCATAACAATTTGGCCAACAGTGCCCAGTGGGAGGTACTACCCCAGTTGGGTATCTTGTCGGTGGCCACAACCCCACATCCTCACGTGCCCCACATCTGGCTACACCTCCCAGGGGTGTCACCAAATGTATCCTGCCGACTACTCCAGGTGTCGGTTCCAGGAGGCTCGGATACACTCAGTAAAGCCACGCCAGGTGCATAAGTATAACAGGTTTTATTGCCAACGTATAATAAGCCTCCCAGCCTTCACACATTACTAAATAGTTGCTTTCCAGCAACCAAGCAAGAATCAATGCTTAGGCCCCTTTTGCTGTGGACAGCCCTGGACCCTCCTGCCTTGTTCTTGAGGGCTCGCAGCAGGCACTGCTCCAGCGTGGGGAATTCCTGGGCACCCACAAAGGTCAGGGTCCACAGGTGAGACTGTTCGTCTAAGGCAATTCACATAGCTGCTTTTATCATCATCTCCTTCTAAGGTGTGGCATATTCACCCACAAGCAGGCTCTGGCAGGAGATATTATTGCTTCCTGTTCTTACACTTCACAGTCTTGGGCCTCGCTTATCTCTTCATTTGTTTATCCAGCCAAGCAGCTGCAAGCCAGCCAGGGCGCTCAAACCCAGTTCACTACTAGCTCCCCCCGAACCATGCTGTAACACAGCCCAAGGTAACTTGCGGTCAGCCCCAACAACTTTATATTATTATTTTTTATTACAAATATTTTCACTGTAAGAATGGCAAATAAAAGAAATAGTATTTTTCAGTTCACCTCATACAAGTACTGTAGTGCAATTTCTTTATTGTGTAAATGCAATTTACAAATGTAGATTTTTTTGTTACACAACTGCACTCAAAAACAAAACAATGTAAAATTTTAGAGATTAAAAGTCCGCTCAGTGCTACCTCTTGTTCAGCCAATTGCTAAGACAAACTGGAGATAATGCTGCCCACTTCTTATTTACAATGTGAAGAAGGGGGATTTTCCCTTGTTATGTTGTATGTGAGTCTCACTGTTGAGCCTATGTGAGTTTTACATGAATACTGTGTGTTCCTCAGTTTCCCTGTGTGCTGCACCAATATCTCGGTGGTGGGAATAGGGGTGTGTGACTTTGACTGAGACCTCTGGGGCAGGTGAAGCTGCTCCAACTGCCTGCATGTATGCTATGACCAATGCCCTTCATATCCTGAGACCCAGGAGGGGGATGCAACCAGGTGACGACCAAATGACTGCCCAGAAAGCAAGAGAAAGAGAAGGGGTGTCTGAGGTCAGATCGCTGGAAGCTGGCAGTGTGTTTGGGGGGACTGGAAGAGGGGGAGTCCAGGCCATCTGGCCCAGGACTCCCCAAAATGGACTTGGCTGAAAGTCACTGATTTCTGTGCTAAGAAGTTCTGTTCTATGCTATGTTCCTGTCGACTAATAAACCTCTGTTTTACACTGGCTGAGAGTCATGTCTGACTGTGGCGATGAAATGCAGAACCCTCTGGCTTCCCCAGGAGCCCCACCCAGGCGGACTCGCTGCAGGAAGTGCACAGCATGGAAGGGGATGCTGAATGCTCCGAGGTGAGACCCAGGAAGGTCAAAGATGTGTAAGCTTCTTGTTCTGGAGACAGTATGCTCAGAGAAAGGAGGCATTCTCCCCCAGAGTCCTGGCTGGCTTCATACAGAGTAGTTCCAGAGCATCGCCCTTGTGATTCTGTGACAACAATGTTACCTGAAAGTGAGAACAGGCATTCACATGGCACTTTTGCGGCTAGCATTGCAAGGTATTTACATGCCAGTTATGCTAAACATTTGTATGCCCCTTCATGCTTCAGCCACCATTCCAGAGGACATGCGAATGCTGTTAAAAAAAAAATGCATTAATTAAATTTGTGACTGACTCCTGGGACAGAATGTCTCCTGCTCGCATACCAACAGCGAATATTTCATGTTATAGCAGTCTCAGATGATGACCAGAACATCGTTCAGTCCTTTAAGAACACTTTCACTGACAGCATATCTGACAAAAACAAGGAAGTACCAATTGAGATTTCTAAGAAGTACCGCATAGCTACAGCACTCGACCCAAGGTTTAAGAATCTGAAGAGCTGTCCAAAATCTGAGAGGGATGAGGTGTGGCGCACTCTTTCAGAAGTCTTAAAAGAGGAACAGTCAGATGTGGAAATTACAGAACCTGAACCACCAAAAAAGAAAATCCACCTTCTGCTGGTGGCATCTGACTTGGATGATGAAAGTGAACATGCATTGGTCTGCACCTCTTTGGATCATTATTGAGCAAAACCTGTTATCAGCATGGATGCATGTCCTCTGGAATGGTGGTTAAAGCATGAAGGGACATATGACTCTTTAGTGCATCTGGCATGTAAATACCTGGCTAGAACAGTGACATGTGAATGCCTGTTCTCTCTTTCATGTGATATTGTAAATAAGAAGTGGGCAGCATTATCTCCTGTAAATGTAAATAAACTTTTTTGAGTGATTGGCTGAACAAGAAGTAGGACTGGGTGGACTTATAGGTGCTAAAGTTTTACATTATTTTATTTTTGAATGCAGTTATTTTTCATACATAGTTCTGCATTTGTCAGTTCAACTTTCATGATAAAAAGATTGCATTACAGTACTTGTATGAGGTGAATTGAAAAAAACTATTTCTTTTGTTTTTTAAAGTGCAAATATTTGTAATCAAAAATAAATATAAAGTGATCACTGTACACTTTCTATTCTGTGTTGTAATTGAAATCAAAATATTTGAAAATGTAGAAAACATCAAAATATTTAAATAAATGGTATTCTATTATTGTTTAAATGTTTTTTAATCACTTGACAGCCATTGTGGGCAGGATCCATACCAGACCAAGGGCAATGGGGAGTTCTTAACTCTAATGACTGTGCTTTGACCACGTAATAGTTACGCTAAGGAGGGTGCCAGCATTGGGAAACCTGTCTGGCCAAATTGATCTGCTGGGGTTTTGGGGAGTGGAAATTCCCCAAGCGGGACAAAGAGAGAGGGGTGACTAAGCTGGGGGTTATAAATAGACTCCTGGGGGAGGTCGGAGAGGCACACGCAGGGAGTTTGGACAGCAGAGGGGAAGGGGATGGGCCAGCCCTACGGGGTGAGCTGGAGGAGAGATGGATCCATGTTTCAGAACCCAAGCCACACCTTGCAGCAGAAGGAGGCTGGAGGAGCCCAGACCGCCCTGAGCCCAGCCTAATGCACCCTCTGGAGGGCCAAGGGAACCAAGTGGGGACATGCAAGCCAGATTCTGGATTTTGATAGAGAACGGTGTATTTTGCATGCTGGTAAGTAAGGAGCAGTGCTGCGTTTGAGTCTTGTGCCGAGTGCGTGTGTGTTATGGGCTCCCCCTGCTTGCAGGCCCCCCTGAGAGAGGTCAACTGGCACCCAGCAGGCTCACATCTTCAGTGGGATGCTGGGTAAGGGTATGTTTAAGCTCTGGGGCAGCCTGAGGGGTCAGCACAGGTTCTAGAGCAGAGGTCCCCAAATTGTGGGGTGCACCCCTCTAGGAGGGCATGGAGGAATGTTGGGGAGGGTGCAGTGGGCCAAGCAAGCCCCTTAGGGGGGAAGGAGGGAGCACCACCCCACCCTGGCCTGCTCCACCCCCAGCTCTGCTCCAGCCCTACACCCAATTACAGACCATCAAAAGTTTGGGGACCACTGTTCTAGGGGCTGGGCAAGGGGCTGCATGGTCAGAGCTCTCAGGATGGGGTGCTGAATAGAGGCTATGTGCCTCAAGCGTGTGCCCAGGGACTGCAGTGTCTGAGCTGTGTTCAGACTCTGCAAGGTCAAAAGACCTGGGATAGCAGTCTAGGGAGAGGTTGTGGGTGGGGGGAGGGAGGGGGATGTTGGTGTGAGCAGCCCCACAGATGGACGCAGTGCCAGGGGATGGAACTGATTGCAGATCAAACTTCTCCTGCTTCACCCTCTGCCAATGCCCCTCACCAGCCTGCCCCGGGGGACCCACTCTGGGCAGAGAGGGGAAGGCCTGAGTGTGCCGCTCTGCTGAGGCTACCAAGGATGGCCGGTTAGCATAGCTGGGGTTGGAGCTTTTGAGATGGGGATCCCTGTCTGGCAGGAGTTGGGCTGGGACCCCTGTCTCAGGAGGAAGGAGGTTTCCCTCCCTGCCACCTCTCAGCAGGGAAGCTGCACAGAGATTCCAGCAAGAGTGAATGTCTGGAGAGGCTGGCTGCTCCCACCTGGGACTCTCAGAGAGGGACAGAACCTAAAGATGGAGCTGCTCCTACTTGACTTTGATCTGTTCTGGCTTGGGCAGCTGGAGGGTGGTTTAAGCATCATTTCTCCAGGCTAAGCTCAGGACTCCCCGTGCACGGTTCCAGCTGCCCTTTGAACTCGACTGCTTTGCAGAAGCTGCCTGGCATGAGGGTTCCTGCAAACACTTGCTGTGGTGCATTAGTCTCTGGAAAGCATGGCAGTCTCTCACCAAGAGTCTATGGCTGTGGGACTCGCTGGGCAGAGGTGAGCTCCCGGCATGAAGCAGGGGGGCTGGAATCCGAAGGCTTAATCTCAGAGATGTTGAGACCATGGGGCCTGCCCTTAAGGAACAGTGGGACCACGTGTGGGACTGACACACTGATGGACTCCTCCAAGAGACTGACAGCTGGGGCGTGCCCCAGGCACCAGGGATCTGGGACAGTAACACCCCAGCCGATACAGTCCGCCATTTTGGGAAATGTTTTAGGCATCAGTGGGCAGAACTTGAGTGATTTTGGTGAAAACTGGAAAGCCAGAAATGCCTTAAACTGCTGCTCCCCGTTCTCCCTGGTAAGCTCCGCCTGACAGCTGTGGGGCAGAGGCTCAGCCAGCAGAGGGGGGGTGGCAGTGGGAGGAGAGAGCAAAGGAGGTTTCATTCCTCCCTCCCTCCCAGTGCACAGTCTCCCCAAAGCCTGTGCCTTGGGGGAGTGAGAGATAGAGGGGTTGCCAGCCGTCTGCCCCTCCCTTCCCAGCAGGGGTGGGGTAAGAAAGCCATTGTGGAGAGGGGAGAAAAAAGAGAGCCACAAGAGCCACTGGTAAGCAGGTCAGTGGGGACCCATGGCACGGATGGGGCACAGAGGCCTGGTAGGAGGAGACGGGGGGTGGGGTTGCAGGGGGTCCCTGAAATAGAGCTGATGTCAGAGGAGTCCCCAGGGAGCCTGGCAAGGGGTGGAGGGATGCAAGGCGCACTTGGTACAGGCAATCAGCTTGGCCAACAGATGCAATGAAGTTCATGATTCCCTAGTTCAGCATTTCTCAAGTAGGGGCAGGTGTTTCTTGCAGCCACAGCCTCCTCAGCGGTGATGGGATGGGGGGCAAAGCAGGGGCCCCTCCCCCAGGGCTGCCAGCAGGGGTTGGGCCCTGCCCCCTCTGGAGACACAAATGCTGGAGAAGTTGAGAGCCAGTGAGTTCCTCACCTTCCCGGAGGTGGTGGAGTTGGGCTTCACCCCGGGGGTCATGGGGCTTCAGGGTCTGTCTTTGGGCTCCATCCTTGGGCCCCATCCCTGGGGCATGGGGCTTTCAGCACCATCCCCTGGCCATGCAATGGCAAGCTCTGGCTCCATCCTCTGGACATGCAGCAGTGGGCTCTGGACCCAGGCTCACCCCGCCATCGCCTCTGTCCCCAAGCTTTGGCTGAGTGGTGGCAGGGTCCATCCCCCATCTGCAGGGCTTTGGGCTCAGGCCCTGGGCTCCAGCTGCAGGGCTTAGGGCTCAGGCCCTGGAATCCAGCCTTGGGACTTTGGGCTCAGGCCTCAGCCATGCAGTGATAGGTGCTGTCCCCAGCCTCAGGCCCTCCTATTGCTCCTGGCCCCCGCTGTCTCCCTCCTCACCTTCCCATCCAGGGCTGAGTAAGTCTGCTGCTGTGAAAAGTGATACTTGGACGTTAATATCACTTTTCACAGCAGACTTACTAGCCAGCAAGTAAAAGAAAAAAAAAGCAACAACAAAAAAGACAAGAACATACAAAGCACCTTATTTGTGTTTCTATTTTTTGTAGGTCCAGGAAAGAATAGACACGACTGTGGATTATTTGTATTATTGAATCTGCAAAAGTTAATTAACTATTTTAGGGAAAACAGTCAGAGCAGCTACCAGCAAAAGTTGGTGGCCGCACTCTGAGGCCACCAAAAAATTTGTTATAAGAAGCCCTGCCCTAGTTTATCTCCACAATGTGCAGAACCAGCCCCACCCCTGCCCCAGGGTAGTGCTGGTGCTTCTGGCTCCTGCATTATGCCCCTTGAGTTACCAGGCACAGGCACTCAGGGTTTCATCCCAAAGGTGGCACTTCCAGGACCACTGCTCCCCTAGCACCATGCTGGCTCCTGCTGAGTCACCCCCACAAAGAGAGAACCACCCCATCCCTGCATAGTACTGAGACCAACCTGGGCTCAGCTCCTGCAGAACAATCTGTAACACCAGCACTGCCTCCCGTACAGGGGGCCGATGGCCTCCAGAAGCCCCCACTTCCAGTGTGCATTTGCCAGCTCCTCTGAGGAGTCCAGGGTTGGGGAAGTTCAGCTCCAGGGCACGGCGCCCTCCGTACCCCAGGCTGTGCTTGTCTGTACATGGAGACTCTATCAAGGGCAGAGCATGTGCCTAGAAACACTCATGGCACACGACACAGAATGAGGCTGGGGTGCACTCAGAATTTTCCTGGGGACAGGGCCCAGGTTGCACGTGCTACTTTCTCAATTTCCTTCTCAGTGGGCTGCTGCTTTACACATGCGTTGTGTCCTGAGGGGTCCCTTCCTTCACATTGTCACAAGCCACCGCCTCTCCTCCCAGAGCAGACCTGGCTGCAGCAGGACAGAAGGAGGCAGCATGAGGAGATGGTGGCCTGCTCTGGAACACCAGGACCTCGTGAGTGACTCAGTCTAGAATGCAGCAGCAATCACTGACGGCACTTTGCTCACTAACCCCCAAAGGCTCCAGCACTGGGTGATATCCGCTAAGTGCTCAGCCAAGTGGATACTTTGCTGGGGGTAAAGAGTGCAAGTCCCCAAGGGGCTACAGTCGCTTGCAGCCAAAGATAAACCTGGTAACTTCAGGGCAGTGCAACCAAGTGGTGCATGTAACCTTATGCCCAGGGGTTCTTCATGCAGGCCCTCCTCCTCCATCACAAATGGGTGGTCTACTTCCCCTTTAAGAGCCTAGGGGAAGCTCCTAACCACCACCCTACCCTTAGCTGTCTGGCCTGCCTGCTGCCCCTCCCAGCACTTGGGGAGCAGAAAGGTTCAGAGAGGTGTTCAGGCTGGAGCTCCCTACTCACTCATGCAGGCTGCAGCTTTCCTTGGGGGTATCATAAGCATCTTTCCCAAATCTGGACCTTAGCGTCCAAAATCTGGGTGCTTGTATGAAACTCCCCCAAGCTTATTACCAGCTTGGATCTGATCTCGCTGCCACCAGCCAGGAATTTCCAGGGCCTGACTCCCTCTCTGGTCTCCCCAAACCTTCTCTGGGGGACCCCAAGACTCAGAAGCCCTGAGTCTCACACCAAAGGGAAAACAACCTCCTCCCCTTGTCTCCTCTTTATCTCATCCCCAGCTCTCCCTCCCTGGGTTATCCTGGGCGATACTGTACTTAAACTCCTTGAATGCAAAACAGAGAGGGCAATTTACCTTCCCCCCTCCTTCTTCCCCTGAGGCTATGCATTCAAACCTAGTCAAGCTAACACAAAGAGATTTCCCCCCTCCCTTCGTTCCTTAGCCTTAACCAGAGAAAAACCTCAAACAGGTTTTAAAAAGAAAGCTTTATATAAAAAAGAAAGAAAAAGACATAAAAATATCTTCTGTATCAAGGTGACAATTATACAGAGTCAATTGCTTAAAAGAAAAAATATGAATAAACAGCCTTATTCAAAAAGAGATACAATTTAAACATTCCAGCACACACACATGTAAATACAAAACAAAACATATAAAAGCCTATTGTTTTGCTACCTTTGTACTTACAACTGGGAAACTGAAGATGAGAAGCTTACAGATAGAAAAAGATCCCCTCTCATAGCTGAGAGCCAGACAAAGACAAAGAACCAAAAAAATTCCCTCCCCTGAGCTTTGAAAAATCTGGTTTCCTGATTGGTCCTCTGGTCAAGTGTTTGGTTCCCTTTGTTAACCCTTTACAGGTAAAAGAAACATTAACCCTTAGCTATCTATTTATGACAGGGGGCCTTCACAGAGCCCTGTTTATTATTTACCTGAGGGCAATGCTGAGATCTGGACCTCCCTGGGCGAGGTGCTGGACATGCACACAGGGCCTGTCCTGTCCTGTAGA
The DNA here is from genome assembly GCF_003597395.2 of Chelonoidis abingdonii. Classification (NCBI taxonomy): domain Eukaryota; kingdom Metazoa; phylum Chordata; order Testudines; family Testudinidae; genus Chelonoidis; species Chelonoidis abingdonii. The sequence continues at coordinate 66,255,304 of NC_133775.1, read as the reverse complement.
GCTGGCACTGAAGAAGCCAGGGGTGGGAGGGACTGGCCTATGGCCACCCCACGTCAGCAGCAGCACTGGGAACAGCACCCGGTTTGTGAGTGGTCAGCGATGCAGGACCGGGGGAAGAGGCCAGAATTCCAGGCTGAGGTTCTAGCATGTGTGTGTTGGAAGGAAGCAGCGTTATCCCAGCTTGCATTGCTAAGCACCAGGTGCCCCAGTAAACTAGGCTCCTTCTGTAGCCTGTCCCTGTTTGTCCTGTCCTCTTAGCCTGCTGCAGAGCCCTGGTCACCTGAGTCCCAGTCCAGTGACCACTCCACTAGTCTATGCTGCAGCACTGAACACTTCCTGCAATCTTCCCTCAAACCAGGTTTTTCTTCTCTTAGGGTAAAATTCACCCTCAGCACAAGGGCCATGCACCACTGGGGCTCTGTTCTGAGGGCTGAAGTGGTGCATAGACTTTACAGGAGCGGTCGGTGCATGAGTGGGTTTCACCCAGACAGAGGGAGCGCTGTGAGTACCTGTGCCAGCTGGTAATGGTGAAGTCACTCCAGAAGCATTGAACAGGTTACCGACTTGGGACAATCAAACAAAAGTGCTAGCTTGTCACCCAAGTGACCCACCCCACTGCACCCGTACTACCCACTGGAGAGTAAAACTTCAAGCCATGACTGTGGCTAGCAGCTTGTGAACCAAGCACCAGCTACAAGGCATTCCCCTAAACCACACATCAGAGCGATTCTTACACACATTATGTTTGCAAACTGAGACCACGGGCTGGCTCCCAGCTGCTGTGATCTGGTGGACACTGAAGTCAGGGCCACTGTAAGGAGCTGGCCTGAAGACATCAGGGCCCAGATCCCACAATATATTGAGGTTCCTGGCTCCCACTGATCTCAGTGCAAGTGTGAAGGGGCATGACCGCTCTCTGGCAGGGCGGAGACTAGCCTGCTCTTCTGGCCAGCTCAGCACTAGCAAGCTGCTCCTGGAAGATTTGCTCTGCCATGGGCATTTGGAAAGGGAAAATCTGCCACAAGAAGGGGTGAACAGGAAGACGCTACCTCTCAGAGACCGATCAGTGCAGAGGGAGACGCAGGCCTCACTGTCCTTGCATGGATCAGCTGTAAAAAGGATGCCCTAAGAGGAGGGGCTGGAGGTAGGCCTTCATCACAGAGAATAGAGCAGCTGACAAGCCAGGCCCCTAAAGGCTGAGCCCAGAAAGACCACCCAAGTGCCAGGCCACTCTTGCCTTGCTTTTCTGTCACTCTTTTGTAAGGGGGAGAGATGAAAGGACCTTTCTTTACTTGGAGACTCCCTGGCATGCTACAACTGGGGGAGGATGTCAAGGCTGATTCCCCAGTCTGGCACTTTGAGTGCAGAAGGTGGGGCTCACAAGGATTTTAAAAATTAATACTGTCACTCCAGGCTGGTATTAAACTCCCAAGGTCACAGCTTCTCTCTGACCTTGGATGAGTAATGTTGCCACCACCCAAGTGCAAAAACCCCTTTTGAGAACCCAGGAAGGTTCACTTGGGAATTCCTTCCTGTGGGGTACCCTCAAGCCCTTATACCCCCACCTTTGGAGAAGAGCTGACAAGGAAAACAAAGGAAAACAGCTGTTGCCACCAGCTAATTAAACAACATTTGCACAAACCACTTAGGGACACAAAAATCCAATCCTGTTCTTAAAAAAAGGTAAATTTTATTAAAAACAAAAAGAAAGAAAACACATTGGCAATCTAGGCTTTTTGCTAGATTTAAAAAAAAAACAATTACAAGGATTAAGCATCAAGATAGATTCTTGAGGTCCAGCTTAAAGGTTAGAAGCAAAACAAAAGCACCTGGGGTTACCACAGAGGAATCTACAAGCCATAAATAAATAAAAGGGATAAACCTAATTGTGTCTTCCTAGACATTTCCTGATCTACTTACATATCTGAGATTTCAAATGTGTAGGTTCTAGATATGATATGATGATTTTCATACCTTGCCCAATGCTTTTTACAGCATACCTCCAGCCCTGTCTCTGCTCTGTCCCCTCTCTCTGGAGAACAACACACAGACAGACAAAGGACGTTTTCCCCAATTTTAAAGAGTTCTAACTCTCCCATTTTCTCTTTTGGTCAGGTGGCCACTCTCTCCCTCCCACTCCTATGGACTTTTTAACCCTTTACAGGTAAAGCAAGTAGAGAACAGCTACTAACAGGGATTTTATTGCTAACTGGCTGGGTGGTTGGGTGTCCATAAAAAAGAGCGACCCCCACCCCTTTCATTTATCACAGGATGGTGTAAGCAGCTTGAGGTGAGGATTCAGGGGAGCCACAAACCCCCACAGAAATACCTGTGTGGAGCTGAGCCCAGGTGACTTCAATAGTGCCAGCTGCATGGGTTTGAAAATCCAGAGTTGGGAGCCCCAAACTCACATCATAATTCTTGATCTCATTTGAGGCACAGCCTGGCCAAACCACAGAATGCAGAGTGCTTTGGAAACTGTATGTCCAGTCCTGAGAAGAGAACTCATCCCCCGCAGTCACTCCCTCCCTCTCAACCTTTCCAGGGTTTCCAACATTTCAGGCATTCTCAAAGCTGTTGAATCATCCCGGGAGCCAAACTGAAGCCAGCAGGCCTGAAGCTTGGAATAAACCAATCACTTCCTTTTTGGGGCTCCTTCCCCCTAGAGTGTCTGAGGGAGCCCGCACATGCTACCACTGGTTGGGTTCCTCAGTGACTGACAGGCCCTTGGAGATGCACTGAGGAATCTTCTTCACACATTGTGCAAACGAACATTGTCCTTTGTGCTCAGGCTCAGTCCAGTTAAAGACAGCCTTAAATCCAGGCTTTCTCGTGGCAGCTGGCTGCCCCCCACCCCCCATGACACACCTGCCAGGTCCTGTGCTGGGACAGGTGCTGCCTTTTGGCCAATTAAGAGGCAGAGCAGCAGCTGGGGGCACTAAAAGATCAGGGAGAAGCAGAACCAGGGAGAAAGCTAGTGAATCAGGGCTGCCTAGGGGGGAGTCAGGGGTAGGTAAGAGCCACCAGAGACTGTATGGCTGGGACTGGGGAGCTCAGAAGCTGGAATCCTGAGAAAGCAGCAAGGGCTCAGAGGCCATGTATAGCTGGAGAGGGTCCTAAGAATAAAGAGAGCTCTGAGGAGGAGCAGAGCTGGACCAGGAGCTTCAGGGAGGGAATAGCTTGGAAGAAGGGAGGGGCCAGCCTGCTTGGCTTGAGCAGCGGAGTGAGATGGGGCTGGTGAAAGCATAAGACACTCACTTCCCTGCTTGATTTAGGTGGGGCTGGTCCTGCTTTGAGCAGGGGATTGGATTAGATGACCTCCTGAGGTCCCTTCCAACTCTAATCTTCTATGATTCCCTAGTACAGAGACCACATGATCAGACTGGGCTGGAGGCTGAGGACCAATGGAGCCTGCTGACATCTCCAGGCAGGAGCTGGAGCCCTACCTAGACAGGAAACTGGAACACCCCAGCTAAAGGGGTGGGGTGAGGCTTGGGGAGAGAGGTTGAAGAAGTACCTGGGGGTTGGGATGAGGTGTGGGGAGATGCCAGAGCCGTGGCTTGGGTGAGGCCTTGGGAGGGAAACAAGAGAAGTACTTGGGGTGGGATGTGAGGATAGACATGGGAGCCATACTTGGGTTGGACTATTGAGAGGAATGAACTGTTTAGAATGTGCTGGGGGGATTATGGTCATGGGACTTACGGTAACAATAAATTACCCCCTTCCTCCAAAAGGGCTATTTATATGCTCCAAAGGCTGTATTGAGTCTACTTGAGGAATTGAGGGAAACAGAGGCACAAGATTATTACCAGGGTTACCCTGAGGCCACAGGGTGGGGAGGGGGGGCACGTGGGAGGAGGCCATGCATTTTCACACACACACCCCAATGCAAAACATCTGCCCACAACACATAAACACGCCCTAGGCCATATCTACCCTTTGTGCCCATGTGGATCCATGTGTGTTCCACACATGTCCTACACATACAGCAATACGCTCACTGTAGCACATCTACATATGCACCCTAACAGACTTGCTTTGACACAAATCCTGCCTGCTTACTAATATACCTTTCCGGCCCAGCCTCACTCAGACGCGCTCTGCACCCACTCAGGACACAGGTGTAGCCACTGGCCCCAGCTCCTGTGGGAACCCAACACGCAGTGCCCAGAGTCCTCTTCAGCTATTGGTGAAGGGGAAGAGTTTTATGAGAAAAGCTCAGGACTGGGACTTGGGAGACCCGGGTTCAGTTCCCAGCTCTACAACTGCCTCTCTGTGGGGCCAGGCACTTAATTTTTCTGAGCCCCCTTGTCTACCTCTACCCAAGTTGAAAGAGTATAGTACATATCTACTTCACTGGGTATTGTGAGGCTGAATTCATTAATATAGGTCACGTGCTCTGAGATGCTTCTGGTGTCTTCCCTGATATTCAAAGCCCTTTTAGGGATTGGGTTTAGTTCCCTGAGGTGGTCACTGCCTTAATCACGCCTTTTTGCTAGAACTCTCCACTGAAACAATGGAACCACTTTACCAATGGGGGGGGGTCAGATATGCAGAAGACAGAATTGACTCAGGAGAGGGGGCCAAGCCTGTGGAACTCACTGCCACATGAAACAAGAATGAACACTCACCTTATTCAGAATTAAGTGCAAAACTCATTTATCTGACTCCCCGTGATGGGGAGTCCCCTTCACACAAAGCAGAGCAGGTTACATGAAGTTAATTAACCTGATTCGCTGCACCTAGGGAAGAGCCAGGGCCTGACAAGCTGATTGGTGTTGGAGCCCAACTGAGAAGGAACAGGCAAGGCTGGTAGAAAGCCAGGAAATTGGCAACACAGAGGGGCTGCTGGGAAAATAGTCTGCAGTCACTCTCTGTGAGGAGGGATTTGAGCTTGTATACACAGGAAGGAGGGAGACGGACAGAGTCTGGAAATAGCACCAGGGTCTGGGAACAAGCAATTGCTAGACACAGGGTCCTGGGACTGGAGTAGAGGAGGGGCTTGGCTTCCCCTCCCAGGTACTGGGGAAGTGGCACATTCAGTGCGGTGGCTTTGAAGATTACCTGGGGCAGTTTGTCCTTTGGGACTTTGCTATCCTGGAAGGGAGAAAACAAAGTGACGTGGCCACAGGGAGCACCCCAAGTCACAGAGAGAGAGAGGCTGCAGGGCGTGCAAACGAGCAACAGACCTGGAAGGAGCTAAGCCCCAGAGCAGCCAGGAGAAGAACGTACGCCATTACTTGCCATGCGTGCAAAGAACTGCCTAATCAAATACTTCACTCCCAGCTGTTGGCATGGCAGAGCACTATTCCTGATGTGTCTTTTTCTGAAAGGCATGAGAGGAGCCCAGATGCTATAGGGATGAGCTCTAATGTAGGATCCCAGCCGGATAGCTAAGCTGGCAGAGAATGTTTTGTCACAGCTTGGGGGGGCGGGGAATGACTTTCAGAGAAAATGGAAACTTTTCCCCCCAGAAATTTCAGTGGTGGAGACTGTGCAGTTGTGATGAAAACCCTCAAAATGGAGAAGAAACATTTCTGGGGTGGGGGAGGGAAGAATTCTTTCCCCTGCACATTCTATTTAATGGCTAGATGTGAAAAGTGGTATTATGTAGTGCAAATATCTAGGCTAAACTGGCTGCTGGCATAGGATGTAGACTCATTTCATGATCATTAAGTTGCGCTGTAAATACTACCAAGGTGTGTGATGCAAAGCAGCTGATCTGATGTGTCCAGAACCTCACTGGGGAAATGGATCTGACCAGTGGAAGAAACCACCTCCAGGATGGCGTAAAGCAGTTAAAATGGGAGCTGAAAGGGGTTGAAAGGCAAATCATGAGGCCTCATTTACTCCCATGGATTAGAACTGGCAGTGCCCGGGGCTTGGAAATGTATTGATTCCAGCTGCAGCATGACGGGAGCGGATCCTACGGCACTGCTGACCTGCCATTAAATGTGGCAGCTGGAAAGCACTGCCAGGCCCTGGAACTCTTCAGTGGTGGTGCAAGGCATGGGCTGGGTTATAATGAAAGAATAAGATGCCACCTGTTTCTCACCCACACTCTAAAAATGCCAGGATGGTAATAGGTCAATACAGGGGCTGCCTGCAAATGCCCAGTGCTTTGATCGGGGTGAGCAGAGAAGGGTTTAGCCCATCCACACCCTGCCATTACAGCCAGTGTTCTCAAGTTGGGGTTGGGATCATTCCGCCATTCCCATAGGGCCACGTGGGGAGTGACTAGGTCCCAGCCAGATAGCAGGAGGGCCTCCCGGGGGTGTGTGTTGGCATGGATATGCTGGGAGCCCCAGCTGTACAGAAATGGGGACCACCTGAACAACCAGATGGTGACCGTGAAAGCTTGTGTCAATCTTGAGACAGCCTTGTTCAAAAGTAAATGAACCCAAAAGCACAGGCAGGGGCAAGGGCTTGGAAAATAGCATGGACCTCTTTCGGCAGAGTAGGGTAAGAGACTAACCTAGGGCTATGGGACACTGACACTTGAGTTCAAATCCTGAGAGGCAGCTAATGAATTCTGTGTGGGCCTTGTGATGTAGTCTCACTAGGACGGGGACACTGGTCCCTGAGGAACTGAGTTGAGCAGGAACTGTAACATCCTGTATTCACAGCCCAAAGCAGCTTTCATCCCAAGGCAGCTGACAAACCAGGGACCAGATCCTTCATGGGCCTGGGGGGATTCAGTGGAATTTGAGGGTACTCAGCACCTTCCAGGAGATGCCCAGATCCTGGCAGGATTAGGCCACATGTACAAAATCCCTCTACTCACCACTGAAATGCATTCACCTCTGAGGTGGGACCCAGATAGATTAAATGGTGTGAATAGGCAGCGGAAAGAATCCCAGGGAAAATTTAAAATGGCCAGAATACATTTACTTCAGTTCAAATTTGGCCACATGATTAGGGGTCAGTGTGGGCTTGGGGATGTCTCTGTGCATCATAACAGGCAGGATCTGGGCCTCAGGGAGCGGGTGCATGCTTCCTCCTGGCCAGAGAAGCTGGGCAAATTGTATCAATGACTAGAACAAAGAACAGCACCTACTGGAAGAAAGGAGAGCGGACGATGCAGCCCAGGAAGGGGGTTGACTAATTGCAGAGGCAAATCAGAGCCAGGGAATCTCAATTGAGGCTGAAAGCTTTGCACGAGCTCCCCACTGAATGGAGTTTTAGAAGGTGTGCTCACGTGAGCAGATATTCCTGCCCCTTTTTTACCTGCCTCCTTCACCCTGAGGCCTCCTACAAGGTAGCTGTGGCCTAGCTATGCCCCTCTGCCCCAAACAGTTATTGCATTGATAAATAAAACACCTCTGTTGTAACATGGGTTTCAATTACATTTCCCCTGTGCTGATGTATTTTGGGTGCTTGACTCCATCCCGTCCTTCCTCCCCTCATTCATTTTAAGGGAGTCTGAGCCAGAGTTTCACTCTTTGGCTGCAGTGTGACCCAGAGCAGTGATAACCAGTCCTGGAGGAGCAGCATCTTCCAGGCTCTGGGCTTGCTTGTAGTTCTGAGAGCTTTGGACTTTTCAGCAGGAGACAGCCTGGTAACCTGCAGCCTTTTCCCTGCAGAGCAAAAGGCCGCCGAGGTGTCCTGGCTCAGCAGACTGGGGAACATCCCCCTTCAGCAGTGTCAGCCCTGTGGGTAGAACTGGCAGAGAGCTGCTTACTGTCCAGAACCAATGAAGCTTCAAGTCAGCTACTTTGTGGCTGTCTTGCAACCCCCCTGAGAGGGGCGTCTTCTCTGTGCCAGAAATAATGTACATGTGCAAGGCCTCTACAAGGCTTTCCAACAGGGGATAAGCTTCATTCAGTCCTGTTTCCTCCCCTGCTTCCACTTCCAGAGGAATCTGCTGGGAAGTTCCTCCAGCTCCCAAAGAAGCCTTGAGTCAGATCAGCACCGGAGACAGTTCCTCAGTGAGGCCTGGACTTGCCAGGACTTAGGACAGCTCCCTGGGTTTTAGGCCTTACCCTTGCAGGCCATGCTTTCCCATCCCCAGGCCTTCCTGCTACTTTACTAATGAAGCCTCTGCAACCAGAGACAGGGTCACATCTCCCATGGTCTTAAGCTGTTAGTCACACGAGCGAGGGTGGGTCTTGCAACATACGTGAACAAACCCAAAAAGAGCTCTACGTGGGGAAAGGCTTCATCTTCATTATAAAAATGTCTCCTGCGCAAGCCCAGGGAGTCATCTGTGACGTGATATCTGACATGATGTCACCAGAGCCTGAGCGAGGGGCTGAACAGATAACAACTAGACGGTGTTCTCAGGAACAGAAAGAACAGCTTGGGGTGCAAGTGCGCTGCCTCCCGCTGGGCCCACTGGGATATTGTACAGCTCATCCCAGCATCCTAGCAATGAGAGACGGAAAAGACCTGCTGGGTCAGAGCTCATCCCTGTGATGGCAGAAGGTCCAGCAATTTGGAAAATGTATGCAAATCTATTAATGTGGTTATTTGCATATGGATGAATATGCATGATGTCTGGCTTTTCAGATGCCTCCCCACCACTCACTTTCAGAGTCAACTGCCAAACCCACAGTTTTCCTTGCCTGCCCTTTGCTCATGCACTATTGCTCCCGTGTTCCCTGCTGTGTTCCAGGCCCTGAATCCAGGCCATTCTCCTTTCAGCAGGTGGCTCACTGAGTCCTGGAACCAACACCTTGACCTCCCCAGAAAAGAGCTTGTTTTGGCCTCTGAGATCTGCTGTTGGTCTGACTAGGGAGAGGCAGGGAGGAAATGATTCACTTCTAGTGATGTGTAATGTTAGTCTGCAATAAACCAGGCAAGGCAATGAAATACACGAGAGACTGAAACAGCCCAAGGAGCTGTGTACAAATGGGAAAATGGCTCCTAGTAGGAAGCAGCTGGGATTACCCCACCTAGTTTTTCTACCAGAGCTAACCCAAGCTACTTGTCCATCCACTCGAACTTAGATCTTAGATATCTGTCTCTCTCTGGCCCTTTATATCTACCCCTGCTTGACATAACCGCTCCTTTGGAGGACGCTCATCCTATAAAGGAGGCTGGTCTCGTGGGTGAGATGGTAACCTGGGGCTTGGTTCAGTTGCGATGATGTTGGCTGGATCTGCTGTGTTTGTCATTTCTTCCAAGCATTTGTCTGCAGTGCAAATACAAACATGTCTTTCCTGGTTAATATGTCATGCCTGCTTCCCAAATGCTCTTCAGTGAGAGAGCAGTGAATATGCGTCTCGTGCTGACTGTGCTTTGGGGGTATGTGACCTCTGTATGCCACTTTGGCTGCTGTTCAGTTTCAGAGAGGATGCCTCATGGCTGTTTACAAATTACTTTCCATGGGAAATCAAAGAGTGTTCAATGTCAGAGCTTCTGATACAGGGAGATGGATGTAGAGGAGGGCTTTAGCCGTTTGCTGGCTCTTTTTCCTGACAAACATCATTTTGGATGTGCAAAGGTAAGGTGTCTTTCAAATTCCATTTGCATCCTCTGATTTCTAGGTACCTTTCAATGCTACTCACATGAAGCCCCAAAATGTCATGCTGGTTTCATGACATTTTATGCTTTGAATTTGAGTTCCTGCATTAACGTGCCCACCCAGAACTCCAGTTGCTTGTCTAAACAAAGCTCTTGCACACTGTGAAATAACAACCAGTGTGTGATTCACAATTCCTTTCTGAGGGGGGAGGGGAAGAAGCAGTATGGCCCTGGAGAATGGCCTGATTTTCTGGATTTGGTCATGAGAATTATAGGCAGTGGTTTTGACGGTTTTTGCATTGCTGCAGTTCTGAGATAATTGTCCACGTCTCACTGACAAACCCCTAGCCAGGACGGAGAAAAGGTCAACAGTTAAGGCATTGAAATAACTTTTAAACCTGCCTCGTAGTGACAACACGAAGAGGGAGTGGGAAGAATATGAATGACACTCTTGTGTCTTTCCTCTAATAATCTGGGACAAAAACAAAGTAATTTTCATAATCGGAAGTGTATGGTTATTGCATGGTGTCACACAGGACAGAGTTAAGGCTATTGGGGTCCTAATTTCATTTCCAGTACAGCTAGTTGGGATAAAATACTTTTTCTTCAGAAAAATGCAGATTATTTAAAACCAAAACAGTTCACGGGAACAGGTCAGTTTTGTTGGCACTCTTGATTTGATAATTGGGAGTGGAAGCTTAGATACGTTAAATTATCCTAGTTTAGCACTTTTCAAACCAAAAAATGAAACTTTCACATTTTGACATTTTAATTACTATAAGTGTAAATTAACCACTCCTCCCCCTCCCCACAGAAGGCCAAAACATCTCAAAATTATCAGAACAAAATGTTTCAATTGACTGCCATCCAAATTTGGTTTGGGCTTATCAGTTTGCAAAAATTTGAGATTATGCCTTTATGGCCCAATTCGGGATGGGTAAATTTTTCAATATCTCAAATTCTGAAACTGCTCCCTGCCCGACTTTAACTTCTGGACCGTAACATGTTTGGATTTCTTTTAGGTGTAATCTTCACTCTGAATGTGCTGGGTTTGTAATGCTGTGGTTCTGTGGTCATTTCAGCACTCCTGTCATTTTTTTACCTTTATGTAACTGCTGTGTTCTCTGAACTTTAGTCCATCTAAACATGGTCTTTTTATGGGATTTGATCAGTGTTTTAGAATAGGGGTTGGTAAAGGGAGTGCAATTCCAGAGCAGAGTGCAAGAAACTCTGCAGCCAGGGACTGGGCAGCATAATGGGAGATGGAATTTGACTTGAGTAAGTGCTAGGGGATGCCTACTGTCAGGACTAGGCTAACTCCCTGAGCTTGTGGGCTACCCTAAAGATTCCATTTCAAAGCTAGGCCCAAAGGGATGACTTTCCAGGCCCTATTCTCAGCTGAAAGGGCTCTCAGGGGGCCAGTAATGCACTTCAAGTGGGCACCTATTCTGTACTGGGCCTTTAAGTGATGGTGCAGGTGTGTTCCCAATGTGGGGAGGAATGGAACTGGGAGCTCAGCCAGAAGAAAGGGCCTGTCATGGAACTTGCCTGGCCCGCGCACCCACCCACTGACATTGATTTTCTGCTTGCCAGACTCCCCGTGGGACCTACCCAGAGGTTTCTGTCTCCCCCTAGTGGAACTCTGAGAAACTGCAGGGGTGCAGAAGGAGGAGCAGTGCCTTAGAACCGGGGATTGTGGATACAGTATTTGGGTTCTGATCCCACTTCCGGCACTGATGTGGCTAGGGAACACACTTAATGTCTGTGTCTCAGATGGAGGGGGACATCAGGGCATGTGACGAACCCCCCAGCACACACTCAGTGCCCCCCACCACAAATAAATGACCTTTTCCCTCTCCCCTACACCTAACCCACCAGCATTCCCCATTTGCCCCCATGGCAGCCCCTAGTGATGACCCTTTACTTCTCCAGCTAAAGGGCCTGCACATTCTTCTAGCCTGGTCTTGGGCTCAATTCCTGCCACAGACCATTCAGCCATGAGAATTCTCAGACTAACTATGCTTTGATTTAATTTTTCTTTGCTGCTATTTCTGTAGTGCCTTTCAAATCTCTGACCCAGGGGTGGCCAACCTGAAGCTGAGAAGGAGCCAGAATTTACCAATGGACATTGCCAAAGAGCCAAAGTAATACGTCAGCAGCCCCCCCATCAGCTCCCGCATGCGCTCTCAGTGCCTCCCACCCACTGGCTGCTGATCAGTGCCTCCCCCTCCCTCCCTGCACCTCCCAATCAGCTGTTTTGTGGCATGCAGGAGGCTCTGGGGCGGGGGAGGAGTGATCGCCTGGTAGGCTCAGGGGAGGGGGCGGAGAGGGGTAGAGTGGGGGCAGAGCCTGTGGCAGAGCCAGAGGGTGAGCAGTGAGCACCACCTGGCATATTGGAAAGTTGACGCCTGTAGCTCCAACCTCAGAGTTGGTGCCTGTACAAGGAGCTGCATATTAACTTCTGAAGAGCTGCATTTGACTCCAGAGCCACAGATTGGCCACCCCTGCTCTAACCAGTTAACACCAAGCAGCAAGATCCTCCCTCACCCCCTGTGCCACTAGAAATGACTCTCCTTTATCTTTCCTCTTTTCCCTTCCATTATGCCACATATACAGTCCATTTAACTTCATATTGACTGGCAGCAAAAATTTGTAACCAGCCCAGCTTCAGCCCACTAAGACATATCCTCTTCAACTGCAGGTGCTCTTGAAAATAAATGTGAAATCTTCTACACCTAGTTTTGAAGCCATTCTCTAGCTCTGGAATTTTCCAGTGGGGAAATAACTCTGAATTCTGGGGAATTTTAACATAGTCTCTGTTTGCTTGCATTGCACTGAAAAAGTCACCTAGAAAACCTGGATCAGTCAGATATCAAAGGCCAGATCCTCAGCTGCTGTAAATTGGCAGGGCTCCCCTGCAATCCATTAAGATATGGTGGCTAACACCGGCTTTGAATCTGGGCCATAGGTCTCTTGATTTCAAAGGGCAAAGTGCCTCTCAAGTTTGATCCAGACAAGAAATTACACCCTAAAAATTGTAGACTTGAATCTGGAAACAGATTTACACAAGTAGCTTTAAGTACATGAGTTTTTCAGACATAGTCAATGGGACTCACTGCTCATGGGCTTCAAGTGAAGCATGTATGTATCCTGCATCTTGGCAGAGGGTTAGAGTAGATGGCCCTTGCGGTCCCTTCTAACCCTCTGGTTCTATGATTCCGGTTGTTGTATGTTCCGGTTAGTTGGTTTTCCTCACTCTGCTGCAAATGTCACAGTTAAGCATGAAGGGAACTTAAAACACTGCAAAGGAGCCTCTCCAAAAGGATTGAAGGAATCTTTGTGTACTATCATAGAATATCAGGGTTGGAAGGGACATCAGAAGGTTGGGTAGTCCAACCCCCAGCTCAAAGCAGGACTGACACCCAGACAGATTTTTACCCCAGTTCCCTAAATGGCCTTCTCAAGGATTGAGCTCACAAGCCTGGGTTTAGCAGGCTAATGCTCAAACCACTGAGCTAGCCCTCCTGCCCCACAGTAGGCCTTGGCTAAAAAGGACAATCAAAGGAGATTAAGGGCTTGGCTAAAAAGGACAATCAACTGGTTCAAAATGGTCCACCCTTTATGCACCAGTGCTTTGAACTAAGTATTCTAGGTAATAGGTCTGAGTTCCCCTTCCCCTCCAAATCTTTCTCTACTCTGGTGCAAGGATCAGGGTCGTGCAGCTATTTCTCTGTAACTGGAAAATGGATCCACCAAAGCCAGATCTGAAGGATTTACATCTCATAGCACATGGACATATAAAGAGAAAATTCAAGTTCAGATACTGTAGTTGGATTAACAAACAGCCTGACCCTGACGAACACCAAGAAATTATTGTTGTATTATTTTTTGTAATACAAACTCCATTTAAAAAGAGGTGGAACATCATAACAGGCAAATGCTAGCAATATGCAAGAGGAAAAGGAGGAACTCTGAAAGGCTTTTTAGCTAAGTAGGGCTACATGACTAGTCCCACCTCCCAACTAAACCTGGCCTAGGCAGCATCTGTGCTACGCTGGTGCCATCGCCTGGATACTGCCGGGATTGCAGTTTAGGAGTTTGAGACCTGAAGCTGTTCCCCTGATAAATGGGCAGTACTGCCCGGACAGCAGCAGCTGCCCCTAGGATACAGCTCTGAAAAGCCCAAGGAGCCCCCAGAACGACGCTTTCCAGAATACTGCCTGGCCAGCATCCTCAAGTTTAGGTGGTGCTGATCCAGTATAAGGTTAAAGGAGGCAGTGTGTCCTAGCGGCTAGAGCCCTGAACCAGCACGATCCATACATTCTAGTTCCAGCTCTGCCCCTGGTCTGCTGGGTGACTTTGGGCAAGTCACGTCCCTGCTATGTGCCTCAGTTTCCCCACTGGTGAAACACTCTCCTCCTTTTTAAGGCAGAGATTAAGCGAACCCGATCAATTCATTATTATCTAGCTTGGGCCAATTCTTTTTATTATCTGATAAGGCTCCAACCTTGCTACCCCAGAGGCAGTTCAGGGGAGTTGCAGGCTCAGGTTCTGTCTTGTAGGTAAACTAATTTAGTTTTCTTGTTTTCCTCCAGTGATCTGGAGATAGACATGCTCCTGGCCAGCTCTAAAGGTGAGAGACAGCTCAGCAAGAATCTTCCCCCACCTGCCCCTGCCCCATCTCTAACCTGGTCAGGAAGGGCTAAACACCAGTCCTTGGGGCAAGAGGACTGGGACGCCTGGCCACAGGACTGCCATGGGAGGGGAGATAAGGAGCCAGGCTGTAGGGGGTGGCCACAATGCTTAATGAGTGTGTATCACCTTTTGTCAGACACCTGAGGACAGATCCTGGCACAAAAGCTTTAAGCTGCTCTGGTGGCACAAAGGGGGACTTACATGGGCCTGAAGAGAGCAGCTAGAGATGCTCTGGGGCAGGCTTCCCTGGGTCTATACCACCCCTTCTCATACAGGGGCACGGCTAGAACATGCTGCATGGCCTGGTGAGCCTGGCTGGTTTGACAGCCCCTAGCAAGCACAGGCTAGGTTGGAGCCCCATTTTCAATCAGTAATAAATGGATCATTTTTTAAAACACCGGAAAAAGTGCCAAAAATTGACCTCAACAACTATGGCAAAAAAAAAATAAATCTCATTTTGAGGGGGAAATAACTTGAAAAAGTTTCAACTGGCTCTTGAAATAGCTTCCTCATAATATTGCTGGGATGCTCTAGACACATGGGAACAGGCAGTGGCTTTGTAGCTGTGTTGGTCCCATGTGAGACAGGCAAGGAGGGGTGAGTAGGGTGACCAGATGTCCCAATTTTATAGGGACTGTCCCAATTTTGGGGTCTTTTTCTTATATAGGCTCCTGTTACCCCCCTCTCCACCCCATCCCGATTTTTCACACGTGGTGTCTGGTCAATCTAGGGGTGAGGTAATAAGACAGCCCCTCATGCACCTTCTCACTTTCTAGCCAGGCCTTGCTAAACTTGCTCAAGAACTGTTAAGCTACACACTAGATCTGTCTGCCTGCAGGTGAGCTCAGGAGGGCAGGTGGCCTGGCCTGGAGAAGTGGGCTGCATTTGACAGCCCCGGCCTACTCTCCGGGAAGAGTCAAAGCCCCGTTCTAAGGCAGGGGCCAGGATGACAAAGTTAGAGGATTACGCATCATCCAAGGCACATTCCCCACTGCTGGCAGGGGCTCTGCCCCAAAAGCAGGGGCAATTGCAGCCTCGACGCAGAGCCCCAACTTCTGGTTAGTAACATTAGTTGCATTCAGCATCCTGCAGTGAAGACAGAGGCAGGACATGTAGGCCCAGTGCAATTTCTGCTCTCTGGGCATGCACAATTACTGGAAATTTTCCCTTTAAAGTGTCATTAGAGTTAAGAGTCAACACCTCCCCCGACCCCCATCTCCAGGAGACAATCATGACTCAGCCCACATGTGGCTAAGCAGTGTCAGCACTGCACCTGGCAGGGTTTCTTCACACCCCTGAGGTGAAGAGACTTTTAAATGCAGGTTTTGAGCCTGCAGGATCTAGTGTGCGTGCTGGATAAAACATATCCTAGTTGTGGCCTGGGGCACAGGCAGTCACAGGCTCTGTTCCTGACACGCATACAGGATGGTTGTGTAACACAAAAATGGCAAAATAACATCTCAGGTGAAAGTTCTGAGTAGCATGCAGCAATCCTCCCTGGCAAATAGCGAACTCAAGCCCCACGTGCCAGTTAGGTCTTGTATTTCGGGCAAGGGTGTGGTCTACATGGGTTGCAAGAATTGCCAGTTGCAAACTCTGTCTCTCACATGGTGAAAATACCTGTACCAGTTGGCAGACTTCTCCTAGAACTGGAAAAGGCAGCATGCTTCATGAGCGGGGCCAGTTCTGGCTTTGCAGGCTCGAGGTGCCAGCTGAACCACTCATTCCTGCGGTAGTGGGGATAGGTTTGGGACCTGGCCACTTCTAAGATAACTCCTCATGCATAGTTGACAAAGTCCTTGCTCCAAGGCCGAGGTGCTGGAGTCAGTGCAGCAAAGGTCACAAGTTCCCATCCCAAAGATGCTCTGGCAACGAATGTGACAGGGGACTTTTACCCCAGGTAAGAGGCTGCTTGTAACCAATGCACAAATTTCTTTCCGTGAGAAATGTAAGGCTGAGTTGCTGGCATAGGGCATGACCGGGGGCTAGGGGAGGCTGCGGGCTCTGTTCCAGGACACACACGTACTGGTTATGAAAAGTGAAATGTGTCCTTTTAAATGTATGAAGAGCTGTGTGGCCTGACTGGCTCACCTATGACCACAGGGGTAGGGCTCCCGCTTCTGAGGCTAGAGGTCATGGGGTTAAAGCCTGTATGTCCATGGCTTGGGTATGAAAAGCACTGTACCTTTCTAGTTTGCAAGAAACAGCTGTTATAGCAACAGGGCCACACATTTACCCTAATTGTGAGCTCAGCTGCAGGGAATGTGGAGCGGAAAGGCCATCAGGCTCCCTCAGCAGGACTCCCATCCTTTGCCCAGGGATGCTGAGTCCTTGCATCATGGTGCAACTGCACTGCGATCAGAGCTACCTGACCATAGCCACATGAATGGAAACTCCTGCTGGAAACCCAAGATGTCTTCCCTGCCCTCATGTGCCCCCGTCTGCCCCTCTTTTCCTCTCTCTGCTTTCCATGTGATCCTAAGGTCATCTGTACCACTTGATGTTAGCATAGTGTGATGTCATGAGATAGCATATCCAGCTCTGCCCAGCTTGAGAGGGTCCCAGACCCCAGACGAGCCAGGGTAACTGCTGTCATGACTGACCTGCCAGACCAGAGCATCTGGCTGTAGCTGACCTGCTTCCTGAAGCCCTGGGAACATCAACAAAGCTGTATTTCCTCCCCTGCCTCTCCGTCCATCAGGAAAGGTGATCATTCTTAACGCCTTGCAATTGATCAGCAAACCAAGCCTGTCCCCCCCTCTCTGTGCCCCCAAGAAGGGATGTCCAATGACATAAGACTAACTGGTATCATGTCTCTTTAAATGGGAATTTGACAACCAAAACCTAACTTGGTTTTACAGACTTTCCCCAGTAAGTGCCTTATGACTTGTTTTAGCTCCTTTTCTCTTGTGTATCCCCATCAATGACTCTCTAGACTTTAGAATTTGTTTCTATTGTTTGCCATTACACAGGCTGAAGCCTCTGGTTTCCAAATGCTGCCCCCTCTTTGTTTAAAACTGTTTTATGCTTATGCTGAAATGAATGTTAGTCTCTAAGGTGCCACGAGTACGCCTGTTCTTTTTGTTTAATGTTTGACAGCTTCAGGGTCACATTCATACTTTGGCTCTTTAGGCCCCATATATTCCATGGAAATGATTACACCACCTCTCGAGGGCAAACAAGAGGGTGAGTTCAGCCAGATTCAGAAAGTAAGGGTACAAAGGTACAGTGTGTAAAGATAATCCTATTAGTTGCTTTTGTTGAGTCTCCTGTATTTTGAGATAATTGCTTCATTTACTAAGTGATAAGGATGGCAAATACTACCATGCTGGCATGAATCCAGAGCTCTGGTTACCTGTGTAAGTCTCCGTTGCAAACTCCACCAGGCAAGGCCATGTGATTAATGTATTTTGAGCCTAATGGGGCATGTTGGAATGCTGAGGTAAAGAGGAGATAAAACACACCACACAGACTTCTGGTAAATGCTGCTTTATTGGTCAAACTCTCCCCCCTCCAAGAAAGCAAAAATCAGGCAACTATCTAGGCAAATCTCCCCGCCCCATGAAAAATACAGATCTGTAATAAAGCCATGTAGCTACAGAGGAGCCTACAGCTCCTCTAATTCAGCATCAGCTTTGGTAACAAACTTCTCAAAGTAAGTAAGTTAAGAGTAGTTTGAATTCTAAAAGGCACATGGCAGCTTGGACAATTCATGAGCTACCACCTCATCCAATTCTGGCTGCTTATTCAGCAATTCACAAAGCCCAGCTGTAGCTACTTTGATAATCTTTGTCACATTGTGAATCATTACTTGGAGTGATGTATCTCATGGGAGGATGGGATCTTCCTTTTGAAGCCTTTTCCACTCTGCCTCAGCACCAATATTATATAGGAGAGACCCAAGAGAACAAGCATTCAGCACTATTACAAATCCATCATCTTCTTCCACATGTTTAGCAGTTCTCACTGGCGGAGACATTTCAGTTTTCTAGCTATAAAAAGGTGTGTGGAGTGAGTACCAAGTGCAGCCCAACTGCTTTCAAGCAGACAATACAAGGCTGCTGATTACACGGCTTAACAGAACCAGCATCTGCCATGACACTAGTCAACTCTGAGCCAGCCCCAGGAAGGCTCCCTGAGAAGCTAACACCAGGCACAGCAGCTGTCAGTTTAACTGTTTGACAACTACTCCCTGGAGCAGCCTCTGTGCGTGCTCCCCATCCCATGCGGGTCACCCCAAGGCGAAGGGCTCTGCTAAAACCCCATCATCGGCAGCCTGGTATCTCTGCGGCGGTGACATGCTCTAAGGCTGTGGGGTGTAGCGGAGATACTTCTTGCCCGAGGGGAGTTCCTTGGCGAAGACTCCTTCAGGAAACAGCTTTTTGGCCTCGTCATCTGGGATGCTGGGAACAACCATGACACTGTCTCCACGCTGGTAAGAAACAGGGAATATATTAGTGAAGCAGAGAAATCAAGGGACTCTACAAGGTGCCTCCACTAAGAAGACCCCCCCTGCCCCTTTTTTATTAAGGCCTTAGTCACCGTATACACTGATGTGTACATGCCACCCTCAACACCAGTGTAAAACTTCACCAGCTACAAAAGAGGTGTTACCCCTGCTGAGGCAGAAGTGGAAAATGAATATACTCTTGTGCCCACTGTGCCATATTCAGATGTGCAGCAAGACGTCCGGCTGCCATGAAGCCTCTGGGACATATTCAGCAGTGACTTGAATGGAGATGGGCTATGTGCGAGAGAGGCATCAGTAATGTAACTTGGACCAATTCGGCAGTCAGCCGGCGCACAGAACAAGTATCACTGCAGCAGCAAAGGAGAGAGGTGCAGCCAGATAAGTAATTTACAGACGGGTGTAAAGGGAAAATAGGGGGACTTCATCTTTATGCCTTTGCCTGCCACTTGTCTTCCAACCAGGGAACATGTTACACCAGCTTGCTGATCAGTTCCTATGCGACAATACAGCTCACCTGGTCACCACCACTGATCTGCTCACAAGGAGGAAGCTGACCCACTGGGTTAAGAGTGGAGCTGCAGTGATGCAGTTGCGCCGCTGTAAGCTCTCTAATGCAACCATTCCAGGCCGATGGGAGGGAGCTCTGTTGGCTTAACTACTTCACCCCTGTAAGCGTGGTAGCTGAGTTAGCGGGAGAACTCTCCCACAGACATTGCATTGCCCACTTGGGTGCTTAGGTCCGTGTCACTTATGTCACTCAAGGGGGTAACTCTGTCACACCTAAGTGACATAAGTTATACTGCAATGAGTGCTTGTGTACCCAAAGAGGGTAGAATTTTCATTAAGCCCCCCAGCTTTTGTGAATTCCCCTCTCAAAATAAAACTTTCACAAAGCCACACACCTCAGGCCCAGAGAAGCAGCAAAGAAAACCTTTCCCTTTGGTCCTTTATGGACAGCCCAGCAATAGGAGCAGTATAAAAACATGCTCCTTTGCATGAATGCACAGGGAACTCCTGCAACATCAGTGTGAAGCTGAAGAGTCAGGAGGTGGAAGTGCAGTCAAAGACACGAGTCCTTTTTGGAAGCTTAGCTGATGCTGTAACACCATGTAACAAACCCAGAGTCTATTGAGACTTCTACCACACTCCCCAGCTACAGGGCATTTCACAGCAGCAGTGAGGAATGAAGCAGGAGGATCGGAGTTCTAAGATGTCAGCCTCTATTAAAGCTAAAAGCAACACTCCATGAGCAGTACAACTGTGTTACCCTTAAGCAGTCCTGAGTCCAAGGCCAGTGATGAACTCTAGCTAGTTCATTAAGACAGTAACAAGTCAGAAGGATGCCCACAGCCAGATGGTGGATTTCACCTGTACCAGAAGATCTCACTTTAATGAGGCAGCAGTTACCCATAGTGGTACTCAGCTGGGTTTTAAAGAGAGTGCTTCATAATTAGCATGAAAACAGAGTCTTCCCAGTATTATGCAGATCAGGAGAGAGCTGTTTAGTTTAATCATGAAAAGCTATGAAGATTTTTCCATTAGGAAAAGGGACCTAGATGAATCTATAAGATACCATGGATCAAATGAGACTTCTCTTTGATGCAGATAACATATGCAAGCATCAGAATGGTCAGCTTCTGTAGGACACCATGGGTTTCCCTCCTCAGGTTAAGAAAGACAAAACTCCTTTGTGGGGTGTCACAGTGATGGGCTCTGGAGGATTCCAGATGCTTTGTTTCTAAGAGAGGTTTTTCTGAAACCAGGGCAGCACTGGGCTCTGTAACTGGCAGAACAATTCTGCTTATCATGCACAAACAGGAGAAGAATCCAGCTCACTCTGCCCCAACCTTGCAGAGCCCACACTGATAATAAATTACTGCCTCTCCTTCTGTTATCTCTAAACTAGCCACGTATGACTGTTAACAAGCACAATGCAGACAGTGCTGTTGTTACTGTTATTTTCCCACTGTTACCACACCTCTCAGCAGATCTGTGTGGAGAAAGATAATTCTGTTCCATAGAGGACTGTGCTATTTTGAATCATAGATTACTAGGGTTGGATGGGACCTCAAGCGATCATCTAGTCCAACCCCCTGCTCAAAGCAGGACTAATCCCCAAATGGCTCCCTCAAGGGCTGAACTCACAACTCTGGGTTTAGTAGGACAATGCTCAAACCACTGAGCTATCCCTCCCCCCCCCATGAGATCTGGTTTGCTCTGGTTAGGAATTAAAACTCAGATTTTCCACCCCAGGAAATGGAGTCCCAGCCCTGGGGCAGTCTGCAGGCCTGGATTCCGTTGCAACGTTGATGAAATTGGACTATTGCAACAAAAGTCTGATTTTGCCAAATCAGCAAATTCTGATGAAACACTCATCTGAATTCTCCCAGGCAGCTCTACTTCTCAGCCTCATGGTGTTCTCTTAGCATGTCCCAGGACTGCAGGGATTCCCACGATCCATGTCTCTTAGCACATCCTCTGTGTGATAACTACCTAAATTCACTTTGAACTGAGAATGGGCACAGAGGCTCTAGGACAGGGGCGGGCAAACGGCTTAGCCTGAGGGCAGCATCGGGTTTTGTAAATTGTATAGAGGGCCGGTCAGGGGAGGGGGTCATGGCACAGCCCCCATTGCCTAGCTGCACCCCCCCACCTCCGGGACTCCTGCCCCATCCAACCCCCCTGTTCCCTGACAGCCCCCTGCTCTTCCCCCGCGACCCCTGCCCTATCCACACACACCCATTCCCTGTCCCCTGACCACCCGCAGATCCCAACCACCCCATCCAAGCCCTCCTCTCATTCCTGACAGCCCGCCTGGGACCCCAGCCCTATCCACCCACCGCTTCTCCCTGTCCCCTGGCTGCACCCAGAACCCCTGCCCCTGACTGCCCTGTCACCCCATCCAGCACCCCCCTTCCTGACTGACCCCCCGAGAATCCTTGCCCCCCCATTCAACCTCGTTCCCTCCTGACCTCTATCCACATCCCTGCTCCCTGACCACCACCCCAAACTCCCCTGCCTTCTATCTAACCCCCCCATGCTCTCTGGTCCCTTACTGCGCTGCCTGGGGCGCCAACGGTTGGCGGCGCTACAACCATGCCGCCCGGCTGGAGCCGGGCCATGCTGCCGCCACCACCATGCAGCTCAGAGACCGGGTCAGGCCGGCCTCTGCAGCTGTGCTGCCCCAGGAGCTCATAGCCCCGCCACCCAGAGCATTGCGCCAGCGGCGGAGCGAGCTGAGGCTGCAGAGGAGGGGGAGCAGCAGAGGAGGGGCCGGGAGCTAGCCTCCCAGGCCAGGAGCTTGGGGGCTGAGCAGGACGGTCCCACGGGCCGGATGTGGCCTTGGGCCGTAGTTTACCTACCTCTGCTCTAGGAACTGTCCTTCTCTACACCCAGAGCTGCCCTACAGCACTGGGTTGTAGCTCTATAGATATTTACCTTCCAGTCCACTGGGGTAGCAACCTTGCTCTTTGCAGTCAGCTGAAGGGAATCCACTACTCTTAGGATCTCATCAAAGTTTCTGCCAGTGGTTGCTGGGTAGAGGATTGACAGTTTCAGCTTCTTATCTGGGCCGAAAATAAACACCTGAATAGAAGAGACACATAAGGAGACACTCTGGGAATCTGAATAGAAGAGTAACCTGAATTTACATCAGCTACAAGCATTTAACAGCTTCAGGTAAGCCACAGTTCCGTGAGACAGGTATTCTAGTACTGATATTCTCCCTCTTCCATCAACAACCCCACTGCCTCCTTCAAAGCAATCCCTGCTCCATCCTTCCTACCCCTAATCCCTATGCTCTCCCTCTTCTGAAAGGCAGTCCTGGGTCCTGTCCGTTTTAGACTGTAAGCATTCAGGACAGAACAAGGGCTATTTACATTGATGACCCTAGGTTTTATAATAAACATTCTCATCTCTTTTAGAGGAAAGATACAGCCACATACAAAGGAAAAGTGGCCATGTGCTCTTATGCATTATCTGATATTTCAGGTGTGTGGTTTATTTTACTGTGTGGAGCATTACTGCCGCCTCTCTCTGCGGATCCCTACCTTGAAAGGGGACAACAACAGTCTTTTAATGCTAGTGCTGGAGGGGAGAAGGAACGTCACAAAATGGACTTTAGGCATCCACGGAGGCCCTCCGCCCCTGTTTAGTTCCACTCCTTGCCCATTTGAGATTCCAGACAAGGAGTGTTACCAACCTGACCATGTTCTCAGCAGGACAAAGCAGTGCAGGATCAGCATACTAACATGCTTCTGGCTCCTGACCAGCATCACAGCTGGGCTCCAACGGAGGGTAGCTACAGCTAGGAGAGGGATCACCCACCCAAACCCCCACTGGCAAACCTCAGCATTGAACTGCTTCGAAGATCTGCCCCATTCTCCAGCCAGGCAGTTACTCTAGTCACTCGTATGCAATGGACCAGTTATTTAGGCTGCTGCACTGGGGTAGTGTGCTAGTATAGACAAGGCACTGGGGCCTTAAGCGCAGTGTTGTCCAACTCTATTCAGGCCCACACCTGGTTTACACCAGTGCCCCATATGCAGCCTGAACTCACCACACGTGCTGTCAGCGGCAGGCCCTCCTTGTCCCGCTCGTCTGGGTCCAACATGCCCAACTGGATTGAAAGGTCCCGCTTCGCATCGGCAATTACGGGAAAGGGGAGCTTCTCTGTGGGCTCATCACCGTTGTAAGCATTGATGTCCTGTAGCAGGAGCGGAGAGGAAGCACAGGCATGCTCAGTGCTTTCTGAAGACTGAGATGAAGGGGGAAAAAAGTTCCGTCCAATTTTCCTAGCAACCCCTCAGTATTTCAATGTACGGATTAACATGCTATGCCTGGGCAGAGGCCATGAGGATTCTTGGCTCAGGCTACCTTAGATTTCTGGGGTAGGGGATTCTTTTCTAAACAAGATTTTGAATTCGAGTCCCATTGCTGTGGTTACCCACTAGGAGTGATGTTAGCAGAGGACATGAGGGCGGATATGTGGAGATACAGGGCTACAGTGTAGAGAGAAAATGTCTCTTAACTTTTACCGTTACAGGTATTTGCTCCCTCTCCCATCACTCGCCATCACCTACAAGTCCACTCAGTCCTACCTCTTATTCTGCCAATCGCTAAGACAAACAAGTTTGTTTACATTGATGGGAGATAATACTGCTTGCTTCTTGTTTACAGTGTCACCTGAAAGTGAGAACAAGTGTTTGACTAGCACTGTTGTAGCTGGCATTGCAAGGTATTTATATGCCACATATGCTAAACTTTGTGCGTCAGCCACCATTCCGGAGTACATGCTTCCATGCTGATGATGCTTATTTAAAAAAACTTAAATTGGCGCACTATTATTTTGTGACTGTACTCCTTGGGGACGGGGGGAGACTTGTATGTCTCCTGCTTTGTTTTACTGTATTCTACATGTATTTCATGTTATAGCAGTCTTGAATGATGACCCAGCACATGTTCGTTTTAAGAACACTTTCACAGCAGATTTGACAAAACACAGAGAAGGTACCAATGTGAAATTTCTAAACACAGCTACAGCACTCGACCGAAGGCTTAAGAATCTGAAGTACTGTCCAAAATCTGAGAGGGTGGAGCATGCTTTTAGGAGTCTTAAAAGAATAACACTCTGATGCGGAAGCTACAGAACCCAAACCACCAAAAAAGAAAATCAAGCTTCTGCTGCTAGCATCGGACTCAGATGATGAAAACGAACATGCGTCACTCAGCACTGCTTTGGATCATTATCAAACAGAACCCGTCATCAAAATGGACGCATGTCCTCTTGAATGGTGGTTGAAACATGAAGGAACATACAAATATTTAGCATATGTGGCACATGAATGCCTTGCAATGCGAGCTATAAAAGTGCCATTCAAATACCTGTTCTCACTTTCAAGTGACACTGTAAACAAGAAGCGGGCAGCGTTATCTCCTGCAAATTGTAACCAACCTGGTCCATCTGAGCGACTGGCTGAATAAGAAGTAGGACTGAGTGGACTTGTAGGTGCTAAAGTTTTACATTGTTTTATTTTTGAATGCAGGGTTTTTTGTACATAATTCTACATTTGTAAGTTCAACTTTCATAGTAAAGAGATTGCACTACAGTACTTGAAGGAGGTGAATTAAAAAGATTTTGTTTTTTACAGTGCTAATCAAAACTAAATATAAAGTGAACACTGTACACTTTTTGTATTGTAACTGAAATTAATATATTTGAAAGTGTAGTAAACTACCATTTATTTAAAAAAAATTGGATTTCTATTATTGTTTAACAGCACAATTCATCTTTTTAATTGCTTGACAGCCCTAGTTTTAAGTAGTACAATGCAATATTAATCAATCACACTTACAATATGTGCTGAAAGAGCCCACATTTGGGGCAGAGTTTTTGTACTGGAGCTCAGATAAAGAGGGCTCACTGATGATGGATGTGAATCATTCTGTACATGTGATTCCCTGGGTCTCACCTCTGATCATTAAAAAAAAAAAGGTCCCATTACACACAGCTAGAGTCAAATTTAGACCTGTGGTAAGCAGATACAACACATGCCGACATCAGTAACACTTGTACCACTGAGATCAAAGGTATGTTCGGCCCCTGTTCTTTAGTGGGTGGAACTTTGCTCTCTAGCCAAGACCTAGATCCAGCAACGAGACCCAGAACAATTTACCTCACTATCCTCAGTGCTGGCTGGCTAGGGTAGAAACCACCAAAAGAGTGCAGACTAAGTCAGATTCAAATGGAAGATGCAATGCACATTTTCTGGGGAAAAAACTGCACCGTAACCACCCCACCCAGCATTAACCAAGTGGTCTACCCCATCACCCTGGCAGAGAAACACACAATTTGATATGCTGTGGTTTTGAAACACAGTGAAGAGATTATCTACAACTAGAATCGGTGAGATTGCACCATGACTGTCCAGTACTAATGTAGGACACATCGGTTCCATGCCCTAATCCAAACCTGGCCTAGTCAGAGTCTATTTTCTGAGCAGAAACATTTTCTCAAGGGTTGAGTTTGGATCTGACCAAACTGTTAGTCTGTCAAGTTCTTTCCAAGTCCAATTTAAAAATGTATTTATATAGTTTGTGGTGACTTGCTTAGTGTTCGCACAGCATATTAAGAGCAGAGCCACTGTGCCAATTAGCAGAGTTTGTAGAACTGCAAAAAGTCTGAGGCAAACAGACCATGTTTTCCCAGAACAGCAGCTCTCTTGCTACCAGCACTGAACTATTTCTCTCGTTGACATAGGAGTCTCCCACACAATATCATGATGTGCCATCAGCGTAGAGGGCCATTTATACCCTAGTCTTTCTGCCCTGCCATTTACTAAGGGCAGGACAGTCTGGCTTGGGAGGAACAGGAAGGGCAGAGATGCCACTTGTTAATAGAAGTGACTACTGGGCAAAGCTTTCCTAGTGAAGTAGGCATTTGTTTTTCAGTGGCCAGTGCACTGGTCCCTATGTGACTGCTGATCCTTTGCTTATGTGTCACAGCCAATTCTTTATAGCCATAAGTCTAATGTGGTGGTAATTTCTCAAGAATACTTTAAATTTGTTGGTTTGGTGGCCAAACAAGGTGGAGACCTGTTTTGGTTTCACCCAAAACAAAATGCAAGTTGTTTTTTGGATAAATTGAAGTGAAAAAAATTCAAGTTTGACCAGAATCTAACATTTTGTTTCATACACAGTATTCTGTTTGATGTTTTTATTTTTAAATATAAACTAAAATTAAAAAACAAAAAGAAGTTTCCCTCCAACAGAAACTCCTCAGCAAATTAAACACCAATTTGTGAAATGTTTGTCCACCTGAATCTGTTTTTTGTCTGAAGGATTTCAACCAGCTCTACTCCTAGCACATTTCTGTTTTACTGCACCCACAACAACTGTTCAGTGGTCCTTACCTAAAAGGTCTGCAAAGGCTCAGTTTCAGTTTATCCTGAACTCCTCCTGCTGCATATCGATGGAGATGATAGGAGCACCAGGGTGACTAACCCAGCTGACTTGCTTGTTGGGTGTAAGATCCATTTTGATAGCCAGGCAGGAGGCGAGTGTGCAACTTAGGAGCCCACACTACCTTTCTGGAGACTTTAGGAGGTGGTGCAGGGCACAGGATTGGGAGTCTGAGACCTGGGCTCTATTTCCTGGTCTCGCACAAGTCACTTAACCTCTCTGGGCTTCAGTTTCCCCAGGTGTGAGTTAGGTATGTTTGCCAAACACTCCACAGCTTGAGATCTATTGGTGAAGTAGGTGATCTACACTAACCCCAGTTTCATGGAGTATGAGTGCTCTCTCTCTGCTCAGGGCTAATCTCCAGCCAAACCCTTTCAGATAAACTCATGAGGAATGACAGTGCTGTGCCACCGCCCATGGCTGGTTCTTTGAACTCCATCACAGGCGTGCATCTACTGAATGGCATTTGTGATTTATATCCATGACATTTCGATGAGGTTCCTGCCTGTCACGGGTTCCAACGGATTAAGACACAAGCAGGTCATAAGATTTCCTTATGATCTCTGGCAAGTCAGTGCTCAGAAGACGAAACCAGCCAATATACTGCCTCTCTGAATCCACACTAAGGGCTGTATGAGCCTCCGGGTGTTAGAAGAAGTTAGTCTTTGTAAACAGACCTCGATGTATTTAACAGCTCACAGTCATCCTGTGATCAACAATGTGATGCGGCTGTAAAAAAAGGCTAATGGAGTCCTAGGATGCATCAGACGAGCTATTTCCACTAGAGACAGGAAAATGTTAGGGTACGTCTACACTGCACGATTATTTTGAATTAGCTTAAACCGATATTACAAAACAGATCTAATAAAATCGGTTTAGCGCGTCCACAGTGGGATCACGAAATTGATTGTTTGCGTCCATGGTCCAAAGCTACCATCGATTTCAGGAGCGGTGCACTGTGGGTAGCTGTTCCTCAGCTATCCCATAGTTCCCACTTCCGGGTTGAGAGCACAGTGCCTGATGGGGCAGAAGACATTGCCCCGGGTGGTGCTGGGTACAGCCTCACCCCTCCCTTTGTGAAGGCAGCAGACAACCCTTTGGCGCCTTTTTCGCGGAGTGCATTGAGCAAACGCCATAGCACAGCAATCATGGACCCTGAGATCACAAACGGTATCCTGACCGTTGTCAACACCTCACGTACTCTCTGCCAGCAGCATTCAGTACACAGAGGGTGACATTTACAGTACTCAAGGAATTATTTATTTTACTTCTCTTTCACGTGCTGGGGGGGGGGAGAGACTGACGAGCTGTTCCGTGAACCACGCAAGACACCGTGTATTAAGCTACAGACATTGGGCGCTCAGCCAAGAATGCAAATAGTTTTCAGAGACTGCTGTGGAGACTGGTAGCTGTAGTCCTCATTACCCCCTCCCTCCCTCCATGAGCATCCGTTTGAGTCTCTGGCTTCCCGTTATGGTTGTCACGCACCGCTGTGTATCCTGGAGTTTATTTTTCAAACGCTTTGGCATTTCCTGTTCTTTAACGGAGCTCTGATAAAACAGATTTGTCTCACCATACAGCGATCAGATCTAGTATCTCCCGTAAGGTTCAATGCAGGAGCTACTTTTGCATTTGAACTGCATCGCCACCCGTGCTGATCAGAGCTGGACACGTGAAAGCAGGAAATGTCATTCTAAAGGTCTCGGGGCTTTTCCTGTTTACCGGCACTCCGCATCCGAGTTCGGATTGCGGACCAGAGCGGTCAGTGGTGCACTGTGGGATACCTCTAGGAGGCCAATAATGTCGATTTCTGTCCACACGAACCCTAATCCGAGTTATCACTTTCGAATTTAGCGCTACTCCTCTCGTCTGGGAGGAGTTCCGAAATCGATTTAAGGAACCGTTTAACTCGATATTAATGACGACGTCGTGTGAACAAGTACAGCGTTAAATCGGTATATCGGCCATTAAACCGATTTAAAGTCGCAGTGTAGACCTGGCCTTAGTATCATTATACAAAGCACTGTTAAGACCTCATCTGGAATACACTGTGCAGTTTGGTCTCCTATGTTTAAGAAAGATGAATTCAAACTGGAACAGGTACAGAGAAGGACAACTAACCTGATCTCTCACAAGGTAGCTTTTCCATTCCTCAGGAGACTCAAAGAGCTTGGCTTGTTTAGCCTAAGCTAACAAAGACTGAGGGGAGATGATTGCTCTGTATAAATACATCAGAGCGATAAATACTAGGGAGGGAGAAGAGTTATTAAGTTTAGCGTCAATGTGGACACAAGAACAGATGGACATAAACTGGCTTTCAAAAAGTTAAACGCTTGAATCAGACAAAGGTTTCAAACCATCAGAGAAGGGAAGTTCTAAAGAGCCTTCCAAGGGGAGCAGTGCGGGCAGAAAACTTAACTGGCTTCAAGACTGAGCTTGATAAGTTTATGGAGGGGATGGTTTAATGAGACTATCTACAATGGCATATGGCCCATCTGCAACTGCAAGTAGCAAATATCCCCAACGGTTGGTGATGGGACACTAGATGGAGAGGGCTCTGAGTTATTACAGAGAATTCTTTC
Source organism: Chelonoidis abingdonii (assembly GCF_003597395.2). NCBI lineage: Eukaryota > Metazoa > Chordata > Testudines > Testudinidae > Chelonoidis > Chelonoidis abingdonii. The sequence continues at coordinate 66,226,132 of NC_133775.1, read as the reverse complement.
CCAGGTGGCTGGATGGTGCCCACCTGCTCAGGGTCTAACAGATCGCCATATCTGGGGTCGGAAAAGAATTTCCCCCAGGTCAGACTGGCAGAGATCCTGGGGGTTTTTTGCCTTCCTCTGCAGCATGGGGCACAGGTCACTTGCAGGTTTAAACTAGAGTAAATTGTGGATTCTTTGAAACTTGAAGTTTTTAAACCATGATTTGAGAACTTTAGTAACTCAGCCAGAGGTTAGGGGTTTACAGGAGTGGGTGGGTGAGGCGCTGTGGCCTGCAATGTGCAGGAGGTCAGGCTACATGATCATGATAATCCCATCTGACCTTCAAGTCTAAGAGTCTAATCAGAGTGCTGCTCAATAAAGGGATTTAGAAAGCTCACTGAACAGACTGTTCAATCCAGAGCAAGAGAGTCTCCGGATTTAGAGGTTTAGGCACCCAGCCAGTCAAGTCCTAACTTTCCTCTTTCATACCCACTCACCATGAGAGTCATCAGGAAGGTACTGGCTATGCTAGTCCCTGTTTGGTGGTGTGCTGTCAGTCACTTATGACTGGCTTATTCTCTTTTAATTAAAGGATTGTGCTTTTCTAAACCATCGTAAGTCCCCAAGCACTTCATGAAATTCTGTATGAAAAAAAGTGAACTGGCTCCATGGGAAGTCCGGAGGGTAAACTGCCAGTTTCTCCAGTTTATTTTTAGCAGCAAAGTCCCAAGATTCAAGTTTACTCCATAGCCTGGTGTCATGTGCAGTGAGCAGTTTAATGGATAAAGACGTGGCTTTCTGGACTTTCATCTAAGTCTATGAGGCACTTGGCAGGAGTCCAGAAAAAGCTTCAAGAGAATGATTTGGTGGCTGCAGTCCAGTCTAGAAGGAGCAGCCTCCTGCATTACAACTTTCACTGTGTTTGGCATTTGGAGAGCAAGGGCTCATTTGACAATAAATGCCCTGGCTCGCCTGGAAAGAGGTCTCACCCATTTCTAGATCTGGGCAGCCCACCACTAACGTAGTGAACCAATAAAGAAAGCTGCTAGATGGATTCATAGGCATGCAGCATTATCCTGCATCATTCCACAAAGCTTCGAAGCACAATAGTCTCTCCATCAAAACTGAAAAACAAAATTAAACTCCACTACAGCCATCTCTACTGTTTTAATATAGGTAAATATTCTTGTGTCTATGACACCCCCTGAAATGTATCCTGTTTAGAGCTGCTGACATTTCCCAGAAATAGTTCTACTGTGATATTTTCTCTTTCCTCACCTGTTTATTGAAAGATTATTAGCATGATTATTTGTTTTGAGAGATCTGCTCCAGAAGGAGTCAATCTTTTTCATGCAAATACCCTTAAATGAGAGTAAAACAGGAAAAGCAGAACAGAAGCAGCAATATCTAAGACAGAACCATCTCTAAACAGTTCACAGAGGTTCAAAATTATTTTAAGTGACTCATCAGATACATAACTCTAGATCAACCATGTATCTTCATTCAGAAAAACTGGGCCCAGAGGAAGAATCCACAGGATTTAGTTATGACTTCTGAGAAGCTAAGTCATTCCAGTCTTTCCGCTACTGCCACAGAGCTTCATAAAAAGTAACTGCAATCTGCACTCTTCAATGCAGTGAAACAATCCAAGACACTTTTAGCCCCCTTATAATCTGGTATTTCCCTGTGTCCAAGTTAAAATAAGCAGGTGTCACTGAAGTGAATGGCAGTAGGCTTTTCTCACCTGAAGAATCTCAGGATAGTTGGGCTGAGACAGTAATGAAAAACAAGACCATAGATGCCTGCTATGGTAATAGTAGCATTAGTTGTTGGTGATCACTGAAGTGATCATTTAGCTTGGGGAAGAGAAATGAAGATCTCACTTTCTGAAAGCTATTTTGTCACTTGCTTATATCAGCAGATTATTAAATACTGAAATTTTCCTACTGCTCACTTAATTGAAAGACGAAAATATTTATTCACTCTGACTGCATATAAAGAATACTACACCTTGTGAGAAGGCGGGCAAGTTATAACCTGACTGATGCCATTATAATACTAGCAGAACAAGCTCTGCTGGTACAAGAGGGAAACTTCACTTCTGCATGTATAAAATGGGACACTTATTGTCTAGCAATTTGAACCGTAATTTGTATACTCTCAGCACCTCTTCTCCAGTTATCACAAAGCTCTTCAGAAGCATTAATCAATTCACATTGGGCTGGACAGGACCTCAAAAAAACAGTCATCAAGTCCAGTCCCATGTGCCGTGGCAACACCAAGTAAACCTAGACTGTCCCTGACAGGCATTTGATCACCATCCTCTTTTTAACAGCCCCTTAAATTAAGCTCTGAAATAGGCTTCCTAGGGAGGCAGTGGAATCCCCATCATTGGAGGCTTTTAAGAACTGGTTGGACAAACACTTGTCAGGGACGGTCTAGATTTACTCGGTCCTACATCAGTGCAGAGGGCTGGAATAAATGACTCACTGAGGTCCCATCCAGCCCAACATGTCTATGGTTAATCCAAAGAGAAGTTCACTGGATAACAGTGGTACAGATTGAGAAAACTGACTCTTCAGCAAAGTTATGCTCCTTCTCTAATCCCCTTTTGTTTGATCCAGTTAAGAAAGAAGCTGCAATTTAAAGGGCAATCCTTACTTCATAGGCCTCAGTCTAGGATTTCATGCAGACTGCCTTTGTCCAGATGGACAATGACCAGCTTACATCTGCACGTCAGGGTTTGCTATCTCTTGCCATTAAAGCTCTCTGCTGTGTTCAACAACTGAGCAGTGGTCTCTTGGGGCTTTGCTCCTGGCTTGTTATTTCCAGAAGAGTTTACCTGTGATCACCCCGGTTCAGTGCTCTGGGTCTCCAGCATTACCCTAATCACTTCTCTAGTTCTCCTGGGATCTGTCCTGGCATTTCAACAGTTTAATGACTACAGGAACATAGACATGTGAATTGTCTCCAGTATCAAATGTACAAAGATGATTCCAAAACAATCAATCAGTTGTCTTTGCTTCTGGTAAGAACAGCCTTCCGTACTTTGTAAGTTAGATGCTGATAAGAAAGAGCTGTGATTGCTGACTGTTCTCTGAGGGCATCATTTGGTTCCCATATACATTAGGAAACTCTTTCCTGTCTAACTCCTAGTTTGAAGTAATTTTATGCTGTAAGAATGATTAGGATGGCACAAACAGTGGACTATGCCAAGACTGATTAAGGCAGCATTAAGGAAGGGACTACTATAAAGTCATACTCCAGACTCATTTCCATATGGTGGAGGCAGAGCCTTGACTTCAAAGCTTGACAATCAACCACTTGAAGAATGAAAAGAAAAAGGTGAGGGACAGACAGGGCAGAGCTGAATCAACCAAGTCACATCCTCTAATAAAATTACAAATATCTGCACTCTGATCAAAATACTGAGGGCACTGATCAGATGTGGGAGAGAGTCAAAACCAAAAAAAACTACAAGCATCAAAGATTTCTAAGACCCAGAACCTGGGGTGGAGGTAGAGTAGAGAAGGGATGAAAAGGTGTAGCCTGGCCAATTGTTTAACTACACTGACAGTTTGTTCTTAAAAATGTTCGAGACAGAATTTAGCCACATTTATTGTATAAATACAGAGCAGCACAATAGGAAAAGGGGACACACGTACCTTCCTTCTGGGAAGCAAATTCTTGCAGCATGTTCACCTTATGCAAAAGGTGTGCTTCAAAGACATGAATTTCAGATAATAGTATTTATAGTGTGATTTTTACAAGTTACAAAACTCTTTATACTTAATTAAAAATCCAACCCACCAGTTTGTACCAGTTCCTTAACTTGTTGTTCTGTTTCTTAGTTCTGTTTTAAATACTACATCCCAAACTAGTTGGGTGTAGATACAATCTGCACTAGTATATGCCATTCGTGTATTGTGGCTTTGATAGGCTTCCTATTTTCTAATGCCAAAGTTGCCTTCAGCTTTGCAGTGTTGTGGGATACTCGGCATGGGTGAACAGAATTGAAGGGGGAGCAGAGTACATTTAGTGAATATAAAACTTTCCAACACACATCTATTTATATTTTAATACCATACACATACCTATTAATGTGGTGCATACTACATGTACCATACGTATTGGCGAACGAGAATATGTCTGCCAGTCAATGGCTTTATTCCATTAGCATGCTTATGTTACAAAGCAAGACCAACTCTTCTGCATGCTAGAAATACAGGCACTTTTTCAGGGCTCCCTCACAGAGTTCCCTGCTACCACCTCTTCACCCCCAGCATACCTTACTCCAGGCGAGATGGTCACTGACTGTATCAATAGAGAGGGCTATCATTTTAACATTTCGCTTTCTGAACTCAGGGGCCAGCTTCGCTGCTCGACCCAGCTCAGTGGTGCAGACCGGAGTGAAGTCACGGGGATGAGAGAAGAGGATGCCCCATCTGAAAGGGAACAGAACGGAAGACAAGAACAGAATGAGCCCAGATTCTGATTAGGAATCTGTTAGACACACAGAGAAATACCCAGCTGCAGATGATATTTTAAACCTTACTAGCCGCGGGAATTAAGTGCGCTGTTCATCTCCTCATCAAGTGAGCAAGGAATTCCTTTAAGAGATCCTCCTTGTGTTGCCATCATTGTAAGAGGCTGAGGTGAAGCGAATCTTGCAGAATGAGCCTTCAGGCTTTTAGAACTCTTCTCCCCAATTCTCACTAGCCATTCTCATCTCCCTGTTTGGTCTTTCCACATTAGCTTAATGATGCCCACAGTTCACGTCACCATATCAAAACTAAAAAAAACTTTAAAGTGATTTGTCTCCAGTGGCTGCCACCTCTGCTCCCATTCTCCAGGACAAATATTGCTGCATTTCTTTTTCGAGTAGAATCACCATAAAGTTAACGCCGACATATACAGTACACATTAGACCCTTTTAAGAGCCACTGGAACAAGACTCTGCTACTAAGTCACCTGAATTAACATCCTGAAAGGGTCACTGATATTGTACAACCCCAATTACCACCTTACATGCAGTTTTCATCTAGTCCAGGGGTTGGCAACCTCTGGCATGTGGCTCACCAGGGTAAGCACTCTGGCAGGCCGGGACAGTTTGTTTACCTGCCTCGTCGGCAGGTTCAGCCAATTGCAGCTCCCACTGGCCGCGGTTCGCCGTCCCAGGACAATGGGGGCTACGGGAAAGGGTACAGGCTGAGGGACGTGCTGGTTGCAGCCTCCCACAGCCCCCCATTGGCCAGGAGCAGCAAACCGCGACCAGTGGGAACTGCAATCGGCTGAACCTGCTGACGCAGCAGGTAAACAAACTGGCCTGGCCCGCCAGAGGTTGCCGACCCCTGATCTAGTCAGTCATCTCTAGATGGGGACACCTCTTCAAAATAAGGTGATGGGTCTTGTCCTAGCCTGGTTTGTTATATTGAACCTCAGAATATTAGTAGTTACCAGCTGATGTGCTGTGATAGCTCTAGGTTCTGGTGTGATAAGTAATACATAGAGCTTTTTATCAATAGATATTAAAGTGATTTATAAAGGTGGTCAGTATTCCTGAACCTCTTTTATAGATGGGTAAACTGAGGCATGCAGCGGGGACATGACTTGCTCATGCTCACCTGTCTGGCCAGTGGCAGAGTTGGAGGGGAGTGCAGGGTCTCCTGCATCACAGGGTCCAGTGCTCTATCCACCAGGCCACATCACCTCCCCATTGATGAGCTGGGGAAGGACCGTTTAATAAAAAAAGGGGGAAATAGCCCACATAAACACTATTACAAAGAGTCTTCAAAGATGAAGAAATTTCTATAAGTATGACTCAATACTTAAAGAAGTGAGCATTCTTAGAACATTTTTAGCTAGGTAATGGGATCTCAACAACAGCTAAAAGTGCCAGGAGCTCATGCCATCAGCTCATTAGTAATCCCAACACCAAGTATATCTCAGATAAATCGAGACCCAAAATACGTACAGTACTTGCTACATAGCAATTTTTTTTTTTTTTTTTTTTTTTTTTTTACTTGACCCACAGTAGACATGAAACACATTAGTCCACACTAGCCTGTGCAGCCTCCACCTTATTTGATCTGCAACAGCAGTGTTTACCCAGGGACGAAACAAATTACAATTTAGCTCGTGTAGATCTGAATTACAGTGCATTTAGCATGGTTGTTAGTGGAGTTAATGGGTTGGCACCTTTTTATCACTGTATATTATCTGGTGAAAACTACCCAGCTAATTTGTAATACCACTGAAATATAAAAACTCGAACTGCTGAGTAGATATAAGGCAGAAAATTTTATCAATTTTCAAAATACGCCATGGGGAGCAACGTAAAATTGGAAGTAACTCCCAACTGCACTTTGTTTAAGGGCTGTCTCATGATTAATCACACTGTTAAATAATCATAGAATACCATCTTTAACTATTTTTGGATGTTTTTACATTTTCAAATATATTGATTTCAATTAAAACAGAATACAAAGTGTACAGTGCTCACTTAATTTTTTTATTAAAAGTAGTTGCACTGTAAAAAAAAAAAAATAGTATTTTTCAATTCACCTAATACGAGTACTGTGGTGCAATATCTTTACAATGAAAGTGCAACTTACAAATGTAGAATTATTACAAAAAACTGCACTCAATGTAAAATTTTAGAGCCTATGAGTCCACGCAGTCCTATTTCTTTTTCAGCCAAATACTCAGATAACCAAGTTTGTTTACACTTGCAGGAGATAATGCTGCCCGCTTCTTATTTACAATGTCACTTGAAAGTGAGAATAATTGTACTTATGGTACAACTGTAGCTGGCATTGCAAGATATTTACATGCCAGATGTGCTAAAGATTCATATGTCCCTTCATGCTTCAACCACCATTCCAGGGGACATGTGACCATGCGGATGAGGGGTTCTGCTGAATAAGGATCCAGAGCAGAGCTGACTGATGCACGTTCATTTTCATTATCATGAGTCAGATGCCACCAGCAGAAGGTTGATTTTCTTTTCTGGTGGTTCGGGTTCTGTAGTTTTCACATCAGAGGCCTGGTCTACACTACGCGTTTAAATCGATTTAAACAGTGTTAAATCGATTTAATGCTGCACCCGTCCACACTACACTGCTCTTTATATCGATTTAAAGGGCTCTTTAACTCGATTTCTGTAACTCCTACAAAACGAGAGGAGTAATGCTAAAATTGATATTACTATATCGGATTAGGGTTAGTGTGGACGCAAATCGACATTATTGGCCTCATTATTTTACAGTAGCTAATCCGGCAACGAGGCATACCGGCTCCCAGGAAATTGATGCTACGCCATTCAGACCATGGGACGCACCACCACCCCGAATTAAATGTGCCTAGTGTGACGCGCCCCAATCGACTTTATAATATCTGTTTATAAAATCGGTTTAAGGCGTAATTTGCAATTGTATCTGTAGGTGTAGAGCGGGCCATGAGTGTTTCTCATTTTAAGACTGTCTGAAAGCAATGTTTCCAGGCCCACCTCCGTGCCTCTCAGATTCCTAAATCTTGGTCAAGTGCTGCAGCTATCTTAGAAATCTCATATTGGTAGCCGTGACAAAAGGTCCTTACCCTAGCTGGGTGGGTCCATGCAAATGGGGGTACCTTAATTGGCAGATTTTGCTCACGCGTCAATGTAATCTCTGAACCTTACACAGTCTGGATCAACTCCTCCTGTTGTCCTGACAGGAGTGGGAGTTGGGGGGAACTCGGGCCCGCCGCTCCCCCTTGGTTATGAGGCCCCTGAATGGGCGGTTGGGTCCTATACCTCCGGGTTAAACAGCCAGGGCCCTATGGATTTGCAGTGTATAATAGAGCTTCTTGTAGCCAGCTGTGTGACAGTTACAGCCTCCCTGGGCTACTTCCCCAAGGCCTCCTCCAAACACCTTCTTTATCCTCACCACAGGACCTTCCTCCTGGTGTCTGATAACGCTTGTACTCCTTAGTACTCCAGCAGCACACCCTCTCACTCTCAGATCCTTGCGCCTCTTGCTCCCAGCTCCTCACAAGCACTTCCTGTCCTCTGGCTCCTCCCTCCTTGACTGGAGTGAGCTCCTTTTAAAACCCAGGTGCCCTGATTAACCTGCCTTGATTGGCTGCAGGTGTTCTAATCAGTCTGCCTTTATTGGTTCTAGCATGTTCCTGATTACTCCAGTGCAACCCCTGTTCTAGTCACTCAGGGAACAGAAAACTACTCAGCCAGTGACTAGTATTAGCTCTCTGCCAGACTCCTGTACCACAATGGCCTGGGTCTGTCACAGTACCTTCTTTGTGTTTTGTCAAATCTGCAGTGAAAGTGTTCTTAAAATGAACAACATGTACTGAGTCATCATCCGAGATTGCTATAACATGAATATATGGCAGAATGCAAGTAAAACACAGAATAGGGGACATTGAACTCCTTGGGGGAGAACTGTGTTACAAATTTAATTAATGCATTTTTTTAATGAGCGTCATCAGCATGGAAGCATGTCCTCTGGAATGGTGGCTGAAGCACGAAGGGGCATACGAATGTTTAGCATGTCTGGCACGTAAATACCTTGCAATGACAGCTACAAAAAGTGCCATGCAAATGCCTGTTCTCACTTTCTGATGACACTGTAAATAAGAAGAGGGGCAGCATTATCTCCTGCAAATGTAAACAAAACTGTTTGTCTGAGTGATTGGCTGAAAAAGAAGTAGGACTGAGTGGACTTGTAGGCTCTGAAGTCTTACATTGTTTCGTTTTTGAGTGCAGTTATGTAACAAAAATAAATCTACATTTGTAAGTTGCACTTGCATGACAGAGATTGCACTACAATATTTGTATGAGGTGAACTGAAAAATACTATTTATAATAAAAATATATACATTTTGATTTCAATTACAACACAGAATATAATATATATGAAAATGTAGAAAAACATCCACATTAATTTTTTTGAGTTAATTGGGTGAGTTAACTACAATTAATTGACAGCCCTACGTCCTTTGCTTATTTAGCTGACTGAGTGGTGCAGAATGAACTACACTCAAATAGTTTGTAGTCCAGTACAAATACTTGCAAAGGTCAAACGCTGACAGAGGGTAACAGGCTGAGGATTATGAAAACCCATGACTGTGCCTAGAAACCTAGCAATGGATTTTGAAGAATGGTGCACTTATAGGAATCTGATTTTATGGACATTCCCTTCTCTGGCACACACACACAGACAAGCTGGGGCTCCTGGCCAGCGTCTTGATCCTCAATAAACTATTTAAAAAAAGGAGGGATTTTTAGATTCAACTGCATCCAGAAGCCACCATCCTAAACAGCCAAATGAGGCCAGTATACTGCTTCTGCTGCCCCAGCAAACCTCAGTCTGTTCCATCCCCAAGTTCAGTCAGCTGAAAGGACACTCATTTTTATCTGACAAAAGCCAGATAAATTATTCTGATATGTAAATGTAATCCCTACTCCCAGACGAACCTGGATTTTTTTAAATTAACTTCCCACACTACTTAGATAAACTTTGTGCGCTTCATTTCCACCAGCACCACCTACCTATAACATGGGATAACGGTCTTATCCCTCCCTTGTAGCGTGCTTTGAAATATATGAAGCATTGCTAAAATAAGAACTGCATAATTTATAGATTGGGCCTGGAATGGAATCAATTCACTCCACCATTGCTCATCTTGGTATAAAAACTGAAACCCAAGTTTACAGAAAACTTGCCATGCAAGGATCTCAAAGGGTTTTTGTACACTTAAATGTTACAGCAATACAGCTGTGCTGCTGTAGCACTTCAGTGTAGACACTACCTCAGTAGATGTAGGTAATCCACCTCTCCAAGAAGTAGTAGCTAGGTCAACAGAAGAATTCTTTCAACGACCTAGTGCTGTCTACCTGGGGATTTAGGTCAGTATAACACGACTGCTCAGGGGGTGTAGATTTCTCACACTGACTGATGTAGTTAAACCAACCTAATATTCTAGTGTAGACCAGGCCAAAATACTGCAAATACGATAATGAACTGAGATCACACTGCTAAGAGGGAGCACTCATGTCACAGATAAGGAAACTGAGGCTCTGGGATAGTCACAGATAGAACAGAGACGAGAACCCAGTTTGATTCCTAGTATCCTACTATGAGTGCTAGAGCCATGGTACCTAGTCTGCGATAAGCTGAATATTTGTTTGATTACGAATGGAAAGCAAATACCCTTAGCTGTGCCCTGAGGCCTCTGCATCATCAGTCCTGCCGCCACCCGAGGGAAATGTGGTGCATGACCTCCCACAGCATCTAATACAGCCCCAAGAGCAGTGCCAGGAGCATTCCCATAGTCCTGTCCCTCCCCTTGGCTGTCTGCTGCCCTTTTGAAATAATACATTTGGCCCTCAGGTGGCAAGCTTTGGGCACTACGGCGACAGACTGTTTCCTCATGGCATACGTGAACACAAACCATTTCAAAACCATCCTCTTTTGCCAGGCTGAGTTTTGTGGTGCCATCAGACTCCAGCAGCAGTCCAGTGACAGTCATGATCACAATGGCTTCTCCAGGGAATTAAAACCAATAGTAAAAGGTTCTATAGCCACATAAATAAATAAAGAAAACAAAGAAAGAAGAAGTGGGACCGCTATACACAGAGGATGGAATGGAGCTTAAGGATTACCTAGACATGGCCCAATATCTAAATAAGTACTTTGCCTCAGTCTTTAATAAGGCTAATGAGGAGCTTAGGGATGAGGGAAGGATGTAAAACCGGGAATGAGGATATAGGAATAGATATACGAATACTTGACCGGTAGAAGCAAACATAACACTGATGGACATAAAATAGGGGCCCCGGACAATCCCATCCAAGAATTAAAGGAACGCAGCAATGAATTGCGAGCCCGTTAACCTAGAATTTAATGCACGGTTAACTCGGGGTTGTACGCGTACGACTGGAAGAATGCTAACTAGTTCCATCTTCAAAGAGAAGGAAAAAAGTGATCGCCGAGTAAACTAAGGCCTGTTATTTGACGTCCGTAGTACTAGTCTGGAAAACAATTGAAGGAGAAAGTAGTTACGGACATGAGGTCAAGGTAAATTGGGACAAATTGCAAACGGTGGTTACTAAGTAAGATCATAACCAAACCAAACCTGATCCCTCGTCGAGAAGTGACGAAGACTTCTCGAAGAAAAGAGATCAGGTCTGGTTGGACGATCTAATTTAGAACAAATAGAAATGTGGTAACTCGTAATTTAACCTTGATGTCATAACGCATTGACACGGTTCCGCATGGGTGAAGTGTTAAAGTTACTGAAAAAGATGGGATGAATATGAAAAATTGAAAAGGTCGGATTAGGAATTGCTGTTAAAGAGGAGACTCAACGGCGACTGAAGGGAAACGCCAGGCTGGAAGGAAGGTTACAGGAGTTCCTCAAAATCGTTTGTGACATATTTAATTAACCTTTTATACTGAACTTGGCCAAAAGAGCGGGAAGTGTGCTAATATAAAGTTGCCGGATGAAACAAGGGGGAATTCGCTAATACGGAGAAGGACTGGGAACCATACAGGAAGATATCGGATGACTCCTGTAAATCTGGAGTAAATAGAAATAGGATGAAATTTAATAGTGAAAAAGGCAAGTCGAATCAACTAGGGATAATAATAAAATGTTCGATATACATGTGGACACACTCAGTGGGAAACACGGAGGAGGAAAAGGACCTAGGGGTATGCGTTGATCGCAGCGAGACTATGACCCCAATTGCGATAAAGGCCTTAAAAAAGCAACTGTGTTTTAGGTGCATCAGGTGTAGGTATGTCAGCAAAGATAAGGAGGTAGTTACCATCATAAGGCGGCTGGGAGACCACCTGGAATACTGTGCAGTTTCTGGTCCCCCATGTAAGAAGGATGAATTAAATGAACAGGTTCAGAGACCGGGTGCTACTAGAATGATGCTAGAGACATGGAAAACCTGCCTATGAAGGAGACCAAGAAGCTGCTTGTTAAGACCTAACCAAAGAAGACTCGGGGGAATATCGCTTGTTATAAATAAATCAGACCTTCAGGGGATCAACGGTTAGGGAGGAGAGGATATTTAAGCTATACTCAAATGAGAACACACAGGCGAGAGGTACAAACTGGACACTAGGAAGTTCAGAGCTGAAATAGATGAAAGGTTCTTAACCATTAGAGGATGAAGCTCTGGAAACACGCCTCCGAGGGGAGAGGGGGCAAAAGACATACTCTGGCTTAAGACTAAGCTGATAAGGTTAGAAGGCGTATCATCGATAAGGACAAAGTTTAATTTAGCAATTGTCGCTTGATTACAGCAACAACGGCGCTCAATGGGTCGGCGATGGGATTGATCAAGAGTTACTGCAGAAGAATCTTCCTTACGCCAGGCGGGGAGCCTGCCCACAGCGCAGGGTAGCTAATCGCATATTTGGGGTCAGGAAGGAATTTCCTCAGGGCAGATGGTGACCTCGGAGTTTTTCGCTTCCCCGCAGCCTGAGGCCATTGTTCCCTGCTGGTGGACTCTGCCGAGGTCTTCAACACAAGTGAAGATTCAATAACTCAGAACATAAGTTTAAGGGGTGTGTTAAGAAGTGGATGGGCAGGGTTCTGTGGCCTGCCTTGTGCAGGAGGTCAGACTAGATGATCATGTTGGTCCCTTCTGACCTATGAGTCTATGAGCTCAAATCAAGTCACATAATGGTGGCCCTGCCCCAGCGTGGAGATTTCAGCTTTTTACCATCCCTACTTCCTTCACTGCCAAACCTAACACATTTCCTTCTAGTCCCCCATTCAGTGCACCTGACAGCCAGCACCACGTGAACTGCCCCCAGCAGCAAAGGTCCTCTATCTACTCTCTTACATCTTCCTTAATTTCATGACACCAGATTATCTTGGAAATTTACTGCCTTTTAATGCCCTACCATGAAACTGCTGTCATCCCAGACCTGTAAAAAGCATTTGAAATAAAACTTACTATAATTTCATAAACATTGGACAACGGATATTGAACAAACTGGCACAGCAGCTGCTTTTTATTTCAGTCACGTTGCTTTGGGGGCTGAGATTGTTTTATACATAGTGTGAAAGTTGATATTCTTTTATACTTCTCACTTGGGGAAACAGGGTATGAAGATGCAGATTTGTTCCCAAGTTCCACTGTCTGATCTGTTTGCCTTTTTCGTTATTTAATGAGTAATCTGACATGAAATACTAGAGCTTGTTTACACAAGGTCAGAAATGACTCAGCTATTTCACAGCCTAAATGGGATCCTGTTCTTTCCAAATCCCACTCTGGTTCATACCAGCAAGTGTTCTCCTTGGATACTGAGCGACTGGCCTGATAACATGTTCTGGCAATGTGGGCTCAGCACTTTGTATTTTACACTACAGCATGCTCCCTATTAGTGTTACAGAAGATGCATGCTCTTTAGACTGAATAGTAACTACTGTTACCTAAATCCTCAGTCCCCTTTTAACTACTGTACTTGCTGTGTTGCACTGGTGAGCAACAGAGTCTAGATCAGGGGTGAGCAAACTTTTTGGCTCAAGGGCCACACTGGGGTTGCAAAACTGTATGGAAGGCCAGGTAGGGAAGGCTGTGCCTCCCCAAAAAAGTCTGGCTCTCACACCATCCACCCCCTCCCACTTCCTACCCCCTGACTGTCCTCCCTCAAAACCCTCAACCCATCCAACCCCCGCTCCTTGTCTCCTAACCACCCTCCAGGACCCCACCCCCTATTCAACCCCCACTGCTCCCAGTCCCCTGACTGCTCCGACCCCTATCCACACCTCCACTCCCTGACAAGCCCCTCGGGACTCCCCACGCTTATGCAACCCCCCTGTTCCCCATCCCCACCCAACTGCCCCCTGCTCCCCTGACTGCCTTCCGGGACCCCCCACCCCTTATCCAACCTCCCAGCCCCCTTATCATGCTGTTCAGAGCAGCATGTCTGGCAGCTGCGCCCCCCGGCTGGAGCTAGACATGCTGCCGCTCTGCTCCGTAGGAGCATACTGCTCCACCGCCCAAAGCGCTGCCCACATGGTGGCGTGGCTGCGGGAGAGGGCAGACAGGAGGGGAAGGGCCAGGGGCTAGCCTCCTTAGCCTGGAGCTCAAGGGCCATGGTCCTGAGGACCAGATATGGCCTGTGGGCTGTAGTTTGACCACCTCTCGTCTAGATCCTATGCAGTCTTCACCAGGATGGTACGTTATGCATTGAGCTGTAGATTGTGAAAAAACAAAATACTAGCCTGTCTTACTCTGGAAATACCTATTTCAAACTTCAAGGGATGGCCAGACAACTTAGTCCCAACATTTAGGATTTGTAAGAAATTTTACAGAAACTAATAGACTTGCCTTCAGAAAGTTAAAAGCTTCACTGAAAAGTTTTGTTTTGCTTTAAACATTCTGCTGCAGTGTTTGGAAACCAAAACCCCGCTAGAATTGCCTTATGCTACAGCAGGAGGACCAGAAACTGAAAATGGCAGTTTTTTTTAAATTCTCAGTTCTGTCAGAAAACATATTCCATATTGCAGCTGCATTTAAAAGGGCATAGGGACAACTGTGTTGTAACTGGGCCTCTGTAGTGTGACCAGAAATCACAAACTTTACCCATGATATGAAGTCTGTGGATCTGCCCACACTACAAATACAATATTCAGGGACCCAGAGTGTCACAAAGCACTGTGCAAGCACTAATGAACTAAGCCTCATTTACCCCAACGGACAAAGTCAGGTACGGAATAGTAAGTGGCCAGACTGAAGCTGCTAGTCTCAGAATCTCTGCATTGCTGCTCAGCTATTTAACATATGTAGCTTATCTCCAAAAGATGTGGTGAAGTCACAGCATTACTTAGAAAACTGGGCTGAAACCCTGCCCCACTAAACTAAATGGTAAGATTCCCATTGACTTCAACAGGGCAGGGCTTCACTGCAGGCATGCGGTTTTCAAAGGCACTGTTCACAATCTCACCCACCTGATAGAGATCAGGTGGTGACTGGCCTCTTAAACTTAGTGAGCACCAATCCAGTGAAGCTGGAGGAATGATTTAAGGGGAAGATACAGTGTCTGCCTAGTGGCCCTTTAGGAAAGAATGGAATGCAGACAGGTATGTGAGAGGGAAGAGGCCAATCCTATTCTGAAAGGAGCAGCAGTCTCCTTGTTTGATATCTCAAGTGTGGAGCCTGGCTTGTGGACAGAATACTACTTTTTCTTTAGGAAAGGATTCCCTAGGTTGCTTAAGTCTTTGTTATATCAGAAGGTGACTTATTCAGAGGGGTTAAACTGGACAAGTTCCTTGGGGTCATCAAACCAGCACATTTTTCTGGAGGCTGTCCAAATGAAAGCATTTAAAAAATCTTTAGTTCTTATGATTAAGAAAAGATTAATATGAATTAAATGTAAACTGATGGAGTAACCTCTGCCCGAGAGCTTATCTAGACACAAAAGTCACAATGATTTGCATTAACCAAACATAAATCTATTTAAGCATTCACATTGAGGATTTGCATCAGGTTAACAAGAGTGATGCAACTTCTCTTTACAGAAGAAGTCTTAACTTGTTTGAAATCACTGTGAGAAAGATATGTATGCATTTAAGGAGTGAACTCTGAAGCTTAATGACAATTTTAAAAGCAGTCAGTATTGTTAATTATTTCACCACAGACCAAAGAATGCAAGAAGGGAGAAGGACAATCCTATTGTGAAGGGAAGAGTGGAATTTCCTTTTGGTGCCTCCAGTGGTAGAGTGGGCTTGTGGGCAGAACATTACTTTCTCTTGCCAATGTGACCCCTATTTATTCCCAAGCCAATGTGCCTCAGGTGTAATCATTAAGTGTCCATAATATCTGTGTGAACACACGAGATCAGAACTGTACTGCAGATTGACAGATACACAATAAGGGCAAGGACCATTACGTGCTTATTTATTTTTTTAAATGCTGTAAGAGTTTCCTTCTGTATGTTCCCATATACTTTTGAGAGTTCTCATTCGGGTCTTCTTTTCACAGGGGATAACCTCTTCACTTAAGAGGAAACAACAACAGATTACACACTACTCTGTTACTTCCAATATAAAACAGATAAGGGAGACAATTCCTTCCTTTTATTTTTGGGTATTGCTACACTTGGAAATGTGCTGCGCTGGGAGTTACAGCTGTGGTCGTACAGCTGTGTAGAACAGCGCTGCAGTGTGGCCACACTGACAGCTACCAGCGCTGCAGTGTGGCCACATTTGCAGCATTTGCAGCGCTGTTGGGAGTGGTGCATTGTGGGCAGCTATCCCAGCGTTCAAGTGGCTGCAACGTGCTTTTCAAAAGAGGGGGGTGGGGTGGAGTGTGACAGGGAGCGTCGGGGAGAGAGAGAGAGTGGATTTTTGGAGCAGACACTGTGACAGCTCCCTGCCTTGCAAGTTCAAAAGGGGGGGGTGGGGTGGAGTGTGACAGGGAGCGTCGGGGAGACAGAGAGAGCGGATTTTTGGAGCAGACACTGTGAGCTCCCTGCCTTGCAAATTCTGGCCATTTCCCCCACCCCTCTCTCAATCACTCTTAAATGTAAAAAGGTTTCAGACCAGATAAGCAGCTTCTCCGACGGACTCCCTCCCCCCCGCCGTGCTGTTTGTCTCCTCAAGCAAACAGCTGTGAACATTCCAAAGCCTCGGCTCAGCTTGCTCGCTGGAGCAAAGAGCAGCTGTGTTTGGTAGCTCCGGGGAGTACCTTCCGGTTTGTTGTAGACAGGAATTCTGGGATACCTCCTAATACCCTGGAGGCCAATAACAGCGCTGGTGAGTGTCCACACCTGATGAGCAGCGCTGCATCACCAGCGCTGGATTCGCTACACCCGTAGCAGACCAGGAGTACAGCCAGCGCTGCAGCCAGGGAGTTGCAGCGCTGGCTGAGCTTTGTAAGTGTGGACACTGAGTAAGTTGCAGCGCTGTAACCCCCTCACCAGCGCTGCAACTTGCAAGTGTAGCCAAGCCCTTTGTGTAGTAGCATTGCATACCTACCTTGTAGTATAGGCACAGCCCTAGACACACCACCCTCCAATCTCTTGTTATACAGTAACTCCTCACTTAAAGTTGTCCTCATCGTTTCGTTGCTGATCAATTAAGGAACATGCTCCTTTAAAATGGCAGCTGCCTGCTTTGTCCACTGCTTGCAGGAAGAGCAGCCCGTTGCAGCTAGCTAGCAGGGGCTTGGAACCAGGGTGGACCGACAGCCCCCCAGTCAGCTCGCTGCTCCCCTAAGCTCCCTGTGCAGCAGCTGACCGGCAGGCTATCAATTGCCAGCAGTTTAGCTGTCCCTCTCCCCACTGCCATGTGCTGCTCCTGCCCTCTGCCTTGGAGCTGCTCCCCGAGACTCCTGCTTGCTGTGCAGGGGGGGGAAGAAAGAGGGGGGCTAATACTAGGGTGTCCCCCTCCCCTCTGTTCCTGCACACCGCTCACCCCATCTTCCATAGAGCAGGGGGGACACAGGACAGGGCTCAGGACAGAGGGAGCTTGCAAAGCTGATCTAATTAACAAGGCAATGTACTAAACAGCAGGGTCGGCTTACTTAGAGGGGAAATGCACCTCTCTCTCACACACAAGGTGGGATGCTGTCTCCCCTCCCTCCATTCCTGCTGCCTTGTAGAGTGTGAGAGTTAACCCTTGAGGGCTCAGCCAATTGCTAGTTCACCATTTAGCAGTAAGGCATTCCCTGGGAAATATCCCAGCCTCTGACTCTTCCACCTCATCCAAGCTTCACAATCATCATCACTGTGTACCAGTATTAAATTGTTTGTTTAAAACCTATTCTCTGTGTGTGTATGTATTATATAATATAAATGAAATATATAGTCTTTTGTCTGGTGAAAATTTTTTTTCCTGGAACCTAACCCCCTCATTTACATTAATTCTTATGGGGAAATAGGATTTGCTTAACATCATTTCGCATAAAGTCGCATTTTTCAGGAACATAACTAAACGTTAAGTGAGGAGTTCCTGTACTTAGTTTTGGAAAGGGAGCTCATCATGAGACAGTTCTTGTAATATTTTTCCTCTCAAGTCAGGCACATCAGCCCTCTGGACATGTTGAACTTTGGGGAAGGTCCAAGTGAAACATGACGAAAAACCCAACATGGCTCTCAGTTGTTCAATGTAACAGTTATAGAGGAGAATTAAACTCATTTGTGACACTGGGATGCAACAAATTTACCTACACCATGAACACAAGGAGAAAAGCCTATACAGAAACAGAATGAAAAGCCAGGTCATGAGTCAAATGTTGCTCTCAGCTACCCTGCTTTAAATCTGGAATGACACTGTTGAATCAGTTATTCTAGATCGGGGTGGGCAAACTACAGCTTGGGGATCCAGCCTACAGGATTGCCACCCCCGTGGGACAAAGGTAGGCTCCCTGCCTGCCCTGGCCCTGCACCGCTTGCAGCCGGCACCATGTCCCTGTGGCCACTAGGGGACTGTGTGTCGCGTGTGTGTGTGTGTCGCGTGTGTGTGTGTCGCGTGTGTGTGTGTCGCGTGTGTGCGCGCACGCCGGGGGGGGGGGGGGCGGAGAGACAGAGGGCTCCACATGCTGCCCTCACCTGCAGGCAGTGCCCCCTTCACGGAAGGTACCCACAGGTGAGGGCAGCACACAGAGCCCTCTGCCCCTCCCCCCCCGAGGCCACAGGGACATGGTACCAGACGCTTCTGGGAGCAGCACAGGGCCAGGGCAGGCAGGCAGCCTGCCTCAGACCTATGACACACTGCTGCCAATCTGGAGCCTGCACCCTGAACCCCTCCTGCACCTCACACCCCAACCCTCTGCCATGAACCCCTGGCTGCACCCCTCCTGCATCCCAACCCCCGCCACACCCCATGCCCCAACCCCCTGCCCTGAGCCCCGCCAATGCACCCTCTTCACCCCAAACCCTTTGGTGAGCTCCCATCACACCCCTTTTGCAATCCAACCGAGCCCCCCTCCTGCACCCTCAACCCCCCTGCCCTGAGCCCCCTCCCACACCTGCAACCCCTCCCTCGTACTCCAACTCCTGCCTGAGCCCTCCCACACTCCATCACCCTGTCTAAAGCCCCCTCATAAACCCTGCATCGCTCCTGCACCCCAACCTCTTGCCCTAAGCTTCTTCCTGTACACTGCACCCCCTCTCACCCTCTGTTCCAGCCCTACTTTCATGGCCTTGCATGCAATTTCCCTACCTAGATGTGGCCCTTGGGCCAAAATATTTAACCATCCCTCTTCTAGATTAACACTGGTACAAGCAAGAACAGAACTGGATAGGTGGAATTTTGGTCGATACTTTAAAGGTTATGCCAGCAATAGCCCAACTGTGGACACAGGGACACAAGTATAAACTATACTGGCATACTCTGCTTTCTGGTGTAGGCAAGGCCTGTGTGTGTAAGGAGGGAGGGAGACAGCTGGGCAAAGAGAGAAGAGGCTTGGGTTTGGCGGGGATGTAGAGTCAGGAATAAAATGATTCCAAGTTTCTTAATGTGCCAGATACCATTTGTGCAGAGGACAAAATCCAGCCCTCCAGCTAACCCCACAGTCAGCCATTATCTCCTATCCTCCACTGAAGAAAAGAACCCAGCCACTTCCCCCCACCGCCCGCACTTCCTAGCCCTATAGCCCCCCAGAGAGAAGAAAAGAGGAACCCCTCAAACCCCTTCACCCTATAGCACCACCCAGAGAGAGAAGGAAGAGACGCCCCCACCCCTATAGCCCCCCGAGTGAAAGAAGAGAAGCCAGCCGGCCCCCCAAGAGCTGGCAACCCAGCCCTTCCCCGCAGATCCCGAACTCCGCCCCCCAACCCGGGGCAGTGCGGGTCGGGGTCCCTCTCCCGTACCCCGGGCCCGCGGGCGGGCAGCAGCCCGGGGTCCCCCAGCCTGCGCTACTCACGAGTCTCCCAGGAAATCGTGGAAGCGGATGCGGCCCTGTGTGGTGTCCGCCTCGAAGTTGGGGGCCTCGTCCCCCAGCAGCAGTCCCGGCATGGCTGGCGGCCTGACTCCTCGCGGGCTACGTGCCGGAACGGCGACGAGACCTGATACATCCTCCGCAGGGGGCCGGGCCGGGCTGCCGGGGGCGCGGCTGCATGATTTGTGCCTGGCCAATCAGGAGAAAGGCACAGATAGCGCCTTGCAGGGTGCGCACCCAGTGGCTAGAGCAGCGGCCTGGGAGCCAGGATGCCTGGGTTCCAGTGCTGGCTCGGCGCCTGGTGTGACATCGGGCAAGTCACTTCACTCTGAGTGTTTACAGTGCAAACCTTCAAAACAGGGGCTGTCTCTTGTTATGTGTTGGGGTAGCATCTAGCCCAGTGGTCCCCAACATTTTCCATCACCCCCCCACCACCCTAATGGAATCTGTTGGCACCCCCCCATCTCGGAACCTCAACTGGGAGCTTGGAGCTGAGGCTGAGGGTTGGGAGAGAGCCAAGCTGCAGCGGGGGTGGGGCAGGGCCGGGGGGAGAGTGGCACCCAGAGTGCTGGGTAGCACTCCTTCCCACCCTCTGTGGCGGCTGGTCTGGACACTTCTCCACACACACCCCACCCCACCAATGTTCCTCCGCACCCTCCAGTTTGGGAACCACTGATCTAGCCCTTGGTTAAGGCTTCTAGGTCACTACCCACAATACAAATAGGAATCACACCAATAACATGCAAACATCACTTCCATAACGCAGTTCTCACACATTAAGGAAATAATTTAACACTATTTTAAAGATAGAAGAATTAATTCTTGGAGAAAATAGCAACTAACCTTTATTAACAGTATGAGGATAAGCAAGCAACATGAAAAAGAATAATAAAAAAGCAGCATTTTGTAAAAACATGTTCTGTTAATACAACTTTTTGTATCAGCTTCTCTGAGAAAATCTCTTAGGATAGTATTATTGTCCAGAGGTGTGGCTGTCTGCACAAG
Organism: Chelonoidis abingdonii; assembly: GCF_003597395.2. Classification (NCBI taxonomy): domain Eukaryota; kingdom Metazoa; phylum Chordata; order Testudines; family Testudinidae; genus Chelonoidis; species Chelonoidis abingdonii. Next base: position 66,205,242 of record NC_133775.1, on the reverse strand, counting down.
GAAAAATGTTGCCCCTTAAACATATAACGTACTGGTGGCTAGAAAACTGTTTGCAGGATCAGACCCCAACCATGTGTATAATTTTACTCATATGAGCAGGCCATTGCAGAAATGTGTGTAAAGTCATGCGTGTGTCTTTAGAACATAAGACTAGCCACAGGAGTGGATCAGACCAGTGAATAGCCCAGTATACAGTCTCTAACAGCAGCCAGTGTCAGATGCTTCAGAGGGAATGAAAAGAACAGGGCAATTTCAAGTGATACATCTCCTGTCATTCAGTTCCAGCTTCTGATAGCTAGAGGTTTAAGGACACCCAGAGGATAGGGTTATCTCCCTGACAATATTGGATAATAGTCACTGATGGACCTATCCTCCAGGAACTTATTTAATTTTTTTTTTGAATCCAGTTGTATTTTTGGCCTTCACAACACCCCATGGCAATGAGTTCCACAGGTTGACTGTGCATTGTGTGAACTATTTCCTTTTATTTTAAACCTGCTGCCTATTAATTTCATTGAGTGACTCCTAGTTCTTGTGTTATGTAGGAGGTAAATACTTCCTTATTCACTTTCTTCACTCCATTCATGATTGTATAGATATCTCTCATATCCTCTCTTAGGTCTCTCTTGTAAACTGAACAGTCTGGTCTTTTTAATCTCTCCTCATATGGAAGCTTTTATATACCTCTAATCACTTTTGTTGCCCTTCTCTGTACCTTTTCCAATTCTAATATATCTTTTTTCAGCTGGGGTGACCAGAACTTCATGCCATACCATGCATTTATATAGTGTCATAATGATATTTTGTTTTATTAGCTATCCCTTTCCTAATGGTTCTTAATACTCTGTTAGCTTTTTTAGCTGCTGCTGCACATTGAGTGGATGTTTTCAGAGAACTATCCACAATGACTCCCAAAATCTTTCTTGAGTGTTACAGCTAATTTAGACCCTATCCTATTATATGTATAGTGAGGAATATTTGCAGGATTGGGGCCAAACTTAGAACAATACAGACTTTAGATTGAAGAGAATTTATGTAAAACAACAAAGAGCTAAATCTAGCCATCTGCTGAGCACTGAAATCAGGATTTGGGCCCAAGAGTGTTTAAGTATACACTGGATCACTGTAACAATTGTGACCAATGATATGGGGCGCTAGACAATTTTCTTTTAAACCATAGCTTGCATTCTGCAGCTTCTGAATCTGCACTGAGATTCAAATAAATACCTCACGTGGGCTAAATCCATCCTATGTGGTGGATGATCTACTCTGACCTACAATGAAGATTTCCGGGAAGGACTATTTCACACATGGTGAATCCATGAGCCTACTCAGGGCACCCATCTGGGTGCCCAATAAGCCTGCAATGCACACCAGCAGCACCTTCTGCACCCATGAGGCTGTGCTGTGACTGCAAGAGACCCCCCTCAACCTTCTCTCCACAAGCAGCACACATGGCCCCTCTCTCCTTAAGGACTGGGGGAGTGTGTGTGCATAACTCTGACCCCTCAAATTTTCCCTTGTGATTTTATAGGAACAGTCCGGATATTTGAAGCTTTTTCTTATATAGACACCTATTATCCCTCACCCCAATTTTTCACACTTGCTATCTCATCACCCTACCCATCACCTCGTTGCTGCTTCTTGACTCATACAAAGCTGATCCCATGTGACCACCTCTATCTTACCCTACCAGGGCCCCACAAAACCTGCATGATACTGATTCCCCCCGGCCCACCCCGCAGCGCTGACTCCTGGCGCGCTCCCACCTCTCCCTCTTGACGCCCAGGGAACTGAAGCACCTGACAGTGACACACTACTCCTCCCACTCGACCACCACTGGAGAGTGACGTCATGTGACCGGCGCCGGGCTCCTCTAGAAGAAGTGGCGCGGCCGGGAATTGTGAAACAAACAAGCAAGCAGCGGAGGTGGGCGGGGGGAAGAAAAGACGCGCTAGTGCCTAAGTTAGTTGATGCTGTGGTTGCCGCGTACGGCTGGGCGCGCAAACGGCGCGGGAGGGCGGCAAGGCGCCGGGAGGGAGCTATGGCGACGTACGTGAGCGAGCTGGAGGTGGCCAAGAAGAACCTGAGCGAGGCCCTGGGCGAGAACGTGAAGCAGTGAGTGCGCCCCCCTCGGCCTGCCGAGCCCCGGCCTCGATTTCTGCCCGGTCCCAGGGGAGCGGGGCCTGCTGGCTGGTGGGGGCCGTTCCTGGGCCGCGGGGCTCAGCCTGGAGCGTGTCCCGGTCGCTGGGCGCCCCGTGGCCCTGCCTTTCCCTAGGGCACCAGGCAGAGCCCGGCCCTCAGGGGCTGAGTTCCCGGCCTGGTGGGGACCCCTGGGGCTCGGCGCGGCGCAGGGCGGGGGACACCGGCTTCAGGCCGCGCGGGGAGAGGGCGGGGGCGGAGAGCCCGCTCAGGTGATGCGGGCCGGCGTTTGCAGGGGAGCGGTGCCTGACCCGGGAACTAACCGCGGGAACCAGCGTCGCGGGCCGTTCGGTCTGTCCGAGCTGCCTGGGCGCTGGCGCGGGGCCTGCGCTAGGCGGGGGCTCGGGCTGGGCGACCAGCGCTGCCTCGCAGGCTTGGACTTTGTTCCTCTAAGCAGCATGTTTTGATTCGTTGGCAGGAAGCTTGAGCTTTGCAGGCCCAGCTTAATGGCCTTTCGGGTCCGTTTCACCCCGTGCTCGGGCCATGGGGGCAGTAAGAGATCAGGGGAAGTGATGAAGTAGCAGCCTCTTGTTTCTTTTCTCACGGTCTATCTAGTTTAATTCTGTCCAGTTAAAACTCCGGATTTAGCAAAAAGCTGGCAAATATAGCCGGAAGGGACCTGTTGACTCCTGCTGCCTCTCAGCATGAAGGCCAGCTCATAAAACATCCTGTTCCACCATGAGAAATTGTAGGCCCACATTTTTAATACACATGGGGCTTAACTGGGTCATTTAAAGTCTGATTGTTTAACGATGCCCCCTTTCCCCTCTGCTTAAACTAAACAGCTAGTAAGCAAAATGAGAACTGGTTGTTCTCTCGGTCTTTTATTTACAGTAAACTTAGAAATCTACAAGAATTCTGTCTGAGTACAATGGACCAGATAGTTCATGTGCCTTTGCATATGCTAAACTTAGTTTTATATGATTGTTTTCCCATTTCCCCTGTAATAAACTTAAATAACAAATTAGAGACTTCTGTTTATAAGCAGTATAACAGAAACTGAATTGATCCAAATGGGTTCTGTCTTTGGTTTTTCCACTGGGTTATTTTGACTCTGGTCAAGTCACTTCATATTTGTGTGCCTTTATTTTCCCATCTCCAAAATGGTGAAAATGATATTTCCATCCCTTGTAAAGCACTCTGTGAGAGCTAGGTATGCCTCTGCCCCAATATAACGTGACCTGATATAACGCAGTAAAGCAGTGCTCTGCGGGGGCGGGGCTGTGCACTCCGGTGGATGAAAACAAGTTCAATATAACGCGGTTTCACCTATGACACAGTAAGATTTTTGGCTCCTGAGGCCAGCATTATATCAAGGTAGAGATGGCAGGCATAAACTCTGAATGTTAGAGCGCTGCAGTTTGCTTCTAACACATTTGTTATTAGATCATGGTGACAAATAAGAATTTGTTGTAATAGTGCTTAAATGCTTTTACCTACAGGGAAATACTGTTGCTCAGAATGAATGACCATAATTACTAGTTTTCAGTTCAGTGACTTTCTGGTTCATATTTGCTCTCAGAAGCTGGTGTTGCTTTAGTGCATGAAAGCCTGGGCTATCAAAGGGGGAGCATATTGCAGATGAGGGATGTGTCTGATGGAGATTTAGGAGAAAGTGTTAATGGTCATACTATAGCGTTGAAAGTTTAACACCAGTATTAACAGAAGCTGGTGTAGGTGTACCTGTAAAAGCAGCAAAAAGAGTCCTGTGTCACCTTATAGACTAACAGACGTATTGGAGCATGAGCTTTCATACGTGAATACCCACTTCGTTGGATGCATGTGTCCGATGAAGTGGGCATTCACCCACAAAAGCTCATGCTCCAATACGTCTGTCAGTCTATAAGGTACCACAGGACTCTTTTTGCTGCTTTTACAGATCCAGACTAATACAGCTACCCCTCTGATAAGTGTGCCTGTACGATCTACAGAGCACAGAAACACATTTCTCACCCTCCATCTGCAGATGCTCCATCTTCTGTGCTTCTTGGCATGTTATAAACCCTAATGCCATACCTTCTGCCTTCTCTAGATGCTAGAAGGGGGAAGGCAGCTTTCTCCTCTACCTTTCATCCCATGTCACAGGCATCTGCCTTTAAAGGCAGGTGTCTGCTACTCTGAATCTTAGTTTTTTGGGGGATCTTGCCTTATGGATCTATGCCTCTGCTGTGAGTCAAACTGACCCAAGTCTTGTCAATTTCATTCTATTGCTGTTTTAGGACGCTATGAGCAGCATCACAGGTAGTAGACTGTCTGCAGACTCAGTGAGACAACTCTTTCTATTATATCTGTATGTTTATCTTCGTAACCTCCACTTATAAGAAGTGGGTTTCAGCCATTGTGGTTCTATTTTTGAGCTTTTTATAACAAAGATCTGTATCATTAGCTCCATTTTACAGAAGGGGGAAACTGGGCTCAGACATGTGAAGTGACTTACCCATTCACCCAGCTGACCATTGGGAGAGCTGGGAATAGAACTAGGTCTCCTGGGTCCCAGTCCAATGCATTGTGCCAATAAGCCACATTGTATCCCTTAGTGGAGCACAGCTGTTTCTCATCCCTCTTGTCAAGGAAAGTTTCCTATTCACCAGGGTTTTTTGGACCCTGTTGGTCTAACACTGGCCAATTCTATTATATTCATTTGAGTCGATTGTTTACCTAATTGGGAGCACTTTCCCTTTTCCCTCAAGTGTGCTTTTAAAGTTTTACATCGGGGTCAGCCACCTTTCTGAAGTGCTGTGCTGAGTCTTCATTTATTCACTCTAATCTAAGTTTTCGCATGCCATGCCAGTAATACAGTAACATTTTTAGAAGGTCTCTTTCTATAAGTCTATAATATATAACTAAACTGTTGTTGTATGTAAAGTAAAGAAGCTTCTTAAATATTTTTAAAACCTTAACTTAATTTAATTTTAAAATGCAGAGCCTCCTGGACCAGTGGCAAGGACCCAGGCAGTGTGAGTGCCATTGAAAATCAGCCTTCAGCATACGTGCCATAGGTTGCCTACCCCTGGTTTACATCATTCACCACAGTGTTTTAGTTTGAATTGAGTATGAGAAGAAGGAGAAATATTTAAAAAATTATTTGTGATCATAACTGTGGCTGGGCAATATCATTACCTTAAGGACTCTATGCTTTTCGGCCTACCTTTCTGCTCATTTCCAGTCCACCACACTGCCTGGGATGAAACACATGAAATGGGACGTACACTGCTCTGCAGTGTTTGCACTGCAAAAAATCTATCAATTTAGCAGAAGGGTATAGGCAGAGAGTTGGGGGGAAGGATCTGGAAACAGTCACAGGAAGTGTTTTTTAATCCACATAGGAGAGGGGAGACAACAATAGGTTTGATTCAACAATATTTGAAAACACAAATGTTTAATTCCCCTCTCTCCCCTCCCAACTTACGGTTGCTGAAACAGCATTAATTATCCCAGTGTTCTCTGTGCTCATCAGCAGAGCCACAAAGTCTAATTGCTGTCATGGTGACTGGTGGCAAGGTGGCATATCTGCTGAATCATTTAGGAACAGGAGAAGGGATCCATGGGGGTATGGGAGGGTAAGTAAGGTGCTGCAGATGCATGTTGTAATCTTGGTGGGGGGGATGGAGGCCTGCTCTGCTTCCCTCTGCGTCTTTATCTGAGAGGGAAACAGAGGTTTGAAGCACTACTAGGATTCTAAAAAGTAAGTAAATGCCTATATTCCTCTGCTTTATTTTTGGATAGAGCCAGCTGGCTTCTTCAGATGCTATACTCCCTTCTTCCACGAATGAAATGTTTTGGCTCTGTCTTGGAATGTCTGAGCAGCGCTTAAGAAGTTGATGTGACAGCAAGGTGGAAACCTTTCCTGGCCTTCAAAAATCATGCGTTCATTGACACTATGAATGTGACCTACATGCCTTCTTAATGGAATGTTTTATTATTCCGAACAAATGTACTGTCTGCTATTAAATCCATTTGTTGTCCCTGCTGGAGTAAAATCTGGCTGTGGTCCAGATTTATTACTAAGTTTTTGGCACTCAGCCACGTTTACAAACAGCAGGGCTCATGATCTGTAGATTTCTAAATTTCCTGAGTGTTTTCAACTAGTTTCAGCATTGAAGGTTAAAACCTGTATGTTGGGTAAAGTCTCCTGAATTTTAAATGCCTTCTCTTTAAGAAAACCACCATTCCAGTGAATGAGAAACTTTAAAGAAATGTAGAAACTAGTGGAGGTGTCTGTCAAGGAATGTGTATTAAGAATGCCCACAGATGTTAAGTGCTCTTGGTTCTATAGCTAAGTATTATTGAGATTCTAAGTCAAATATAAACTCTGATCCCAAATATGGGACAAATTACCTTCGTAATGGGACGTGCTGCTCTCACCTCCTAGTATTCTTGGACTACATTTGTATGACTATTATATTCAGCAGTAGCAGGTTAATATAGGAGTCTCTGTATTAATGTAGTAGTTCCCAAACTGGAGTTTGTGAAATGTTACAGGGGGTTCTTGCAGGGGGAGGGGGAAGAAATTCCCTAATTGCAGACAGAGCTGTCCCTAGGGACCTGGGTAGCACGGGGCCAGCAGCCTAGAGCCCCTGTACTTCCAAGAGCTAAGCAGATCAAAGCAAGCATATCTATCAGACTGAAGAGATTTAAAGTTCAAGACTCCTTTCCATTCCTTATAAGGGGTGGATTTTTTTTCCGGTTTTTAAAATTAAATAGGCAGCTAGTATTGTTTTAAAATTATTATGAAGAACAAGTTTAAGGTTTGTTGTAACGTGTGTTTGCCTGGACTGCTCAAGACCAGAATGCTTGTGTAGGAGGAACTCTTCGGGTTGGCTTTTTTTTAAGTACTTTCATGCTGTTTCATATCTGATACTCCTTGATGAAACATGGGAGCCTTGTCTTATAACAGGCTTATTCAAAGTGATCCAAAATCTCACTTGTGTAGCTAGTAAGCTTGTTGCTGTTTTCATAATGTCATAAAAATACTGTAATGATAAATAATTGTGTATAATAAGCATGTCATAAAAACAAATTTTATATTTCGAACTCACTGCTTTTTATAATTTATACTCAGGTAAAGGAGAAAATCCCTGGAAATATTCATTTGTAGGAGGGAGTTCATGAGACTTTATATTTTAGTGAAAGGGGTTCACAGGTTGTGGAAGTTTGGGAACGACTGTATTAATGTGTTTGTGGTCCCTCTGCTGGCTTTGCTGCTGCATAACTACATCCAAAACTGACCTGTTAAATCATTGCGCTAATGAGTGATTAGTGTTAGTACAAGTGTTTGGTGGCATGTATAAATGTTTGCAAAGGGGAAAATGGATAATTCTGAGGAAAACTGGTTTTCCTCCCTGCTTCTAAAAGTCTCTACCCCATTTTCCAGTCAGTGCAAACTGGCCCTTAAATGGATTCAAATAACGTAATCTTACAACTCGACATTATTTCTTAATGACAAAACAAAGGAAAACCTGAAGTGTGGGTAACCTTATGGGTATTTGGAAACCAATCTCCTTCTAAAAAATGTGTGTGTGGTTTGGGGGGTTCAAAAAACAACAAAAAACTTGTATATATGGCTAAAGAACTTTTTTACTGATGGTTTTAATTTCCTTTGCAAGGTCTAACTCTGCTTGGCTTTTGTCAAGTCTCACTTTTTCCCTACACTTGCTGACCTCCAAGAGGTTGCTTTCCTTGCTGATCCATTCCTTGTAGGCTTTCTGCTATCTTTTAATAACATGTTTGAGATGCTGCTTCATCTAGTTTGGTCTGCAATCCTTCCCTAGGAATTTTTTCCCATTGCTTGGGACACAGACTTCAGATAGTTTCTGCAATTTTGATTTAACATAACTGCAAACGACCTGCATGTTCAGATCCTGGAGTTCTTCAGTCCAATTCCCTAACTAATTCCTTTTAAGTTTGCCCTTTTTGAAATCAAGGACCCTAGTTGCTGATCTATTTCTGATAATTCAGTTTTAACTAAATGGCAGGATAAACTTGCATTCACTTAAACAAAGGTTGTACTCTATTACCAATTCTTTTGAGGTCCTTGCTACTTACCAATACCAAATCTAAAATGGCATCATGTCTTGTAGGTTCAGTAACTATGTGGTGAATAAATCTGTCAGTTATCACATCCAGGAATAGCTGGGACCTACCATTATAAATAGCACTTGTCCCCTCAGTCTATATCTGGGCAATTAGTCTCCCATAATCACACAATTCCCAGTAATATTTATTTAATTAAAAATATTAGGTCTCTAGCCAAATCCGGCCGTGGGGGGTGTGTAGCAGACCAATTCTAAATACAATTGGAATACATAAGGGTGTAACCAGCTGATGCTGTGCAATTTAGAAGACAGACTACTTCAGAAACAACCTGCCTAACCTCTAATAATCTGAAGTTGTGACAATAAAACTAAATTAACTGTAATTATGATATATTTCACTGCAATTATTAAAACAAGTGAAACCGATTGGTCTAGTTTTGTTGTCCCCACTTTCTGATTATCAGTCAGTAACACAATGCTCTCTGGCTTACCAACACTGCAAGGAAATATTTTAATCTTCCTTCTTCGCCCTGAAAGAGCTCTTGGAGTCATTGTGGATAGTTCTCTGAAAACATCCACTCAATGTGCAGCGGCAGTCAAAAAAGCAAACAGGATGTTGGGAATCATTAAGAAAGGGATAGATAATAAGACAGAAAATATCACACTGCCTCTGTAGAAGTCCATGGTATGCCCACATCTTGAATACTGCGTGCAGATGTGGTCACCCCATCTCAAAAAGGATATACTGGAATTGGAAAAGGTTCAGAAAAGGGCAACAAAAATGATTAGGGGTATGGAACGGTTGCCATGTAAGGAGAGATTAATAAGACTGGGATTTTTCACCTTGGGAAAGACAACTAAGGGGGAATATGATACAGGTCTATAAAACCATGACTGGTGTGGAGAAAGTAAATAAGGAAGTGTTATTTACTCCTCCTCCTAATACAAGAGCTAGGGGTCACCAAATGAAATTAATAGGCAGCAGGTTTAAAACAAAAGGAAGGATTTGTTTCACACAACTCACAGTCAACCTGTGGAACTCCTTGCCAGAGGATGCTGTGAAGGCCAAGTCTATAACAGGGTTCAAAAAAGAACTAGATAAATTCATGGAGGATATGTCCATCAAGACTATTAGCCAAGATGGTCAGGGTTGGTGTCCCTAGTCTCTGTTTGCCAGAAGCTGGGAATGAGTGATGGGGGATGGATCACTTGATGATTACCTGTTCTGTTGATTCCCTCTGGGGCACCTAGCACTGGCCACTGTCAGAAGACCAGCTACTGGGCTAGATGGACCTTTGGTCTGACCCGGTATGGCTGTTCTTATGCAAGCCTCTGTTTTCACTGATGTTATTTAAAATATTGCTTTGCCTACTAAGTCTATTCCTTTTCTCCCATTTCTTAAATGGATAGTCATTTAGTTCAGGTCCAGCATTTAACTTTGCGTATGTTTTAGAAAAATCTAATAAAAAAAGCAATGTTGTTTATAGTGCTTAATGTTTTCTCTCCCATGTACAGATACTGGGCGAACTTGAAACTTTGGTTCAAGCAAAAGATCAGTAAAGAAGAGTTTGATCTGGAAGCTCGCAGACTCCTCACCCAAGATAACGGTAAGAGACTGTCCCTAGGAGTGTCCTTTTTTCTGTTTTCCCACATTTCTCAAAATACCACATTCTGGGTTAGTCGCTGCTTGCTACACATCAATGCAACCACATGAAGTGTGACTACATAACTTCCACTGCTCCACTAGAACTTGCCTCTTCTCTTGGGCCACATGATCTTACCACTGCTGAGATAAGAAACTTCTCCTTTGCAGCTCCTAATTTCATAGAGAGGCTAAAAACCTATGTAAAGGATATCGATTGGAAGGTGTATGCAGCCAGTAGAATGCATGGGAAAACATGGTTTTGGAAGGTGTAAACAAAATCACATTATAAGGTAGCTTCCAGTGGCTGCCTTTGGACTTTGCCTGCCATGTTGCTAATGTGAATCTGTCTTCAAGTAAAACTTTCTTCCCTGGTGTCAGTCTGAGTGAACTCTTTCTTTTCGCAGTCCATTCTCACAATGATTTCCTCCTGGCTATTCTCACTCGATGCCAAATCCTGGTTTCTGCACCAGGTAAGAGAACAAACTATTAGTTTTTAAAAAAAAAAAAAAAAAAAAATCATACAGCACAACCCTGGGAAGTGTTTGTGGTGGGCTTTGTTCTTAAGCTATATGCTTGACTTATTTAGTCTTAAATTTGTATGTTGTCTCTTATGAGATGGATGCCATATGACACAGTGGGGATGCTGACTGGGGCCTTTAGTTACTATTGCAATATAAATATGATCATCTATGTTATAAAATAAGGATTTCACACACTTGGCTAAAGACTAATGCTCTGCATTGCCATGCAGGAAACCCAGGTTTGATTTCTAGTCTCATGCTTCTTTGGCTGTTAGGTCTGTACGGTGGTGTGCTCTGTGCCCCACCAACCTGCAGGGCTGAGTGAAGGGAGGATTTGCTCCATGTTCTCCAGCGATCTGCTTGGCATGATGTGAGAATGGTGTTGACAGCCTTGTATCAGAAAGATGGAAACTCTGAGTCATGGAGGGAGGCAGCACTAGGGGGGAGAGAGGGGTTTTTTGGGTTGGTTTTTGGTTTTTTGCCCTGTCCTATCTCCAGAGTAGAGAGGAGGATGGGAAGCTTCTAGTTGTAAAGTTTTAATTAAAATGTTGCCAATCAATTTAATATCCTTCTGTTAAGCCCCTGCAGCTATCACATTATGTCTGGTGTTATACTGGTCTGTGGTGTCTAGTGAGTTTCAGTATTGCTGACACCAGAATGGATTTTGAAAGGATGGACCAAAAACTTAGCCACAAGACCCTTTGAGTGAAAGATATTCAAACTGCAAACTAGAATGAGTTTGAGATGGCTAGGAAGTTCAGGGACCAGCACCTTAGGGTCTTGTGCTGAGCCTGCTGTATTGTTTATGCTGACTGCATAATACAATTGAACCTGGGTAACTGAACACCATAAGTTCTCCATGTAACTTCTGCTGCTTCTCGTTGATTGATTATATAAATATAATTTTTTTTTTCCATTTGGGTGGCTGCAGCAAATGCGTTGCACTTAGTTTGTTTTATAATCTAAACCTTCTGAATAAAACTAGATAGACTTAACCACAGCCTGACTAACCTTTCAAAAAGGACAAGGCAGTGAACTGGGACTCCGCAGGTCTGGGTTCCATTTCCTAGGAGTGACACAGATGTCATGTGTAACATTGGGCATGTAGGGCTCAGGGTCTGGTTGGGAGGGGATCTCCGCTCCTGTTTAGGCACCTAAATGAGTGGCCAGATTTTTGCACAGCACTTGACAGCTCCATCTCAGAACAACAGGAGCTGCTTGGTGCTGAGCAAGTACACTTAGAAAATCTAGTCCTTCATTTCTCAGTACCCCTTATCCCTATTTTTACAGATGGCGGAAAATAGTTCTCCACATCATAGGAGCGATGTGAGGATAAATCCGTAAAAAGTTGGGAGGCACTTAGATAGTACAGTGATAGGCGCTGTGTAAGTACCTAGACAGACAAAGCATCACATGAGTACTCTGTAGTAATAATAAGAATCACAGTAGAGCTACTCACGTTCTGTTCCAGATTGGTGATGTCAGGGAAGATTCTCGTTAGACCCCTGAGAATACTTAGCTTGTGGAAATTGCCTCCTTCAGTGTTTTTGTTCCTAGGCAGACTTTGAAGAACTACTTGTGTATTTTGCTTTCACATGCTTGTTTTCTCCCCCAGGAAATCCTACTGACATGTACATTCAGTTTATAGGGTCTCTGAGCCATCTTGATGAGCAAAGCAATTAGTTTTTTTTTTTAGCTAATCCTGGCTTCTGTAGGGCCCCATTTCTTTTTCAGTAATCTTGGGCTGATAGAGACTTGGAGCTATATTCATCTACACCTGAGACTGGATAACATATTTTTATTAATTATTCAGGGTTGGCAACGCATTTTGATTTAAGGGCCACCAAGTCTGACAAGCAGGGATGGGTTGACTGTGTCCCATTTGCCTCCAAAGAGAGGAGGAGAAGTGAAAAGAAGAAATGTGTGAGAAAGAAAGAGATGGGAATAAAGCGACAACTGAAAATAGAAGAGAGTGATCAGCAAGATTCTCCTAACCATTTGTCCTTCTCTCTTCTGGCCAAGAAAATAAAATACTGAAAAACAAATTAAAGAAATAAACAGCACAGGCGGGTTCTTTTCTATGCCCTATATCCTTGTAGCTTCATCTCTGTTTAGTATGTTTCTTTTTCTCTCTCTGCTCTTGCTGCTGTATAATCTGTGTTGGAAAAGTCTCAAATGCTACTGCCTTCCTTCTGCTGGGGTTTGACTGTATTCTGCTGCCCCTGTGGCAAAGCAGTACAAGCCTGGAGTGAAGCAGCTCTGTCCTCTTTCTCAGCTTGTTGCCTTTGTTAACAAGGCTAGAAGCTGGCTAGATCTGCAGTGGATCGGTTGTCAAAAAAAACCCTGACAATGTGAAGTTGGCAAATCTTGAACTAAACAAGAGTAGCCATTAAAGTGCCTCACGTGCTAATACTGCTCCCTTCAATGTGTGCAATAAGTACAAGCTGTGCTCTAGAAATTAGTAAAATGAACATATGCTGTCACTTATAATGCTACTTCTAAGCACTAGTTATGGAAAGAGATGCAGTTCCTTAATGTTACACTAGATGACAGCTACAACATATGGCCTGGCTGTGTGGATTTGTGTGTGGTAACACACCTGCTCAAAGGAGCAGTTAATGTTGCTTGAGCCTCCTTGGCTCTGAATCTGCTGATATTGTTGCAGCTTTAAAATATCCAGGCTTAACATTATATTAATCTGTTTGCATAAAACCTGATGAGAGAATGGTGGCAGAAGGGCTTAGACAATATGATTCCATGTGTTGCTACTGTCTATGAAGGCAGTACAACTGCACTTGTCATCTCTAATGAATTTATTTTTAGAGAATTTCTGGCTTTCTCATCTGCCTGTTCCAACAACTTTAAAAAAATGATTAGTGACTTGGGGGAGAGAGGTTTTATGCTTCAATCTGACAGCAGGGAGGTCTGGTACTGTTGATCACTTCCAGGCTTGTGTTCCACACTTGAAATCAACCTGCTAAGCAAACTCTCTCTGTTACTTTTGAGGTTCCCAGCTGTAGTGGAATTCAGCTGTCATGACTGAAAAGAGTGAGAGCAGTCCCTCAGCATAGCTGGGGTTACTTATATAAAGGCTATTTTGAGGATAAGAACTGAAATCTTGACCTTGCTGCTGTCTTAAAGTCTGAGCTAATGCAAAGAATTATGGCTCTGTATGATGTGCTCTTGGTAACCTATCTTAGTTGGTAAGAAGAAGGCTGTGTCTTTTGAACAGCTGTGGCTCTTTTCTTCACTACTGTTTTTCTCATGGTATCGCATACTCACTCCCTCTACCCACTCTTAGTTTCTGATCTTCCCAAGACTTCCTTGCTTTGTGCTTCTAAAGATTCTCAATGCTTACAGTTCGGTCTTAGGCCTTCTACAAAAGAATATATTCTAGTAGGTGTAGACGGTAACACAAGTGGAGAGTACTTCCATGTTCTGTCTCCCATCCAAATGCTGACCGGTCAGCCGAGGCTATAGGTCAGAAAAATGCAAGCCAAGTGCATAGGTATAATAACAGACCCGGGGAAAGAATAAAGAAAAATGGCAAAGCCTGATGTGGTCTGTGCAGCACAAAGCAAGAGAATGCAGGAGGAAGTAGCTGTCAAATGCGTGGGTGAACAATAGAGTCCATCTCACACAGATGAGATTTATTACTTCAGTGCCCTAATACTTGAAGCCTTCAATATGGACCTGATGATTTAGTGCTAGAATACTGTGTGTTAAAAGGTATTCTAAGGGCACGCGGCTCAAGAAAATTAAGAGGAAAGATTAAAACTAGAAACAAAATATTAAGTTGTAGAGACTCACCCTCATAGTAGCAAAACACTAAGCACATACTTAAATCCTTAACTTTACGGCCCATCAGCTTCGACAGACTTAAGCATGTACTTAAAGCTAAATAAGTGCTCAGCTGAATAAGGTTGGATTACTTGCCTACTTTTGTTGAAGAGAACTTGTATGGTCAAGAACGCTGGCCCAAGGAACACTTTAACCCAGAGATCTGCTTGGGGATTTTACACGATCAGAAAGTGACCTATAGTTCTCTATTTTCCCTTGCAGTTACAATCTTGGCAGTGTGAAGTCCCAAGTTCCATAACTAAACATCCAAATGACAGTAGAGCAAACAGGATTGATGTGTTGAAAGGATAGGCCTTTAGCTGACATTGCTGTAATTGTCTGGAAGCATTAGGAAATCAGATAGTGATATCCAGCTGCTTATGCTACTGCCACATAGATTCAGCCCTCCTGGAAAATACTATGGAGGTTCTTCGGGATCCCAATTTAGAGTGCAGTCAGTAAATATGATTATCGGTTATTTGGATATCTGCGATAATAATGAAATTCTTGTTTTTTTTTCATATCAGCTTATTTTTCCTCTCTGCCCCGCTAACACTGAGCCAAGGGTTGGGGCTTGTAGGAATAAAACAGGTTCTCTGCTAAGGGTGAGAGAAGTAAGGAAAATGTCCTAGGAATACTATAGAAGCCAAACTATGACTAGTCTACATGTAAAGTAAGTAAAAAATAACTGCTCTGAGATCCTTGATAAACTGTAGAAAATCCTAGAGAAATGAGCATATCCTGAATTAAATAGCAGCACCCAACAAACTCAGATTTAGCAATTAGTCATGATGCTCAATGAAACAAATATAAATTTTAAAATTATCAAAATAAAAAAAGAATTCAACCTTTCTCCTAAATTCAACTGCCATTTTAAAAATAGCTCATAAAACAACATGCAGAAACAAAATTAGAGGTGTTAGAAGCAAACTGATCTGTTTACATCATAAAGAGCATTAACTTCACAGTCTATTATTTTTACTGAGTAGGCAAATAAGACAACTGGCTGTATAACTGAAACAATACTGCTCTATAACAACCGTACTAATTCTTGAGTTAATGTTGTGAAAGGCTTCAGGGCCAAGATTGGGGATAGACTTTTTTTTCCCCTCAAAAGTGACGTAATAGTACTGTACATAATGTGGCAAATCTTCAACCTGGCCAGGCTCTCCTGGGCAGAAGTGATGGTGCCTCTCAGTGCCAGTATATATACTTCCCAAATAAACCAACTGCATTGTTTGAAAACAAAGAGCCATAAAGGCCCTCCTTAGCTATTCAAAATTTCCAAATAGTCTTGACTCTATGGATGGCCTTTAGATAAGGGGGCCAAGGAGCCATTTGTTACATTAACATCTGCCTTATCTGGTAGTTTACAAATATCTTCTTCTAAGCTTAATGACAATTTTCATACATGTAACCCCCACGCCCAGATTATTCCACACCACTCTCTTGTCATCCTACAGTAGGAAGCCTTGGCATTTTTGGAGTTTGATTTCTGAGCGGAAATTGGAGTGAGTAGTGTATTAATCATGCATATGTGGTGCTGCAGTCAGGCTGTGACTTTTCCTTGTCCCTAGAACCATTATTTAAAAACCAGGGCCAGAACCCAGTTAAGATTAGGATTTCTTAATTTTAAATCTGGAATACATCCTCTTCACCCAGGTTGAGAGGTTGGAGTATCTCACAAGAGGCTTCTCTCTAACCTTCTGAGGTGTGGGAAGGAACAGCAGGAGTGGATTGAGTATTGGCATTACCCTTCTCGTACATTCATGCTCTATGTTCTGAGGTGTGGAGCCGAGACTGAAACAGCTCAGCTCTTCTGAATCAGAAGAAATGCCAAATACCCTCTTTGGGTTAGGAGCTACAAATGAGGGGACTTCAGGGGTAAAATCTTTCAAAGATTTTTCCAGGGCTGCCAAATTCCCCCTAACATAACTTTGAAATTCAAAAAGCTTTCCTTGGTTTCTGACACATCTTTTAACACTATTTCCAGTAACTTCCCTGTAGTCAAATAACGATCACAGTATTGTTAACCCCACCATAGCGTGTCTGTGTGATATTGTCCAGTTTTATGTTGTCTGCTCTTTGACAAGCTAATAGTCACTTAACTGCATTATTTTATTGGCTATCCTATGAAATGTGTGGTAAATATCTACTTTTCTGTATTTTTATTGTTTGTTTCTTCAATAAAACAAAATGATCACAGCAGGATACCGAAAGCCTGAAGGAGGGGCACTGTTATTTCCCTGAACAGCGTTGGGGTGCAGATGTTTGCAGAGGAAACATAAAGGAGAGGTTTGGTTGTGTATTAGACATATTATCGTGAGAGAGCTGGGCAGCCCTTTCCTCCCAGGAAGCAATCCCAATCTTTGTTCCTTAGTGGGAGCTGCACACTCAGCCAGAGAGCTCAAACTGGGGGCAGGGCAGGCACCTGATCATACTATGAGTAAACAAAAGAATCCATCAGATCAAACCTTCTCCGTAGTCCCTCCCCCCAAAATAATGGTGTGGGTGCTGGTGTACAAGATTCTGCGAACATTTCAATAGGAGATACTGACTGTACTCTGCAGGACTCCCATTGCCAAGAGTATGTGGGATTATGAAGTCTATAATATTGGTCTGGCCAGCAGTGGCAATGGAAGTACATGTAGCTAACTCCTGAGCAGTATCCAGTTGGGCTGCTTGGCCAGACCTTCTGGTCTGATATCGCATAACAACCATCCTTGCTGCAGTTGGTTTCACTCGGACCTTCCTCATCCTTCCCTCAGTTCCACATGGTTGCTAGCTCTCTGTCTGCTTCCTGGGTCTCTGTTTCTTCTGCAACTTCTTTCATACTCCACTGCCCTTTAAGGATGAATATGACCTTTGTTTATGAAGGGCCTGATCTCGTGCTTATTAAAGTCAATAGAAGGACTTACACTGACTTCAATAAGACCCAATGAGCCAGACTTTGATACTCTCACTCATCCTGGGTAGAATTTTATTCCACAAAGTTGTCTGCCACTTGTGGCATCAGATACTGTTCAGTTGTGAGTAAGGGGATTAGGATCTGGCCCCAAGCATTGGATCAATATGTTGCTACAAATTTACCTTTCAGCAAGTCTGCCCATAAACTCCAAATTGAACTTTGTTGTTGCCTTGATTGGAATTGAATAATTGCCAGGCACCGGATATTGAAAGGCTAATAGTACATGCTGTGTTAGAACATGACAATCTTTCTTACAAAACTCCAGAATGTCAAGCAATCTCTTCAATAAAAGATATATCTATATTATGCTTACACAATCCCTCTCATTTCAAAATGACTTACAAACTATAGTCAAGGATGACTCTGCTAGTGAAATGTAGCCATTTCTGGGGGTGACGTATGGCAACTGTCAAGCGGAACACAAGAGTGCTACATAACTGAACATGAAGAGTACCTTTTTAAAACTGAAAATGTAGCAGGAATTTATTTAGGCTGACCAGAATTCCTAGAGCTGGAATATGGCCAGAATGCTGACACCAAGACCCCTGCTCTTAAAAAGAATGTCATGGGGTCTTTAAGGACCACATGTGATCAGAACCTTGTTTTAAGTCTCATCTGAAAGATGCAAAGTACTTAAAGCACCTTAAAGAATCTATCTTTAAACACGAGGTACAGTGGGATTCTTCATGTGCTTAACTGCTTTGCTAGAGGAGGGCCTAGCAGCATAGTTCATCCCAGTGCTCCTTTTAATGCTTAAACAATAACACATTTAAATACACCGCTACCCCAATATAACGCTGTCCTCAGGAGCCAAAAAATCTTAACGCATAATAGGTGAAACCATGTTATATCGAACTTGCTTTGATCCACTGGAGTGCGCAGCCTTGTCCCCCTGGAGCGCTGCTTTACCGGATTTTATCCGAATTCATGTTATACTGGGCCACGTTATATTGGGATAGCATAGAGAGAGTGTTGAACTGCATGTGTGTGGAGAAGTGGGACGGGGTGCTAGTGAGAGAGCCTGAATGATACACATCATCCTGCCTACAAAAATCTGTGCCTCCATGGCCCTGAGCAACTTCGTTCTGTCTTCATAGCTTCCCTGGAATGCTCTACTCTTTCCCTCCCCTTCCACTAGAAGAGTTAAGGTTGCTCTGGTGTGTTGCATAGAGAGAAACTTCTAGTTTGTGAGTGTGCAACCCCAGCTTGGTTTAAGAATTATATATTTAACTTTAGTTGGTGATTTCCTTATGTCTAAAAAATTTTTTTCGGGGTGAGGAAATATGAAATGATTTGAGTGTAGAAAATTATTTTTTAAATATATTTTATTCTCTTATTAGTAATTCTTCCAAGTCAACACCATTGTTACGAACTCCTTGGTGTCAGTGGTGTAGGGACTGCTGTGCCAAGCAATCCTTGTGTTATTGAGGGTATATATGGAGCTCTTACTCCTTGGGGCAGCTGTTTCTCTGGGGAAGTAAGACAATATGAAATCCTAGGTGTGTAAACGATTCATTAACAAGCATTAACAGACAATGCAATATCTGGGGGTTTTTTTCCATCCCCCAATATAATTTGAGTTCTATAAGATGTTTCCGCACATACTGTTGTCCTCAAAAGTTTAGGTCATTGTTCTTAAACTGAAAAGCTCTTTCTGGGTGTAGACATTTGTATGCTGCTACGGGATTAGAAAGGGAAATTCCAAGCACTAATTCCTTGGTCAGACTCATGTCATGTGAGATAGCTCTGTGAAATATGTTGAACAGTCTGGAGACTCTAGAACTTTCAAGGTAATTATCAACATTAAAACCCAGTGAACACATATCTAGCATTTTTCTTTATATGATTTTGTAATTTGCATAATAGCACATACAGGACATACCTGAACAATTAGAGCCCAATTCTGTGAGGGTCAGAGCAGTCCCAGCTCAGCTCTTCCATAGGAGATGAGTATGCTCAACACCTCTCAGGAGTCACTTGAAGCTCTGCAGGGTCTGACTTTAACTATGCTTCTCAAGTATCTTGATGTACTGCTTAATAACTATCTGCAGAAGTCATCCACCAGTACAGTCCCTGCCATGTCCTTTTAGGTAGGTATAGTACTGTCTTAGCCATTATATACAGGTGCCTTTGTGATAGCCTTATGCATCTATTGCAGTTTAAAAACATATTGCAAGAAAGGCACAGTATAGTTCAGATAATTTCCCTCTGAAGTAATAGAATTATTGCTCAGATACATGGTTTTAGTAGTCAAGAATTGTAACAAGCCAAATAATCTAAAGTAGAAGTGGCACATGCACTTTAATTGGAACGGATGGAAGTGCACTTCAGAGGTGTCAGAACCCTGTGGGCTTTGTCTTGTTTTTAACTGTATGAACTAAATTATGTTGGCTACAAATGGGAGTGACCTTCCCTTCCCCACTTTTTTTCCTTCTCTCCTATTTTCAGAGGGTCCTGGGCCTCTGCCATGGACGGGTGGCTCTGCAACTAAACCTGGAAAACCCAAAGGAAAGAAAAAGTTTTCTTCGGTTCGGCAGAAGTTTGATGTAAGTTTATATCCTGCAGAGGGTCTCAGCTCTGCTAAACACTTTAGAAATGAAGAGCTGGTAACTTGTGAGCAGTGAATGGTCCCTTTGTTAGCCGGGACGGCGAAGATGCTTTACTTCATTCCTGCAGAAGCGTTTGTATTAAAGCAATAAGTATTCAAGTGTAATTACCAAACAAGTCTCTTTCAGTCTAGATATTTATAATTTCATGCTGCCCCGATCTCTTGTTGACTTTAAAAAGCTAAGTGCTTCATGAAGCAAAAGGTCATTGTTCCATGTGTTATAGTCGCCATTGTACTTACCCCTTCTTCTTGGCTAGCGTGGTGGAGCTAGCCAATTCCATATTGCTTTGGTCCATCTGGATGGGTGCAACGCTTTCTTTTAAACAGACCACTCTTAAAGGGCTCCAAGTTCTTAAGGGAAAATACTTCGGAGTGCCTCTTCTCTGCCTAGCCCTTTCCCTGTGGGGTGCAGGGAGAAACACATAGGACCAGGTTCTCGTTTTTGCATTACTCTGGCATTCTAAAGGGTCTGTAAAGTGGGCCCACATGGAGGCTGCTTTACACTGCCAGAGTGGTATAAAGGGCATTAGTGTGAATGAGAATTGGGCCCGTAAACGCTGGAGACTAAATTTGATGCTGGTGTAATCAGGCACTGTAATACTCTTTACAAACAGCGGTTTTAAAGAAGTGTGAATCCAGTGCAAGTAGAATTGTATTTAGAAATTGCCACAATGATTCAGACAATATTTCTTACTATTCATCCTATTTTGGCCGAGACTGTAACAGCAATGCATACAAACTGCTGTTCAGATAATCTATAGTATCTTCATTTATAAAAATTCTCAGTAATCTTTTTGAACTAAACAATGATGAGAATCTGGTTAAATGAGTAATACATATGTCTGGTGGTGGACTTAAAACTTGGTTTGTTTAAAAAATGTGAATGTGTGTGTGTGTGTATAGTGTAGATGTGCATTTTTTTTCAGGAATGTATGATAGTGTAGAACTGTATTAAGGTTTTATCAGGATGAATTTTGGTAGTGAAGTTAATAATCCCATTAGAGTTAAGATGTTCAGCTGACACCAAAATACTGCTGAGAGAGATTTCTGTTAATGCTTCACTCGCTCTCTCAAAAGGACCAGCTCTCTGCTGCAAGGAGGGCAGGGGAACAGAAGTCTCTTCTATTCTATCCCTTCCCCATCTTTCTTCCCTCCCCCCCCGCCCCATGCATAACTTCTGTGCCTGTCTCTACTATTAGTATTGACACAATTTCATTGCTAACCAGAAACGTCCCAGTAACAGCTGTGAAATTACCAGATTTCATGTTAATTCCACTTTGCTTCTGCTTTCCAAAGGCATATGTTCTCTGTTTGCAGAATCAGTTACATTTTGAAGGTTATATCTTTGCAACCAAATGAAAGCTGAAGTCCTCAAAATTAGCAGAACAACTTCCCACTCATTAGTGGTAATAATTTTTCCATCAGATTTAAATAAATGTTGGTTAGATATATGGTTATTCTTTGTAGTTTTGTATAAAGCTTTTATAACCCCCTCTATCCAAGGATGTCTTTACAAACATTAACTAATTAAGCATCTGATATTTTGGGATGACTGAAAAACAGCTACTTCTGAGGGGGAACACCCAGCTGTTTAGCAGCACGCAGCAATGTTAAGTTGAAAAGGTAAGGTAAATTGAAGTATAGTTGTAGCCGTGTCGGTCCCACGATATTAGAGAGACAAGGTGGGTAAGGTCATATCTTTTATTGGACCAACTTCTGTTGATGAGAGAGACAAACTTTCAAGTTCTGTGTGGCTTGAAAGTTTCTCTCTCACCAACAGAAGTGGGTTCCATAAAAGATATTCCCTCACTCACCTTGCTTGTTTCAGGTAAATTTAAGACAGGCAGAATATAATAACCGAAGTTGGAACTCAGGCTGCTATGCTTAAAATCTCTATTCTCTTATGAAAAGTGCTGTGTTTAATGGCCATCTAAATTCAGAACCTCAATTTCACATCTCCCTTGAAAGCTGTATTCAGTGCTGGAATTAGTAGTTTTTAAATGAAAAGTGTGTGTGTCTGACAGCACCGATTCCAGCCTCAGAATCCATTGTCTGGAGCCCAGCAGTTTGTGGCAAAGGATCCTCAAGAAGATGATGATTTGAAGTTGTGTTCCCATACAATGATGCTTCCCACACGGGGCCAGCTAGAAGGAAGGATGATAGTGACTGCATATGAGCACGGGCTGGACAATGTCACCGAAGAGGCAGTGACGGCTATTGTCTATGCTGTGCAGGTTAGAAAAGACAAACCAATGATGTGGTTTTGATTATGCTACTAACAAAAGGCTTTGTATATGGCGGGGCACTACAGTGTGCGAGAGGAAAATAGCTTCACTATATTTACAGGTGACTTATGAGAATCCACACCATGTGTTTCAAAGGAGCCTCCCAAACTGGCACTGAAAGTTTATTCCTGCAGCTCTTCAGATGAGAGTCTTGGCACACATAAAGGATCTTGGATTCAGCATAAAAAATATAATCTGCACAAGCTCAGAGTGAAAAATTGTAGGCACAGTTTTAGAAGCTGAGTTTGAAAAGTTGGACCTTCAGCTTTTAAACTAAAAGATTTCTTTAACTATGATGGATTTTTAAAATGTATATTCCATTGCTAGCAGCGGCTTATACTCCAGATTTATGTCCAGAGGCCATAGGATTAGTTTTGAACAATCCATTTTTAGGCACATCAAGCTGTTGTAAAACTTGTCTGCTGCTGAAGCTCAAGCAAAGTAGATAAATCATATAGTGCCCAAACCGGACGTGCTGATTACATACAATTCCCATTGTTTTCTATGGGAGTTATGGCGATTAGCATCTCTCAAGATCAGGTCCAAGCGCTGCAAGCAACTACTTAGGACTTGTGCTTCTGGGGGCTTACACAGCAGCCTCAGAGGCCAGTCTGATCTCCCGATCCGTCAACATGACCAGGTGTGGGAGCAACTTTCTGCTTGTTCTTTCCACCCCTTCACACCCTCTCCAGCAGTTTCAC
This sequence comes from Chelonoidis abingdonii, assembly GCF_003597395.2. Classification (NCBI taxonomy): domain Eukaryota; kingdom Metazoa; phylum Chordata; order Testudines; family Testudinidae; genus Chelonoidis; species Chelonoidis abingdonii. Next base: position 66,182,437 of record NC_133775.1, on the reverse strand, counting down.
CTCAGAAGTAAGGCCAGCCCTTAATAAAAGCATAGTGTGGCTTTCAGAACAGCTTTAAGGGCAATATTCCCATGCACTGTCCGATGCTGAGTATGAAGCCCTTTCTTGTCCTGTACCACAGTGTGCTAGTTAATGGTGGGAGTTTCCTGACATTTAAGAGACATATTTTTAAGGTTGGTACCAGGAGAGCTCAAATGAGAGCTGTAAGTTTCAGTTCACGGGCAAGTGCACACACTCTGTTTACTGTGCTTGTTCTGCTTTGTGTACAAATAGGGTAATGAAATTTACACCAATTCTGCTGTCTGAAGGCAGGCTCCTGTGAAGTTTGGTACCCTACTGGTTTGCAGAAATAAATCAGGAAGAGAAACACATGAACATGTGATAACAAGTAAATCAGCATGCTGGTTTTGTTTTGATTGGGTTGCCCTCCGGAGGAACTAGGATTTTTGTTTGGGTTGGAGATCTGTTGTTTTTTCAGGGCTATCTTGATTGATTGATTTTTCAGATTCAGTACAAAACTATAAAATACATCCTTTTCCAGATATGTGATGCAGTGGGATGCTATTTGTATCATCCTCTACTGAATGTACTTCCTTTAAAATAACGTTGCCAGATTGTGCCTCTAATAATGAAAACTATCCATATAACAGAATCCACCTGTTAATAGACTAAAATCAATAGTTATGAAACTATGTCTCTATATATGACAAATGGCATTTTTGATGTACTGATTGCAGCAGTATCTAGGTGGAAGGGATAAACAGGCCTATGTGACAATACTGTAAAGTTTTGAGAGCATGCTGCACAAATGGTAAAAGTAAGGGTTGTCATTACAGAATCACCTTAAGGATATCCTGGCATCTGTAGTATCCAGGAGGAAAGCCTATCGCCTGAGAGATGGTCATTTCAAATACGCCTTCGGAAGCAATGTTAACCCACAGCCTTACCTGAAGAACAGTGTTGTTGCCTATAATAATCTAATTGAATGGTAAGCGAGCAGTCATGGAGCTACCTTGTTCTAAACATAGTCAGTGAGTAGTTGGTGTAGGAGACAGAACATACTGATCCATTTTTTAAGACCCCTGGAGAAAACTTGGTGGTAATATTTAATATTCAGAAACTTCAGATGTGCCAGAGAACTGTCCCTACTGGGCAGAGGGGAAAGACTTGGAGTTTAGCATAAAGTGCCCTGGCAAGAAGTCTGTGCCCCTTACCACTGTCATCATCTACTAGGAAGATCCTGGAATTCCTTTTTGGATGTTCTCTCTAGATCCAGTCTGAGGACTCCTTTTTCATATAAGCCTCTGGTTAGTAGGCGAGTGTTTGATTTGAAGCACACAGACTCTTACTCACCACCTTCCAACTATTTCTGGCTGCTGGAAGGGAGAAACCTGGGGCATCTATATAAAACTTTAAGATGAGATAAGATGCCCTCAATGGTCTTCTAACTTGTGAAGAATAGCGAAGGAGTTGGGCCACTATTTACCTTCCCTGCTCTCCTGGCTCTACCACTTCCCGAGCCTTTCTTTGTGTCCTACTCCCATGTGGATAACTCCAGTGTCTACCTTTGTTGCTTTTCCCAGACAGCCACCGTGTGGAATTGACAAAGATGCTGGCTCGTGGCTACTGTCAGAACTCTCTTGGTCAGCAGTAAAATTGTCAGCAATGATATTGATTTCAGTCTCCTGCTGCAGCCTCTTGGGAAGGGTATGAGCAGCAGTAATCTTGCATCTGTCTGCAGACTCAGGAAGACTGTACAATTCATATCTGGAAGGTTATCTTCTCAGCATAAGGAGTGTTTTTTTGTTTGTTTTTGTTTTGCATGAAAGAGTAAATTCTGCAGAAGATTATGCTTCTCCCACTATCCCACTCCCTCTCCACAGGGAAAATTTCCTGCTCCCTACTGGCAAATGGATTTTTCAAGCCCTGATAATGCTGTGCACATCTGAAGTACCTTTCATCCAGGGATCTCAAAGCCCTTTCTGTATGTTAACTGCCAAGGGAAGGGAGGAAAGCCCATTACTGGAGACATTTAAATTGAATTGGATAATATATTGAATTGTATTTTTGGACTAATTATACACTGGTCCCAGGGTACAGGCTTGATGATCTGTAACTAAGGCTATGTTTTAATCACAGCTATTTTTAGTAAAAGTCAGGGTCAGGTCAGGGCAGTAAACAAAAATTCACAGCACGGGATCTGTCCATGAGTTGTACTATATACCCCTAACTAAAACTTGGGCCTCCGCTGGTTCTGGGGGTGAGGCAGGCAGCACGCAGCCCAGGACCCCCGCTGGGGCTGGGTTGGGGAGGGTTGGTGGGGCTGTCAGGCTCCCTACTCAGCTCCGCATATTCCTGCAGCTCCTAGGGTGAGGGAAGGCTGGTGGGCTTCCTGCACTGCCCTGAGCTCAGACTCCACAGCTCCCATTGGCTAGGAACCGCAGGCAGTGGGAGTTGTGGGTGTGGCACCTGTGAGCGTGGGTAGTGCATGAAGCCCCCAGCCCCTCCATCTAGGAGCTGCAGGGACATGCCGGTGCTGAAATGTGTTTTATATATTCAGTGTGTTTTAGCAATGTTAGCAGTACCTGTGCCAAGTCCATGTACTGGACACTGAACTTACAGGCATTTACTTCAGTACATCTCCTGACTTTGGTTCACAACCTCTGGCTCAGGCCTCAGATCTTGCACCAGGCCTAATGCTCTAGGCTGTCTCTACTACAGTAAATAGAGCATGCAGCTTGTGATGACAGAGAGATTGGAATTGCCAGAGGTGCAAGCCATGGATGGTAACCCACAGAATCCTCAATTAGTTTGTGCTACCCTCCTGAAGGGCGGAGTCAGTCCAGTAGTTTAGAAAGCGGCAACTTGGAAGTCTAATTAATTGGTCAGTTATTGCTTCCTTAGGAAGCATTAGTAAGAAACTAGAGCTGGCCCCTTGAGGTGGACTCACCATCCAGTGTTTTGCTTGTATTCCATTCCAGTCTTATCTCCCTCATCACTGTGCTATCTGAGCACCTTCCAGAAGTGCACAAAGTAACATAACTAGCATCTGTCAGATATGGGGCTCCCTTTTTTTCTCCTCCAAGGGAAAATTATGTTAAGGTCTTTTAAATAATTTATATTTGTTTTCTCTCTGCTGTGCTCTGTGTGCTTTTCGCTGAAAGCGAGGTCAGAAAATTGCACCCACACTTGGAGCAGAAGCTGGTGAGAGTCAAGGCAGTTCTTAGATTCTGTAAAAATTTGTTCTGCAGTCTCAGGCTGCCCCCTGGTAAAGCTCAGTCTCTGCACAGCAAAACACAACCCTCGTGGTGGACAGCGCCAGCATGCCTTGGGAGCAGGGGCAGTTCCAGGGGTGGGTGAGCCGGGCAGCTGTCTGGGGCACCCAACTGCTGTGCCACTCTGCTTTGTTTTGCTCCTCTTCTGATCGGTAGGCTGGTTTAGTTTGGTTTGGTTTGGTTTTTGTTCTGCTGGGAACTGGGCGGAGTCCATCACTTGTGCATGCAAGTGATGGGTTTTGCATATGTAAATTCCTTCAACTTCAGCATGGTAGGGGGCCAAAAATAGGACTAGGACTGCTCTGGCTTGGGAGCAGAGAGGTCAGCCACAGCCACAGTCTGAGAGCTTCAGGTGAACTTTTAGGTTTTACCTTCAGCACCTTGCAGATAAAGACTTTGTTCCTGCATTGTCTCTGCCAGACACATGGGCCAGAGTGGGCTCCTTTATGTTTTCAGTCCTGAGATATCAAGGTCTTTTTAATAGCTAATCTCCAGAATACATCTTGTCTCTTGTAATCTCTGAAATCCAAACTGCGTGTTGTTTATGCTTAGGAGTAAGCATGCTGTCTTTGGCTGCTGGGGAGCAGTGGGATTTTGCCATATGAAGAGTTGCAACTGATACATAGTTTAACCAATACGTATTTGTTTTTAGTTTGTGCAACTCTTTACCTAGTGTAGACACAGCCTTGGGATCTGTTCTGGCTGGAGATTAGTCATGTAAGAATGCCAGCAGCCTGTCTGCAATAAAGTGACCAAGTTAAAAGTAACATAAACCAGTTTAAGTGTGGCCACACAGCTTTGCACCATTTTAACTCAGTCTCTTTTAAAAGCTGATTTTTAGTGAAACCAGTGCAGCGTTGGTATCCAGACAAGGCCTGAGCCAGCTCTGAGTGAAGAATAAAGTTCAGGAGCCAAGCTACTGCCCTGATATTTCCCAAGATGGGCGCTTTTTTATTGACTGGAATGTCTTTAATGTCCTTCTCTTTACAGTCCTCCTACCTGTGTGGCACCTTCTGCAGGTCAGAATCTAGCCTCCCACCCCGCTCCTGATGATGCTGAGCAGCAGGCGGCTCTCCTCTTAGCATGTTCTGGGAATACTTTACCAGCTACTCTCCCTCCCGTGAACATGTATGACCTTTTTGAGGCATTACAGGTAACCATTCACGTTCCATTGCGGCATGGCTTGGGGAGATGGTTTTCTGAGCAGAGACTGCTAGTCAGAGCTGATTGTGTCTGCTGTGTATTTTGTACTTGGAGACTGACCCGATTTCACTCCCTCCCCACTGCTGTTCATTTAAACAGGCTATTTCCTTGTTTTCTTCTTAAATCTGTGGCTATACATGAAGCTGCCCAGCGTATTAGGCAGGGACTCTGGATTGGCCCCGCCAGCTGTGTAAATGTTGCCTCATAGATGCAAGCACATTGTGCACTAGATCAGAGGTTCTCATCATGGGATTATGCACTATGGGGTTACAGGTAGTACGGCCCCCCTCCCTGCATTCGACTGATGGAGATTCTGGCAGAAATACAGCACGCTGAGTTGCCATATAAATCGCTGTGTTCCATGCAGGTATTTATTACCAGCTGGGCTGCCCGAGCTGTCCCCCCTGGGTTTGCATAGTCTGGGGCTTGTGAGACCAAGCATTCTCAGCAGGAGGACTCTTGACTCTGGAATTAGCTTCCTGAATTTGATCTTTTCTGAGCATGGTGCAAGCACTGTCTATTTCCCTATGCTTATCCTGAGTGGGTGGCTTCAGTGCAGGTGGTCTCTTCTGGGTGTAGGTAAATATTAGCAAGTTAGAAACAAAGCAGCAAGCCTAACCTTTTTGTTGCCCCTGAGAACCTGCTCATCAGCTTACTATATAGTTATAATAAATGCACTAGATACATCTTATTTTAGAATTGGGGGGAGTGAGCATGATAGCTTCTGGCTAGCAATGTTTTCTAACCTGTAACCCCGGCCCCCCCCAGGTGCACAGAGAAGTTGTTCCAGCACACACTGTCTACGCTCTAAACATTGAGAGAATCATCATGAAACTTTGGCATCCAAACCATGAAGAGCTGCAGCAAGACAAAATCCATCGCCAGCGCTTGGCAGCCAGGGAAGGGCTGCTGCTGTGCTAAAGTGAGGCTGGCCGGCGTCGAGACAGGCTATCATTTTGTGAACTCGGCAGCGGGATCTCCTCAGCTTTGCCGTTATGAAAACTGTCAAATCTTGCATCATTGTGTCAGCATTTCAAGGCAGAAATGTGTATTATGTGTAACCTTTTCCTATGGAAATGTGACCCAAGGGTAGTACATCTTGTTTGCTACCATGAAGCTGTAGAGTCAACCCAACTCTGGGTTACTCTGACTGCTTGGGGCTGCACTGCTCCAACTGCATTTGAAAAGGAATGGAAGTTAGACTTTGTGTCCTGTGTAGGGAAAGTGGGAGTGGCAGGGGGAGAAGGAACTAATTAGTTTTAAAGGAAGACTGATCAACATTTTTGTTTAGTGGGTGTGATGGATCTGTGCTGGCAAACAGCCTACTGCCATAGAGGACCTGACAGAGTGCATGACTATTTGCCACGCTCGCCGATGATTGTCCGGGTTGCAGCCTGAACCACTGTGCTTAAAATCCAGGTGAAGAAACATGCCTGTGGCAAAGTACTTTTCCTTTGGTGTAACTAGGACTTCCCTGTGAAGGGGAGAAGTCTGCTCCCCACTGCCAGAATGGTTGTCATGCGTTCTCCCTCTCTGCGCCCAGTCAGTGTCACCAGAGAGAACCCAGATCCTGCCATTGTCCAGTGGTGGGGGAGGCGCAGACTACAGAAAGAGGTGGAAGGAGTATGGAATGTTGCACTTGTCAAAGGGGCAGATCCAAAGCCCAGGGAGGTCAATGGGCTTTGGGGCAGGCCCAAAGTGCAGGTGCCCTGCTGTGGCAGGTGTTTGTATTGGAAAAGGCTGTTCTCTGAGAGTGCCTGTGGTGTAATCACACTAGTATATAGCTTACCAAGGTATGTTCAGAGCATGTATGAAGTTGGAAAAGCAGTGTCTCTTAGTACCCAGGGCTTGATTCAGCTCTCCATGAGCTCAGTGCAGGTCTTTCCCTTGATTTCATTGGGAGCTGGATTGGACTTCTGGGGAGTCAAGACACCCAGGTGAAGATGAGTATAGTGCCAACGTGGACCCTCCATTTATACCCTGGCAACGTCCACTTCTGGATCTGGACTATGAGACTGTGATACACAAATGAAAGGGCCTGTGATTTCTATGCTGAGAGGGGAAAGCTGTTTAAAACACACTGAAGTATAGAGCCAGTCTTTCAAACTGCTGGCTAGACTGGACTGTGTTTGGGGCTATAGCCCAGTATACCCAAATCAGTGCTGTTTTACCCATTCAGAAAACTGGACTATGGAACTGGACTATGGCAGCTTCCTGTAATGCAGTGCTAGGAGGGAAGGCTGAGGGCATGTCTACACGAACTGGAAGGTGTCATTTCCAGCTCGAGGAAACATCCCTGCACCAGTGCACTAAAAATAGAAGTCACACCGCCCCAAGTATATACTAGCATTTCAGGTGGGATTGTAGTCAGGATGGCTAGCTGCTCATGGGGCGGCAGTGGCTACACTTCTGTGTCTAGCGTGCTAACTCAGTCAGAGCTAGCACAGGTATGTCTGCTCAAACTGGAAATTACACCTCCAGCTCCCCTGTAGACGTACTTTAAAGGGCTCCCTGTACCCACTCCTTTTCCCCTCCTCAGAACATGCTTGTACTGGGGCAGCTATAATTTGTTTCCCTAGAGTACTCAAAACACAGAGCCAGTCTCTTCCTCTCCTCTGACTGCCTTCCCTGTAATTGGTGAGGGGCTCAGATCCCTCCCACCCAATCACTGACCTATCAGTTTGCCTATGCTTCCAGGGAATCCCCTTAACAAACAATAGGTTATGGTTCTGGAGGATCACTAATGTAGCAAGATGGCTCCCCATTGGTTGGTACTTCCTGTTTTTCTGAAACTTCCCGGGGGACGGGAGGTGTGGAAGTGTACCATGTACGATGGTGTGAGGGGTAGTAAGGTGGAGACTGCAGTTTGTATCCAGTGGCTCAGGATGAGAAGGACCCTAGTGAGTTACGAAGCCAATTCCAGGAGGAAGAAGCAGCATGAGGGACCTGGTAAAGCACTTGGTCACTGGTAGCAAGGACCCTGCAATAGCAGCTCCACAGCCTCCTAAAGCGCAGCACAGTCTGAGCATATGTGGAATCTGGGAGAGGACTCAGATTCCCCACCCCCACCCTTTCCCAGCACCCATTTTTTCTTTTTTTAGGCATATGTAGCAAAATGAGCCTTAAACCCCACCAGTTTGAAATCCACTAGTTTTAGAAGGCAGTTCTTATAACTAAGGCTGAACTGTAATACTTACAATATATACTAGTGAGATCAGCAGGGCATCCGATGTACTACTGGCTTTGGGGTGGGGGTGGGGGATTTCCCAGCTAGCCATAATGCTTTGATATGGAATGAAAACATTAAGTGTGTTTGCTAGATATTTAAATAGGCAGCCTCTAAAGTGTCATACATTTTTAACTAAAATGCCTTAGTGCTGAAATATAATATGCATTTGTGTGTGTTTGTATGAAGAGCATGCCATGTATATGCTGTGCAGAACCGTTTATTCTCCAGTGCTGTGTAATCTATTCAATGTAAAAGAAAAGGCGTTGAAAGAAACTTGCCTCACTGGGCTGGATTAAGGAAATGCCTCCATTTTCCCCATCTGTAAAATGGGGGTGATGGTACTGACCACCTTTCTGTAACAAAATTTTAAATCTGATGAAAAGCGCTATAGAACAACTACATGGTATTATTTTATTACAGTACCTGTGGCACATCCCCATAGCCCTGCCTCCATACTGGCCCTCCCTCCCCCTGTGGCCCCTCCTCTCCTTGGTTTGGTTGTGACAGGGTCACCCACAAGGGCATTCTCTTGGAAGGTGTTGGGGTGAGTAGCTAGTGCCACTAGTTGACAATAGTCTATCATTTGGGCAGACTTGGCTGTCAGCACTGGCACATTCATTCACCATCAGCAATTGCTTGGCTAGTATCCAATAAATGGAACAGGTGACCTTGAGCAGTATAGTTTTTCCAAATTGGAAGTTATGTACTCGATGTGACCACCCTTGGAAGAAGCAAACTATCGTGTCTGGGAACTGTTAGTGGTGACTTTTGTTGTGACTTATGACTGTTGTCAAATTTGGGGTTATTTCTCTCATCAGCAACCCATAACAAAGGAATTTCCCAAATTTCAACAATGTGGCTCAAAATGACACTTGATTGGTTGGGAACCCAATGGTCTTTTGGCTACCTCTGAGGGAAGGCCCAAAGGTCAAATTTGTTTCTTTGCCCACCACTTCTTGTATTGAATGTCATTCGGTCACCTCTTCACACAGGACTCTAGCATATCAGAATGCTGCTGTGTTGCTGTAATAAATGCAAAATCATTTTCATAGATTCATCTGCATCATGGTGTGTTTAAAGGTTAGAATGTACAAGACATGAAGGGGGAAGTTTTAAGCATGAGGTTTAATTTTATAAGTGGAGAGGGAAGCTAGAGCCTTGTGGGAGGAAAGTTGGGCCTAACACTGGAGAGCAGGTACTCTTGAGAGAAAGTAGTTCCTGTGCCTTGGAGCTATTCTGAGAGAGACCATTTTGCTCTCCACCATTTAGAAACAGCCACTTGCTGCCTGTAGCACCATTTGGCTTCCTCCACTGCTTTGTGCCCACCTCCTGATATTCTGTGCTGTCCCAATCCCCATCCCCCAAGCAGTGAGACTCCATCCCAACGCATAGATTGCACAGCCAGCATCTTCAGGGAGGTTGGGGAAAGAGGCTGTTTCTTTGTCCATAGTCTAGGCTGTTCTGGGGCCGTGTGTTCACGCCCACACTTCCTGTCTCATTGCAGGAGCTGGGAAATGCCACATGTAACCCTAACTTTAAAAGAAGACTGTCAGCAATTTACTACAGAAAGGAAAATCTTAAATTAAATGGCAGCCAAAAGTGAGATTCAAGCTGCTGCTTCCAGATTTCTGTGCCCTGATCAATTCTCTCACTTCTACTAGATGGCAGAGACTGGCAATGATTCAAGGAGCAGCTTCTCCCTCCCCTGGCTAATGGAGACTGAGACCAACCCACATGCCAGCAGGGCCTACAGATGAAGCTGCTGCTGCTTTCTTGACAGAATACCTAAATCTAGCACTTTGCAACCCCTTCCCTGAAGACGGAGGGAGGGAGAGCTGGTGCTCACAATGCCGTAACGGTCATCACATGACTATGCAGGCCTTTAGAGCACCTAGTCAAGATTCCCCAGCAAAGAAAGGAATATGCGGGACTGAGATCTTATGTAAAAACAAACAAAACCAAAATTCCCTTGGGTGTTTTTTTTGTTTATTTTCTTAAAGTTGAGTCTTACTCATACCTTAACCTGTCCACAGTAATGCTCAAAGAGAGCCAAAGCCCGGGCTGAGAGGAAGCCAGTTGTCCAGCAAAGCCAAATTTTTATCCGTTTTGATTTTAACTTCTACAAGGTGCCCATGATACGGGGGGAGGGTGAACTACGATTCAGCCATGCTGCTTAAAAGAAAAATGTCTCAACAAAATGATATTGAACTTGATTCTCCTGGTCGTGAGGAGTCTTAACGCAAAGTTGAACCCACACCAGTTTTTTCACAGGGGCCACAAGCGGTGATGTTTGCTGCCTTTTTAAGCAAGTATGACAAACTGAAGTCCTGTTCATTCAAATCCCATGAATAATGCTGAAGAGAGCGAAGAATGATCATACTTGGCCCCAACAGCATTTTCTCACAGTGTTATCCCCCAGCTACCAGTGGTGGAGAATGGGGCACAAAGAGGTCAAGTGACTTGTCCCAGGTCACACACTGACTCAGTGGTGAAGACTGGATAAAGGTCCCTCCAGATTTAGTGGCTGTAATCTCTGTGCCAACTACACTATTCACTTCTCAAAAGCTTTGCTAAAGCTGCTGCTGAATAGCCAGAACTTGAACATTAGAAAGTAATGAAAACTTCAGGAAGGCTCTCCCTTTGTATCCCTAAGAAGAATGTTAGCATTACCAGAAGCCAAACCACAAACTTATGTAATGCAGGAAACACACACTTAAAGTAATGCCTCCCACACAACACACCCAGACACCCTCACGGAGAGATGTCTTGAAGAACAAGCAAAGACAGAGTACTTCTGTGTCCCATGGGGGTACGTCTACACTGCACGATTATTTCGAATTAGCTTAAACCTATATTACAAAACAGATCTAATAAAATCGGTTTAGCGCGTCCACAGTGGGATCAC